>NC_079375.1:19074491-19674491 GCF_021018895.1 Seriola aureovittata | reverse complement strand
ATGGCTCAAATAACAGTGTGTTAGACCACAGGCTCTGGGAAAATCAGAGTGATTGATCCCCGTATGGTCAGGTTGATCCTAAACGCACCGGCCGCACAGCTGAGTCCAGCTGCACAGTCAGCTGCTCCTCACACACCACTACCCACATTACTATTATTTTTCATTTGTACATTTATATAGAGAAAGGCTGCAGCTGCATCCTGTAAACGGTGCATCACTGGGCTATATCATTAAACTAGAGGCAAGCAAATGATAAACGAGAGATGCAAGAGGAAAATATATCCGCCTAAAAGCTGCAAAATGCCAGACACAACATCGGAGAAAGGAGATAACCACCAGGGTTCCGTATACAAATATTAACAAAAGATGCGAAAAGAGCAGCCATTCCACGGCCAGCAGGAAACGCCGAGACGACTATCACACAGACGGAGCCACATAAACAAACAATAGATTGCGAAATAAACCCAACAGCAGTGGGGCAAATTTACCTTTCTGCTTTATCCATGGCTCCGAGCTCCTTCCTCTGGTTTTAGTTCAGAGAGGCTTTTACTCCAGACGGAGGACACACACAGACCGCATCTGCACCTCTCGGCTCAATACAGGCATCATCAGCAGTGGAGGTGCAGTCAGTCCGTCTGCCAGCTGTCTGGTCGGACTATTGGAGCTCATGGCCTGATACTGTGTTAAAGTGATAAAGATTACAAAAATACTGAAGCGAGTCAAACAACTGCTAATATGATTTTTTTTTTTTTTTAGAAATTACTCTTGCTCACAGACCACTAAACAACCCGCACTATTTTTCCATACGATTTTAGAAGCGTATCCCACCTCTTTATGCAACGGAAAATTGACTACGAAGGTGTATTTTTTTTTTTTATCAGTTCCCACTCGGACCTATTTCACCGACGCACCACGAACTTCCGTCCAGCTCATTCCTTCTGCATCATCAAAGTTGACAGCAAAAAAAAAAAACACACTTAAGTTTGTTGAAGTTCAGTTCCTCCGACGTAAGTGACAGTTGACGCCGCCGAACACTGACCTCCGTCGGTATGATTTTACTAACGATGATCGCTCGCGTGGCGGACGGACTCCTGCTCTCTGCGTCCGTCCAGGAGGAAGAACAGGTATGAATGAAGCTCATCTTCCTCACACAGACTCTGTGTTTGAGGAGAAACACACGCGAAACTCCATTCAAAACTTTCCATATTTAACGGTGGCTAGCTTATCCACTAAGAAATGTTGAGTAGGCCCCCTGGAAATATATTTACTGAATGTTTTTGATACTTGGTAGTATATCAGAATATTACAAATATTTAATAAAACTATAACTTAATTTTAAATGTGAATGTCGGTTAACGATAACGTTTAACTAAATGAAAAAAAAAAAGTTTATTGTATGGTTTGGTGTTAGCAGAAAAGTTGATTAGTTAATGAATTTAACGTTAGCTTCGTTTGCAAATGAGCAAGAATTTTACATTTAAGTCAAACGTATTCATGTGGGTCCAAAAAAAACCATGTGTGTTATTTAAGTATTAGTGTTGATATAATATTCTACAGTTCAACATATGTCAGTTCCGTCTATAACCTATTCTTGTTTACCTCTGCCAGTCACGAAGAGACCTCCAGCAGTACCAGAGCCAAGCCAAACAGCTGTGCCGTAAACTGAATGCTCAGAGTCCGGACCGCTGCACCCTGGAGGCCGGGGACGTGAACTTCCAGTAAGTTAAAAACAAGTACTGTTGTTGGGTGTCATCAAAACCCAAGAGTTCCTGCTGTAATATTGCACAATTGAGTTTGGTTCATGTATCACCAGGCATCAAAGTCATTACAAATAACCACTGATCCGAGCTTAACTTTTTTCTCTCTTTTGTTTAAGTTATTTAATAGCACAGGGTATTTGCTATCTGTCCCTCTGTGAGGCTTCATTTCCCAAAAAGATGGCGTTTGCCTACCTCGAACACCTCCACAATGAGTTCTATGATCAGTATGGAAGAAAAGTGCCCAGAGTAACAAGGCCGTACTCTTTCATCGAGTTTGGTAAGACTGGCGTTTGTGTGATCTCTTTGTGGAGCATTGTCCCTGCAGAAAGAACAAAAGCCTTGACTATCTCATGCACACATTGTTCCAGACACATACATCCAGAAAACAAAGAAGACATACGTTGACAGCAGAGGCAGGAGGAATCTGGGCAATATTAACACTGAGCTGCAGGATGTCCAGAGAATTATGGTGGCAAATATTGAGGAAGTTCTGCAAAGAGGAGAAGCCCTTTCTGGTAAGTACAGGAATAAAGTACTGGCACAAAACACAGGGGGCAAAATACCAAGAATACTTGGTAATATAATGCAATGCAACACAGTATTGCTGTATTAACTACTACTTTTGTAAAAAAAAAAATTGCAATATAAAATGTGTTTTGTGTCATGAAGGCTTTGATTCTGCTCTACAGTAAATTATGTGGGTAGTTGTGGAGTGTTCAGGCATTGTGCTGTTGCACCAATTTTCTAAATTAAATGTACATTTAATGATTCAGAGACGCCCCAATTCATCCGTTTGCATTCTTTCTCTCAGCTCTAGACACAAAAGCCAGCAATCTGTCTACCTTGTCGAAGAAGTACCGCAGCGATGCAAAATACCTCAACACTCGCTCCACGTATGCCAAGGTGGCCGCTGTGACCGTGTTCTTCCTCACACTCATCATCTACGTGCGCTTCTGGTGGCTCTGATGGACTCGCAGACGAAGACATTGATATTAAGGAGAGGGTGTCTCTCTTTAAAAACAAATCATTTAAACAGATCCCGCCACATTTCCATTATATAGCAGGGTGCCTTAAAGGGGTCGTATAGGTTGTCCGTGTCGGGGGTACATGTTCTTTCTATGCTTTTTTTTTTTCAGCTTTGACTGATGCTACACATACAGTATAAACTGAGCCACTGGTCTGTGATGGGACTTCTATGTATGGAAGCAAATGCTTTATGGTGAGTTCATGTAACTCTCTTTACTGGAATATTAAGAGAGGGTGTTGCCAAACTGATGTTTACACATTAGTACAGGGGTTAATGGTGGAAAGTCTTAATATTGTAATTAAAAAAAAAAAAGTTTATTGTTCAAAGTTTACACTGTAACAAAGTCTTACTGAAAAGATTAAATATTTATCAAATTGCCAGCTTCTATTTTACATTTGTATGTATGACACAAGTTATTTTAATATCATGAACAGCATTGTAAACCAGCATTTCCCTGGTCACACACACTAACCCAGGCAGCTCATGTTCACACAAACAACAGTCACACCTACACATCTCTGGAAGCTGCTCTGTATAACCAGAGTGATGACAGCCAATGTTGGGAGCGGCTCCACTGGCAAACATGAAGAGGGAACACCTGAGGCTCTGCACCCCTGTGCCACTGGTGTCTGCTCAGGTGCAGAGTAAAGAGTCAAAAGGTGATAGCGACAGGCACCAACACAGACTGAAGATGAATCGCGTCACTTCCAGACTCATAGACATGTTGGATGATTGGAGGGATGATCAATTGTCACGTTATCAGATATCAGTTGCAGATTTCGATGACATCAATAGAGGTGTTCAGTGAATGATGTAAGGCCCGGTAGTCCATTCGTTTTGTCCTTGCTGAAATGAGTAATGGCTCCTGAGGAGACGGGAGCACTTATTCCCTCTCCATAATTTCCAAGCTGACAGGAGACTCAGACTGGGTTGTAGAGTTATTCATGCCACAGTTAAAAGAGCAGAGTTCTCGTCTCTTTCCTGTCTTCCAGGGTGACAAATGGACGTTTGCCACCAGACTTATGCCACCAGATCAAAGTCGTCTCTCTGCAAAAGAAACACAAAGGTCATTTACGCAACATTAGATTTATGCTTTAGCCCCAATGGCAATTTTATGTGTGTGTTTTACGATTCAGATTCAAAGTCGAGGCGGTTATTTGTTTGAAACGACTGCAGGATAATATATGTAAACAGATGCTGAAACGTCACTCACCTCATCATTATAATTCATGACATGCTGCTTGATCTTGGAGGAGTCCACCCAAGTGACAAAATCTTCCATATTTCTGGAAAGACAAGAGTAATGATGTCAATATTTGATCACTGGAGAGGCTTTTACACAGACACCTTGACTGTACATTTCTTCAGATTTTACAGAACGTACAGTTTGCGTAAAGAGGTGTTTGCTACATCGAGTCAAAAGCAAATGCGGACACCGACCTTGTGACTAGAAATGCTGGGTCTGTGACGATGTCTGGGCCAACACGCACATCTGAGACACAGTCAAGGTCAACTACTGCAAAACAAATTCTACCCTTGGACGTAGACAAATGTAGTTTCTCCCAAAAAGGTATTATGACACAAACACAGAAACACAGAGTACATTACAATATCAGACACTCTTTGGTTTAAACAGTTGCAGAAATGAAGGATACGTCCTTGTTCAATGAAGGTGATGGCTGTCTTCAGGTTCTGGGCCATACGGAGGTTCAGCATGATGCTGGGCAGCCTCCTCCTGCAGGAGACACACAGATCAGGGTGACAAGAAAACAGCCGGGTGATGGATGCTGGCAGCTACCGACTGAATCAGAGTCTAACGTATTGATTATTTACCTGCAGAATGAAGAAGCCGTGACTTTCTCTGTGAGGGAGAGGTTCTGTTTGGTGGGGGTGAGGCCGATGCTGTACCTTTTTATATGAAGAAACCCAAAAATGATCAGCGCGATATCAGTGTGAGTGAGTCGAGATTTCATACAGGACCCCGGCCCACCATGCAAACACTGTACCTCCTATCATTAATATGCCAGTGCAGGTGTTGACGAGAGAGAGACAAGGTACAAACTCCAGTGGATGAAGGAATATTAGACTTAAATGTAATCAGAGTCTGTAAATGAGTCAAACAGGGTCATCACACTCTCTCACTCACAGTTTCTCCATGAGTCGATGTGTGCTCTGAGCTCTGAAGCCGTCTTTCTCGTCCAGGTCTCTGATTTTCTGGGCCAGATCTCTGATGTTACGGCTCAACTTGTTGTACCTGAGACATGCGAGAGAAAAACACCATCAACACTGTATCCACGTTTTAGTGTCTATACGATGTATGAACTGGTCATCTGGAATAATGATCACAGCACGTCTGAACTTACTTACACTTTATATTTTTCTGCAGTCATATAATATTTCGAGGGTTGGTTCACAGGCTTTAGTAGTAGCTTACAATGACCACTCAGATACTCACTTGGTGTAGTCCTCCCTCTTCTCGATGCGATACTTCCGCAACACTTTGACCTCGTGCAGGTTGTTGTCCACCTCCCAGTTGATAAAGTCCACTTTCTTCAGCAGCTTCTGTTCATGATACTTTAATTTACGAACCATTTTTACACCCTTTGCTTAAATCCAACTTATTTACAAAGCTGGATCCTTCATACGCGACTGGAGGGGGAAACAGGAAACACGTGTTTGTCCTTCCTCTTCTTCTTCGTCTAATGAATTTCCGGCAGGATGTAAACTGTAAAGCGCAATGCTGCCCCCTACAGATACGGCTTTGCTGTTTATTCTAATACAACACCAATAATGTTTTTTCTTCATTGGCGACAATTTAAAGTTGAATATCAAGTCAAAGTGTGAAACAGCGCCATCTACCGCTGTTCCGCATGAATCCTCTCTACCTCCTGTAGAGAGACGCTCTTCATCTTTAGTTGAAACTACAGAAACATAATGCATCCACTTAAAAAAAAAATCAATTTTTTATGAAATAACGACGTCATTATCTCGTTTTATTTATCAATCTTTTTTAGAGAGGTTTAAAAAATCTAGTTTTTCTGAATTAACGAGATAATTATGTCGTTAATCCAGAAAAACAGGATTTAAAAAAGAAATTTAAGAAAGTTTCTCAGACTTTTTTAGACAATTATGTTGTCAATTCATAAAAACAGAGCAGGAGTTTTTTTTAAATAAAAAAATTAATCCTGTTTTGTTGTTGTTTTACGTGAATGCACGACGCTTGCGTAGATAGACTACGGTTTGTTTTAACATTATGGTTCTTCATTTTGAGTTTTGATGAAAAAAGAGAGGCTAAATAAAAGTTTGTCTTGTATATACATATGCGCTCTGTGAGTGCTTCTAGTTTAATGATGCTTATAGCAACATGTTTCCCTCCGATAGGTGTCAGCAAATCTCCGGCGTATGAGGTCTATGTGGATTCATTCATTCAGGATGGTGGGGGGAGTCCGTTCCCAGTGGAGCCTATATTTAAGGTATGCCGCAACAACTTTCCACTTTTCGCTGTGAGAGACTTCCTGTGTCTTAATTTTATGTGTTGTAATAAACAGAGAGAAGTGTGTTGTAATAAACAGAGAGAAGAGCCAAAAGGATATTTCTATCCAGCGGAGGAGTGTCCGCAGACTGCCGTCCACGTCTTCAACTGAGACCCGCTCCAACAGGTAAGTTACTGTGTGATGGAGAGTTTGAGAGGTGGCTGTTTCAGACACAGAGGGGAGAAGTTAGTGTCTCAATCCCTTTACAAAACACAGGTTAAATACTAGATAAACACATGAGTTATCCTGTCTGCAGAGACATCTGTGAGAGGTAATCTTGTTAGTCTGGACCATCTGTCAAACCCTCTTCAGGGGCAGATTGATTAAATGCTACGTTCAGCAGTAGACAGCAACCAACAGTAATCAGACTCATTAGATATGTGGGCTTATAGAAAAACTGCTGCTGGAATTCATTCATTCATTCATTCATTCATTCATTCATTCATTCATTCTTGCATTCATCCATTCATTCACTGCCCTACTTTGATTTGCCTTCTGACGGACCCACATCCTGATCATGTTGTGATGTTAAATATTTGCTCAGGTAAACTCCCAATAAAACAACCACACAAATGATTCCTGGTGATAGGAGCCACCCAGCTGTGCTTTCACTGCACACATCCACGTCACCGGCCGTGGGCCGCTCAGGGTGCAGGGCTTGTTGGGTTGTAATTCCATTTTAACACGTTCCCAGGATTTCAGTTTCATTTGAGATCTGAAACATCTTTACATTTAAGACCTGTTTACCTCACTACTGCAGAGTTACCTTGTCCTGCATACTGAGTTCTCTGTCCCAAGGGTGGAGGCCCCACCCTCAGCAGGACCACAGACACTGCTTTCTTTGACCCGAGTCTGTCACCGATCTGTTTCGTATGTTACCTGATGCTTCATCTGCTTCGGGAGGCAAAGCAGCTTTATTTGTATTGCACATTTCATTCACCAGAGCAATTCAATGTGCTTAAGGTAAAACATTACTTAGTGACTAAAAAGTAGATGATAATTAACATGAAGGCTATTTAAAAGCTAAGATAAGAAGATGAGTTTTTAGGCATTACTGGGTAGAATAGACAGTGTAAAGGTTTTTAGCTTTGACAGAGCTTCGGTCAGAGTTGGGGCTTGTATAATATCAGCTGGGAGCATGTCAGAGATGTAATTTGGCCACAGAGGTGATTCGATGAGCAGCAAGATTTTGAAGTCAGTTCTCTGAGCGACCAGTAGCCAGTGTGAGGATTTTAAAACTGGTGAGATGTGGTGGTATTTCGTTTGTCAGGACCCCAGCAACAGCTTTCTGAATAAGACAGAGTTGTCAAAGACCTTTTTTATTTGAAAGCCCTATGAATAGACCAATGCAGTAATATAATATACTGAAAATACAGACATGGTTAAGCTTTTATTGCATCATTTTTTAGATGGTATTGAGTAGATGAAGTGACCAGTTTGATGTGACTATTGACATTTAAATCTAACACCTGAAAGTGCTTTTCCTCACCTCTCCTGTTTCCTGAGGAGAGCAGGGTGTGTCAGATACCGATATTTGCTGCAAGGCCGATCACTCTTCCAGTCCGTCAGGTTTTTATGGAGGAGGTTCGTGCATCTCTGTCAGAGCCTGTTGGAGCTGATTTGCGGAGAACAATATGGGAGTCTCTCCCCTCTCTGAGTCACTGTCCCTCCTACTGTAGGAGAGTATCCTTTACATTAACTAAGCCAGGTGAGTAGGACGCCACGGGGAAGAAAGCTCTGTGTAGGCTCACATCAGAGTAATCATGTGTGACATGTTTAATGGTGTTGAGATTATAAAGTGGTTGGTAACTTTAAGGGGCCGGTGGTGTTATTCTGGTGGCATCATGTTGGCACAGTGTGAAATAGTCTGTGGTGGTGGCAGAAGTATGGAGAAGTAAAAGTCAAAAAAAGTAAGATTACAGTATTAACAGTAAAATACTTAAAGTTTAAGAGTGAAACTATGTTACTCATTATGCAGACCTGCCCTGTTAGTGTTATATTATATTATTGATTCTGTTATTATTATTGATGTATGGAAATGTCAGCAGTATTTTAATGTTCTTGTTGGCTGAGGTGGAGCTAATTTTAACTGCTTTATATACTGTTGAAAAGTTTATAGCGATGCCTCCTCTCTTATAAATTTACCATATATTTTGTATGTAAAATCTTAATCTGAAGAGTAACTAGAAATACTGCGCAGTGTCTCTCACTTTAAATCTCTGTAACGTAATAAACAGCACACTGTGCTTAACTTACTTTGACGACATGGGACGACAATCTGGATCATTTTAGAGTGAGACACACATCTCATTTACTGATGCTGAGAACATTAGCTCTGAGGTTAAATATTCATTATTCTTACAGCTGTCTCACGTAAATTACAGCAGATGATTTAATGAACAAGTGCACCGCTGGCAACTGAAAATGAAAGTCGATATTGTCCTTGATATGTGTGAAGAGAGAGAGAGGGAGGAGAGTTTGTCGGTGTGTGGAATCACACACACACGCACACACACACACGCATGCACACACACACACACACGCATGCACACACACACACACGCACACACACACACACACACACACACGCATGCACACACACACACACACACACACACACACGCACACACACACACGCACACACACACACACACACACACACACACACACACACACACACACACACACACGCACACACACACACACACACACGCATGCACACACACACACACACGCATGCACACACACACACGCACACACACACACACACACACACACACACACACACACACACACACACACAGGGGTGGGCTTGTGCAGCCATGCCCCTCTGCTGAGCAGAGCTGCTACATAAGGAAGTCCTTGTTTTGAACACACCACACCTCTTGTTCTGTCAACACTCTGTGGTTTGTTTTACCGCCGCTGTTTACAAAGTGCATTGCTCACCATAGAATAAAACTATACAACCCTTTTATGACGTGGCTCACTGGACTTTGTCTCCAGTAGAAGGGAGCGCAGATTTATTCATTCTCTCCTATTATTTTCACTAAATAACTTCTCTGTGTGCTCCAAATAAGCGAATAATGATTTAAAGTAACAGTGGGAATGAAATGCAAACTAAGTTATGGGCAGTCAGAGCCGGCGCAGAGGTGTCTAACAGTGGCAGGGGTGTTGGCAGGCGCTAGTTAATGACCATACAATGCAAACCGTCCACCTGAGCCGTCCCACCCTGCAGTTTCATCTAATCAGAACCAGAGTTCCCTCAGTTCCTCCCACTGATCGAAGGGCAGACTCTGTCACTCTACAAGTGACTCTGCTGCAGAAACCCAGTATGGTCTGCCTCTTTAAAGTTTCTGCCCTCTACGCACAATTACTTTTGAGAGTGGGATGCATGTTGATGAGGTGACGAAGAAAAGTGGAAGTGGCTGTTCAGAATTAAGATGCTTCAGTCAGGAAATGTAAGGCAAAACACAGAAGAGAGTACGGCTTCGCTGGAGTTATGAGACTGGTAATGATTATCTCATCACTCTCAACCGAACCATTCATGCAGGGTAGGGTTATGAATAACAGCTAGACAATGAGCTCTCTTGTTGCTGTTTTGCTGAGGGCTAATAGATCGGATACAAAATGATATCAAACTTGTTTATTACTGTTTTACTCCGTTTTTGATATTTTGTTACACAACATAAGTCTGCATGTGTGTGCCAGTGGTAGACGAATTCAGATCCTGTACGTAAGTAAAAGTACCATAACAACTACGTACAAATGCTCCCTAACAAGTTAAAGTTCTGCCCTTTGTTATGAGTAAAAGTGTATTATTGTAATCATTTAACAATGTATGTTTTTTATGTAAAATCTTAATCTGAATAGCAACTAGTAAATAGAGCTGTAAATCCAGAGTAGCCCTCAGTTAGAGCACATACCTCTGCCAAGACCAAACAAGCCCTCACCTGTCTGTGAGGTCCAGGTTATTATTTGGATCTGCATCAAATTGTACAGTTGTAAAAGTCACAGATCTCAACACTGTTATCATGTCTGATTTTTTTACATCAGGATTCATAAATTATTTCCAGAGAAATTGACAAAAATGTCAAAAAAATGTTCTTTCTCACAATTTGAAGGAAATGAAGGATAAAAAAATGATAAAACTTGTAGAGCGCATTCCTCTGCTGCCAAGGCGAAACATTTTCTTCCACCAGATCCAGATAATTGTCAGATTTTTTTTTTTTTTACCTCAAGATCCATAGTTACTGCGACATTCAGAAGTTTTGAAAAATGCTCTCACAATGTTAAGGAAATTATTCATAAAAAAATTCCTGGATCTACCTCTTTAACCGGATCTGCACCTAAAATAAAATGGGTTCTTCCCTGGCCCATGGCCCATCCCTCCACCAAGTTTAGTGCAAATCACTTCACTACTTTCGGTGTAGACAAACTGGTGGTCACTTGCAGTTTCAGCTTCACCAATGATTTACCAGTTCATCCTTCCTGCATCAGCAGGTTGTTTCTGTTTTTGGAGGACAGATTTGTGAAGTATAGAAAATGTGACAGCTGAGTTTGAGTTTTACTGTAAAATACATGGTTTTCCCTCTGTCAGCCCCCCCCATCACTTTTATAGTGAGTCTGTATTCCTGCTGCTCCAGGACTGCAGGCCGGTCACAGGAATGCCCGGCACTGCCTCAGGCTGGACCTATTAACTTTCCCTTTAACTACCTTTCAACTACTGAACAGCACTCCCGGTCGCTCCGCAGTCACTCTCTTCCTCAGACTCTTCAGACTGTCTAATGCCTGTTTTGCCTTCACTCTATCTGTCTCTTTCTCTTTCTGTCTCTCCTAAAGGCTCCATCGTCATCTGCTGAATTGGACACAGACTCCTCCACAATGGTCATGTATTCGTCACACACACACTTGAGGCTGAAGTATTTGTCTCTGGGGGTGCTGGTGTTGCAGACCACCTCTCTGGTGCTCACCATGCGATACTCCCGCACCCTAAAGGAAGATGGTCCCCGCTACCTGGCCTCCTCCGCCGTGGTGTCGGCTGAGGTGCTCAAGATCCTTGTCTGCACCTTCCTCGTCTTCAGGGAGAACAGTGAGTAGAAAGTTGCGAGTAGCGTGTGTGAGGAGTTCACATGTTTGTTTTTTTTACTCCGTTTTCCGGGTGGCACTACTCGTCCAAGGTCTCGTATAAATGTACCTCCACCTTTCTGTATCTCCTGTTTGTCTCTTCACTCCATGGGTGGTCCCCGGGTTACATTACTGACAACACACTCTCTGTCTCTGCCAGATTTCAGTGTGCAGGCAATGAAGCAGCTGCTGAAGGAGGAGGTTGTCAGCAAGCCCATGGAGACTCTGAAGCTGGCCATTCCTGCAGGGATCTACACACTGCAGAACAATCTGCTCTATGTTGCCTTATCCAACCTGGACGCAGCCACCTACCAGGTTACACATTAATGCACTGGTTCAAGTTCACTGCATGTGTTTGTGTAATTGAACTGATATCAGTAGAGTTTCCAGTCGTCCTGCAGTCATGAATTTAAAGCACTTAGTAGGCTGAAATATATATATATATATTTTAAATCCCTATCTGATGTGTAATTGCCCTCAAATTACATTTAGAGATACTAGTATCAAGCACTGACCCCATGTGGACTATAAAGTGTTTGGTTTTTAATTATTGTTACAAAGGAGTTTAATTCTGATGATAAGTTTTTACATCAGACCAACAAAAAAAAAAAAGGAAAACTCCTGAGAAATAGTGTTTTTAAATTGTGTGTACTGTGTCTAACTGACGGATATGGTGCCATGCCGATGTTGTAATACTGTAGCTCAGAGTTCATGAGCTGTGAAAAACTGACATTTTGGATAATACAGTTAATTGCTTTCTTGCTGAGAGATTAGATAAGTGATACATTCTTAATTTCTTGCGCTCAGGAAGCTGCAGCTAGCAGTTAGCTTAGCTTAGCATAAAGCGTGAGAGCAGGGGGAAAAGGCAAGAAACCTAGTGTAAAACTGAGAAGCCACTGTAAACTGGTTTCAGCCCTGAAGTGCATTTCTCCACCAATCAACAAGCAATTTTGTAGAAATGATCTTTATAATAAGCTCATGAATTTATAATGTAGAGCTTTTTATGCTTTTCATGGATAAGTGGGGCGGCGTTTCTTATGCAACAATGCAGTTAAAAGGACCATGTGTGTCATGATCTGCGGGGAGGAGCTTTTCTCCGGCATGTGTGTGTGCGTGTGTGTGTGTGTGTGTGTGAGTGTGTGTGTGCAATTTGTAGTTTTCACACTGTGGTTCTTGCATCAATTAAACAAATTTTGGTAGGTGGATGTTTTCCCCTTAGGACAAAGCCAGTCTATCGGTTCCTCCCTGTGTATTGTCTTTATGCTGGCTAGCTATGTCTACCAGTACTTAGCACACAGACATGAGAGTGATATCAGTGGTATCATAACTACTGCTTTGGATGTTGGAGCCCAGTTACTTTCTTAGTTCCTAGCATGACACTGATATGTAGCAAAAACATTTACATTTTTGAAAAGAGAACATGACCATGTTAGTTTCTACTTTTAGTCACATAGCAATTTGCTTTCTCACAACTTAAACTGCACAGACACCAAGAGTAGTGTGTTCTTGACGTCCCTTTTTATAAAATACAAACTCATTAGTTATATTTGAAGGCAGTACGTACCATTAAACCCTATAGCTCTGTGGATTTTTGCATATATTGATTGAATATTCTATTGGGTTCCACTACAGTACAGGCAAGAAATGTGGAAATGATAAGGTAATATTTTGGGATATATTAGATTTTTTCTTATTTAAAATTAGGGTGTTCAAATCCAGTACAGTAGTGAATATTCATTTATCTTTGTGTTTGGATAGAAAACGACAGTATCATGTTTCAGTTTCTATATACAGCCTATGGTTTCAGCCTTTTAGAGAAACCCTCCATTAGAAGTCATTTGAACAACTTGCTTGTAATGGGTTGTGGCTACAGGAGGGGCGGACTTCAGCTCTCTATGGTCACCGTTCTAGGCTTACTTTGGATGTGTGTTTGATATTCTCTTGTCATATTTGACGACCTTACTTTTTGTGTTTGTGCTGTTCTCCACCAAGGTCACATACCAGTTGAAGATCCTCACCACAGCGCTGTTCTCCGTCTCCATGTTGGGGAGGAGGTTGGGCCTCTACCAGTGGCTCTCCCTGCTCCTCCTCATGGCTGGAGTCACTCTAGTGCAGGTACCAGCAGACACTGAAACTGTGTTAACAAATACACATGAGTAGCTGTTGTTTGTTTCTGTATGATGAATATGACTTTATTCAATCACCAGATGGATTTGCTGTCCCTGCGCATTATATTTGACCCGATGTTTTAACTTCCACAGTGGCCCACAGAGTCTGGTGACTCCGAGCACAAGGTCCTGTCGACAGGCTCCCAGTTTGCGGGGCTGATGGCCGTGCTGATGGCCTGTGTGTCCAGTGGCTTTGCAGGAGTTTACTTTGAAAAAATCCTCAAGGAGACTAAACAGAGTGTGTGGGTCCGTAACATACAGCTGGGTGAGTGGCTATGACCTCTGGGTAAGAGAGATAATATCGAACAAGGGTTTTGTCTAACTGAGATTTACAGGTGTTTTGGCTATTTTCACAACCCCAACCCTCCCCCTGTCACACCAACAGAAATTCATGGTCATTTGCAAACTTCACTGCTTCCTTCACATATATAACGATATGAATGTGTTGAAGGTGAAGACAAACACTGAGAATGAAGACTGTTTTTGTCAGTAATGTCCCAATCAACCGTAAAAACTAAAAATAAAAGTTTTGCAACATGGCTCTTCTTATCACACAGCCTTCATGATATGTTCCTCTTTATGGCCAACTCCCATGTTGAGATAAGGAAGTTTTTCTCATTTGCTGTTTTATTAAAAAAAAAAATTCTCTGCAATACTTTGTTTTATCCCCTTTCAAAGAGAAAGATCATTAAGAAAACCAGTGGAGATTTTAGTATTCATAACACTGAATTTGCATCCATTATTAATTCCTTAATAAACATGTTAGGAGAGAATAAGACAGCTACAGTGACTGTTCACTGCTGAGGGTTTAGCTGCTTAGACAGCTGCCAGTACGAGCTCTCCGCTCAGTGTGCAGGGAAGGTTTTCACTGAACACTGCTTGTGTACACTGAAGGGAAAAATGAAACCTGCCACAGAAAACATTTACACTGAAGCAGCCGACGTTTTCCACATGCTCACTAGATGCTGCCCGCAATCAGTCATCAACAAACCACCTCATCACTCCACACTGAGGCAGAAACTGAATTAGTGTTTATGCATTGAGAACAAATTGATCCATCAATTGTTGGGAGCATAAACAAAGAACAAGCAAAGACTTAAGTGTATTAAATTCCTTAAAGTATATTTTCCAGGGGTCAGATATGGAACTGGAAAGGGAATATAACATTCATACAACTTGATAAATGAATGGGATCCAATTCTGCCACAGCCATGTCAGTAACGCCAGCAACGATTACTGAAATAGTTGCATCACAAGCCAGACAGGTTTCCTGGCCAAGAGAGGTTAGACATAATTGCGAGATACATATTATGAGTTTTAAGACTAATTCAAGAGGTCTGCTTTTAGTCTGGACATCAATCCTCAAATTCTAACCTGGCAAGGCAGCTGGTTTCTCACGAACCATCTGGCCCCTCAGGTTAGTCAAATTCTCTACAGACAGGTTAGCCAGCGTTAGGTGTGTCAACGACACTGGGTTTCCTGTTGCATTGAAGTTCAAAGGCATAATATTTGTTCAGTGTTGCTAAACTTCAAGAGAAGAGACAGCGTTGGTGTGGCTGTTATTAAGTTGTTCATTGTTCAAGCCTTTGGTGGTGAAGAATTGCTCATTCATCCCTATAATAATAATAATAATAATAATAATAATAATAATAATCTGTATTTATAGAGCACTTTTCAAGGTCTAAGTTCTTGACAAAGGCAGCAACGAAATAAAATCAATAGGTTTCAAAGAAAAGAGAAAACGGTTTAAAAACCGATACAGAGGAATTTTAAGAGAAATAAAACATAAAACTAGGAAAAGCTGTCCGATAAAATTTTGTTGTAAGGTGATTGTAAAACATGTAAATCACAAGCAAATACAATTGCCTTTGACCTGAAGTTGTTTGTAATGTAATAACAACAGAGTAATTCTTGGAACGTCCTCTCTGACAAGTTAAATGATACATTTGATCAGATAGATAATGAACAGTGACATTAAAAACAGAGAGCAGAGCATCAGGCCGAGTACGAGAGTTGACGAGCCTGATGGCTCCAGGGACAAAGGGTCTCTGGAGTCTGTCCGTTGAGCAGCTCTGTGACAGCAGTTTACCACTGAACGCACTCCTCTGCTTCATTATGGTGACGTGCGGTGGGTCACTGTCATTGTCCATGATAGACAGCAGTTTGCAGAGGCTGCTTCTCTCTGCCGCAGTCACCAGAGAGAATCCATCCTCATGCTGACCACAGCTCGCCTGACCAGCTTATCCAGCTGCATCGCGTCTCTCTCTTTTTTAATGCTGCCCTCACCCACCCAGCCTCCTGTGCACCCCAGATACACCCCACACTGGCAGTGTCATCCAGGAACGTCTGCGTGTAGCCGGTCTCTGAGATGTACTTAAAGCCCAATATGTAAAGGGAGAGGAAGACCGTCCCTTGTGGTGCTCCAGTCCAGTGCTGCTAACCACAGTCTCTGATGTGCAGTCCCTCAGCCTGATTTAGTCTGCCAGTGAGGTCATCTGCGTTCCAGGTCATAATGTGTGGGTCCACTTGCATCCTGGCCAGGTTTTCACTCAGTGAGAGGGGCTGTATGGTGTTAAAGGCACTGGAGAAATCAAGTCATTTAGCACGCTGAGCCACACTTCCTTAGGCACGGGGCTGAGGCATGATTTCTTCCACAGTGTGGAGACCCTCACTGAGGTGCTGAAGGGGTTCCCCCTGAGCTCAGCGGCACAGGCCTGCAGTAGTCTTGGCCACGCTGTGTTTCCTGGTCTCCACAGCAGTGATGATATATGAAAGGAGGGGGGAGAGGGGGGGCTGTGTTATCTGTGCTGGCAGCCTGGGGGGCAGGGTGCATGAGCAGTTAACGGCAGAGGTGTGGGGCTGATGGCTAGACACTCAGCAGCTGTTAAAAGCTGGAACAGGGCAGTGGAACCAGTTATAGAAAAGGCTGAACTAGTTTGCTCTCTCCACATTACCATCTATTTGTCAGTACATACCATCCAACACCTCCCTCATGTTATTCTCCTGCAACTGTTACGGTCGGGCAGCCTTTAGTATTGTGTTTCACAGTTTCATTGTGGGGCAGTTTTTTCCTTGATCAACATGTCAGCCGCTCCTCCAGGGGGATTCCTCCCTGGTTAAAGTGCTAGACAGGCCACTTGTGTTTGAGCTCAGTATTCCCTGTTTTGTTTTTTTGTTTTTTTTTTTGTTTTGTTTTTTTGACTGGTTCCAGCTGCCAATCACAGGCCCGTCTGATCCATTGTTCAAGTTGCTTTGTGAAACTACCATTTGCAGCTGTGATTTAATGTGAGCAGACCGTCTCTGTGCCTTTCTATTCCAAAGTTAACTCATGTGATACGTGTGATAGTCAGCTCTGGAAGTGAACTCATGTGTTTTTTTGTTAGCTTCATACTTCGCTTTCAGCACCACATGTAGATGCTTCAATCATTGAGCGGTACGTCTTATGGTCAGCAGCCTGAGTGTGTTTTATTTTGACAGGTAAGAGTGGTGCAGCAGGTGGTGTGTTATTTTTGTTTCAGCTGCTGTAGTGTAGTTGTTTCTTTTATTCTTGCACACCTGCAGGATTGTAACACGGCTTTTGCCTCTTCCTCCTGTAGGATTCCTTAGCCTTTCGCAAGAGTCTGAGGTCCCTCTCTACCTGACCCTGGTCTTTGAAGGCCTTCTTCTTCTTCTTCTTCTTTTTCTTCTTCTTCTTCTTCTTCTTCTTCTTCTTCTTTTTCTTCTTGAGGAGGACCAGGGCATGTTGTTCGCAAAACAGTGCACAGTTTTCACAAAGAACAACAATATCTATACAAAAGTTCATGCAGTGTGTGATCCCCTCAATGAACACAAGAACTTACATTAGAAAAAAAATGTTATAAACTGGTTTAAAACAGAAAAGACACAACAACTAAAGTTTGGTTTGGCAACATCCTCAGTCAGAAGAAGTTTGTCTAAATGAGGTCGACTTACTTTATGACTGCCAGAGGCACAGTCAGAGGGCGAGGGGTTAAAAGATTACACATTGACTCTTTTGCTCTCCTGCGTGTGTGTGTGTGTGTGTGTGTGTGTGTGTGTGTGTGTGTGTGTGACAGAGAGAGAGAGAGAGAGAGAGAGAGACCTCTAGTGCCAGCAGTTAGATGCAGTGAAACAACTTCTAAGGACATCTGTCTGGTTGAAACTCTAAACTACAGTTCAGCTAGTGACCTCATGTCATCATGTCTTTGTTTCTCTGCTCTTGCCTTTTGTCAGTCTTAATGATTTCCTGTCGACCTTTGCGATGTTTTAAATTTTGAACAAGAACGGTAGAAGCTGCTATTTGTCCAACAGAAACCTCATCTCTGTCTCTTCTCGTCTCTCCCAGGTTTGTTCGGCTTTGTGTTTGGCTTCTTAGGAATGCTCGTGTATGACGGCCAGAGGGTGAGAGAGTCGGGAATGTTTCAGGGCTACAACACTATTACCTGCACCGTTGTTGTCTTACAGGTTTGGTCAAAATACATTTGTGTATATGTGAAGCTGATGTTAAAATGCATATGTTTTTTTATGCAGGTTTGTCTTCATGTCGAGTTTTTGCCTGAATGCAAGACTGCTTAAAACTCTGTTCTCTGTCTGCAGGCTCTGGGCGGGCTGGTGGTCGCAGTGGTCATTAAATATGCAGACAACATCCTCAAAGGATTCGCCACTTCTCTGTCCATCATCATGTCCACTCTCATTTCATATTTCCTGTTGGAGGACTTTAATCCCACTCGGTAAACACACACACGCTCATGTACACTCCCCCAAGGCTTGGTTCTAATTTCTCTTTGCTTCTTTAACCATGTCTGTCAGTCAGTTATATGATCAATCCACGACTGTGGTCCAAACTGAAATGTCTAAACAACTATTGAATTATTGGTATGGAAATATGTACAGACATTTCCTGACTTTTCCTCTAGTGCCACCATCAGGTTTCCATCCATGGTTTTTAATGAAATATCTCAACTATGAATTGCGATTAAGTTCAGCTCAGACATTTAGTTTAGTTTAGTTTGATAATCATCCTGTAACTGACGGACTTCTCTAGCACCATCATCAGATCAAAATTTGGATTGTCCAATACTTTGGTTTGTGATCAAATACCTGCAAAACTGACAACATTCCCATCAGCCTCAGCTGTACTTTATGTGTAGAGGTAATTAAGAAATGTTAGCATGCTAACATGCTAAGCTAAAATGGTGAACATGGTAAACATTTTACCAGCTGAACATCTGAGATAGCATTGTCATTGTTTACCATGCTGATGTTGAACTAAGCGCCCTGTGGCTAAGTACAACCTCACGCAGCTGCTGGATGTAGACTGTTGCTTGCATGATATGAACTGAGAGCGCAGTTGTTTGTTTATTGAATCCACTTGTAACGCTTTTTTTGTCCTGTTCCTGTTGTTGTCTTTCTCTCAGGGTATTTTTCGTAGGGGCAGTGCTGGTTATTGCTGCCACATTTCTGTACGGCTACGAGAGCAAACCTGCCAGTGGCAGCACCAACAAGACAGAGACCTCAGTGAACTCTGCTACCTGAGGAGACGCCGCCCAGGACAGCGTAGAGCGGGACTCTATGAACTGTGACGGCCACTTTGGCACGTGGAAATTGAAAATGTGGGAAATGTGGAGATGATCGAACCGGTTACTGCCAATTGACTCGCGACTGTTAAAACTGGATGCGCCCCATCTCTCCTGTAGGAAAATACTGATTTGCACAAAAGATGGGGGTCAGTAATGTGAAATACATTTTTCTCTCATGAAACACTTACAGGTGAACTGTGGAGCTTGACATGTCAACACACATTGTTGCAGTAAAACAAACATACTCTGTGACAGAACTGTCTAATAAAAATGTACTTGCAGTTTAAAGGGACCAGGATGAAACCACGGCCACATGAATGCTGGGAAATGTTATTTTATAGTTATCTATTTCAGTCAAGTTAATTGTATGTGTCATATGATATGGGAGAAGGGATGTATTTACAAACCAAAAAGGGTGTTAATGACAGTGATAGCGCCTGCCTCAAAGAGGAGAAAAATCCTTGACAGAGCTTCCATCTAGTGGCGGAATGAAGAGCAAACTTGCTGCAAAGAGGAGGGGTTACCTCTGTTCAAAGATGCTGAATGTCCTTTTTTATATGAGATGAGATAAAATGGGATGTGACTGCTTTGACCTTGCTGCTCTCAGTCTCAGTATTTATATCAAAAGCTCTCATTTTAATGTTATTTAAATGCAAAGTAATCTAAGAACAAATGAATAAATTAAGGCATCTTTTATGCTGAAACAACCAGCTCTGCCTTGATGTCGTTTGTTACTTCAAAGTGAAATGAATGGATGAAACGGAGCTGTACGTGTGTATGTGTGCACCCTCATACGCATACACACACATGCTAATGCATACACACAGAGGTAGGCACACCCATGAATATTTTGAACTGTTTTTCCAGTTCCAGTTGCAGTGCACTCAGAAAAACCAAACCAGTCTCTATAGCAACAGATGGCTGAATGAGCTGCGGTGCAGCAACAACTGTAGACACTGAATTAATATAACCTAGTTTAACCTCTGAGTATTTTACAGGGTGGTAACAGACATTTTTATTCAACGATGACCCTGACAAAAACAGAATTGAGGCAGATGAACAAATTATTTTGCCATTTTTTTCTTGCTGTTTTTTTTTTTTGTCACAATCTTTGCATAGTTGTAGATTTCAGAGCAAATGAGAATATTTAGTACGGACGTAGTGTGTGTTGAGGTGGACGTGATGGGGAGGAAAAGAGCAGGCAGATGGGAAGGTGAGGCGTGAACCTGGAGAGAAGCACAGATGGAGGATGAGTCATGTGACTCGTGTGTGGAGTGGCAGGCACAGACTTGGACTGATGACACAGTATGGCCTTCATCTGTGATTGTCTGCAGAAACCTGCTGCAAAATAATTGATGTCAGTGATATGAGGAGATATGAGATGTGGTGTGAGCTCATTGAACCAGTGTTTTAAAAAAAAAAATGGCACATATCCCAAATCAATCCTTGCCAAAATTCAGTCTGGTTTAATTCCACATCAAGGAAACTGTTAAGAGTACATTTAAATTTCCCTGACTGTAGGAAGATTTATGTAACTCTGTAGTGCAACATGGCCTGATTAGTGCCACATCAAATCTACCCTTGTTCTGAGTACAGTTCGGCCCCATTTCAGCGATGATATACGACGTGGCCCTCGCTGCTATCACACTCTTGTTTTAAATTTGTTGTATGGCACGGTTCCAAGTCATTTACACTGCACTCATTGAAAGCATCGCTGACATTATTTATTTAATGTGGTAACAGGTCCAGCTCATCTCTGATGGTTTGTCACCCAATCTGAATACAATATCAGCTGCACTACAGAGACTTGAAAATATGTCTGTGCATAAGTTTGGTGTATTAGCAAAACTCCAGTGAAAACTACAGCAGATGTCTTTTTCTTCCAGACTTTTATGCCAAGTGGGTGCTCTTAATACAATCTGATGGATGTATGAGTTTCATCTTAACCTAAAAAGATTCATATATAATAATATAATAATTTTGTCTCTTAAATTTTCTGAATACATCCTTTAACTCTGGTACTGAGTGTGCTGAAAGGCCTTTATTGGCACTGACGAGGTTTAACCAGCCGTAGGTTGTTGTTTTTTTTAGTTGTTTTTTTTTTGGCTGACTTTTCAATCAAAATGTCTTCAGGTATCAAGTTATACAAAACAAATGCTATTCTTAAACTTCTCAAGGACAGTTTTTTTTGTCTCTCTCACTCTCTCATGCAATAAGATCTACATAAGGATGCAGGATGCAGTTCTCGTTGTGGACTAATACCTCTGTGGTACGTCTAAAAACAGTGTTCCTTCTTCGCTAAAAGGCAGGCAGATCTCTTTCGATACAGTCCAAAACTTGTCAGGGGCCAAACAAGCATTGATGCAACTCCAGGCCTTTGACACTAGTTCATTGTAGACTTTTTTTTTCTGACACCATTCTGTGATGTAATATCCTCTCTGGCTTGTTTAATGGTCCACTTTAATCTCTTAGGGGTAATGAGCTGCTGGCGTCTTGAGAGCAGAGAAACCATCAGTTGTCTCTTCTTTGATAGGCTTCATGACTTCACCTTCACTGGCCCTTTTTCTGCAAGAGGGAACAATTTGACTTGGCTGTCTGCGTAACCATTTGACCCTCTTATTTTGGCGGTATGACCACTAGTGGAGCCCCTCTCCGTGGCCTCCACATTAGCACTTGGGCGTCGTTGGCGTTTGGCCTCCCCAGCGCGTTGGGAGGTATGGGCTCCTGGTAGTTGAGGATGTGCGGTTGCTCCTGGTAGGGACGACCCATCAACGAGGCCCGAGAGCCCAGAGGCATGTCTGGATCCACGGCGATGTCCACCCGCATCCGCCACCGCACCGTCTGCAACACGATACGCTCCTGGAAGAGGAGAGCAGCATTAAATTAATATCATCAATACTGTATAAGGCCGAAGTTGATTATTCGTTTTGTCCTCTACTGCTAATAGATGTGTAGTTAATGTGCATCCTAATGAATTATATAATCATTTCATTTGAACACAGAGGAACGTTTGACTAAGATACAGAATTTTAATGCCAGTTTTTTGTCCCCTGAACCCTCATTTCTGCACTGAGCAGCCAACACAACAAAGACTGGTGTGATCTTTTCTTGTTCTTTTACTTATTAACCAACAATGAGGAAAGCACTTCTTCTCTAAAATAGCCTGGATAGAACATTTCACTTCACAAAGACAACACATAAACACTGTGGGCATTTTGATACACATTTTATGCTGGACTGACTTTTGAAGTCCTTGCAATCAAGAGCCATCGCAGGGGTTATATTCAGCAGAGTTGAAGGCAGTGATGAGGTACTTTGTAACTTTACACCAGAAAGTAAAAGTGCAGGAGGAGCTGATTAGATCGCAGTCAGTCTGTGTGTGATGCAGGTGCAGCGTCTACAGATTAAGAGTCAGTGTTCTCCATTCAAACTGGGTAAAACATATTGATGACTCTGTGACACTTTGATTTCTGAAGATAATTAAGATATGAGTTTGATGCATGTGGGAACAAACTTGTTTCTCTTTATCCAACCTTGGTGACGGAGTTCATGGCCACCAGCCAGGTGATGAAGCTCTGGTCCCTGGTGATGTGGGTCAGCATGGGCGTGTTGCTGTTGCTGATGGGGACTGCCCAGGTCACACTGGGGTAGAAGTTGTCGTTCATGCTGACGGTCAGGCGGGACGGTTTGGACGTGGGGCCAGTAAGAGTGACCGTCTCAGTGGTGTTGCCGTACCAGGGGTAGCTGACGCCGTCTGAGTCGCTGATGGCCTTGACCCGACCCTCTCGCAGCTCTGGTAACTCCCAGCTGGACCTGCGGCAGTGGACGGAGGAGGACAGAGTGAGAGAGGATGAGAGGCTTTTTTTGGCAGTGGCAGGTGCAGAGTTGTGGTCTATATGTTCTGAGTTTGTCTGTGTAAGTGAGCAGAACAGAAAGGAGGTGTCCACATCCAAACACATACCCACCTAGACACACACACTGAACAAAAAGTTAAAGTCTGAAGGTGTCTTCTACAGACTTACATGCCAATATCACCATAGGTGTTGTAGAACTCCATCTGGGTACAAGCTTGGATCCAGCCCACCACCCAGGTTTCATTACGGGGCACTGGTGGCATCACAACTCCTGCTGAGGCCCTGAAGTAAGGTGTCTTGTAACGGAGCACAATCGGTGAGTTCTCCTCAATGATGGTGGGACACTGGTCAATAGAGGCTGACACCTCATACACCACAATGTTCTCCCGTCTGATGCGGGGCTTGCATGCGATGCTCTGAATACAGCCCATAGTGCAGGCGACAAGCAAAATGAGCAAAACCAGAGAAGAAGGGAGCAGATGATACCTGGCCAGTATGCACATCAGTCCCCTCCGGGTTCCACCCTTGCCTGAAGAGCAGATCTAATCTTTTAATTGCCCATCATCACTGATTGGTTGGGAAGGGGGAAAAGAGGAGAGAGAGAGAATGATGGGGGGGTGGGGGGGGGGTATCACAGTCACCATTGATCAAGCTTAAAAGCATCCAACATCATATTTTCAGGATGATATGGAGGTGAGAGCGCAGTGGGGACTGAGGGGGAAGTATCACAGATCTCCGCAGCCTCCTCCCCCCGGTCTGCCTGCTGACTGCCGCACTGCCCTTGGCGCTCGTCCCCAGAAACTGCAATCCGGCCACCCCTGGGCTGCTGCTGCTTCTCCGCCGTGCGTCCGGAGGCTCCTCTGCTCCTTGTCGAGTCCACACGTCCGGCTGCACGTCGGTGCCCCTTGATCCTGCTGCTCTGCTCCCGGCTCTGCGCTGTCATGTCAAGTGGCGACAGGGCAGCCAGGTGCGTCAGAGGAGGGGGGCTGGATGCCTTTTGTTTGCTTGGCTTTACCGTATTATTAGCCCTACATTCGCGCAGCGCCCTCAAAAGATAAAATCGGGCTCTTCATATCTTTGACCTACATGAAAAGAGGCTTCATCAAATGAGCGAGAATGTGGCTTATAAAAGCGAGACAGCGGGGTTATAAAAGGCGATTTTAATGTTTTCCTCGCTCTGGGCTTCCATTCTTGGGGATGCATGAATGGTGCATCATGAATGGAGGCAGCGAGGCAGCATAAACGTGCAGAAAACAGTGACTGTACCCAGCCGTCTCTCGGTTGGTCGTCTCATCGTTGTGTCTCCTCCGAGCTGGTGAGCATCACGGACCGGAGAGCATCCTCTTCGAGCCGCGGGTCGCCTTGTTCGGTTTGGAGGTGCTGATGCTGGAGAGGCAGGGGAGGGGCGTCACCCGACCGCTGCATTGAAAAAAAATAACAAGTGCGAGTGGGCGTGGCTACCAGCAGCAGCATCACGCCTCTGTGGAAGCCCCATTGGTCGCTGAAGTCAACACCGGAAGTGGTGTCGTTTGCCTCCGCGACTTCCTACCCACCGACACTGACACGCATTCACCGGCCAGCTCGTCTTATTATTTCTGCTCCCCCTCCCCAACCCCGCCGCTTCACGCCTGCAGCTGGTCGTGCTGGTTTATGATCGGCCGTTTGTTCGGTAGCTTGTCTCAGAAGGTGCCGAGCTTTTTGTACCGGGCGTCGCTGATGATGAAGCCGCAGGTTGTGTTCGTGCTGGGCGGGCCTGGCGCCGGCAAAGGAACCCAGTGCTCAAAAATCGTGGAGGTACGAGGGATGGCAAGTTAAAGGACGACAAAAAAATGCCGACTTTTATAAGTAGGATTTAGCATATCGGAATGGAAATGGTATTTTGTGAATTTTAGGGTGGTTGTGGCTGTTAATTACGCTTTTTTGTGAGGTAAAGTGTCAAATGCATTTACTTCCGGTTGTCCTCTAAAATGAACCAGTATATTAGCAAGCTAGCTAGTTAGCCACGCAATATTTATTTGTCCAGTTTATGTGCTGATGTACAAGCCGGTGCTGGCATACATGAGCTACAAAAGTTCAATTTATGTATTTTAAGTTAAAACCAACGCGTTGATTTCTGTTAGTGTTTGATAAGTTTGTCTTTGTAACTAGACTAAATGAAAATCTATTTATTAGCTTCACACAGTACAAACAGAGACAGGAGCAGATAGCCTATTGACATTTGGCCCGTGTTGTAACCTTATCATTGACTTATCTATGCAGCCGAGATTATGTAATGGTCAGATGTAAGTCTGGCAAGCATTTGGCAACTCCACCATTGTCTGTTGGCAAACAGAAACATATGCTGACGTAGACATGTATTGGCTGAGGATCCTTTACCTCACCCAACCCAGATGTACGAATAAAGACCCAACATACATCATCAAATGTTATTTACTTCAACTTAGCACTTTAATTTTTTAGTCTGTGTTGTAATTTCTGCAGTTATGCACTCTCAACACCAAGTATTCTGTGATCATTTCTACCTGCTGTGTTTTGTTTTTTTAATTGATAATCAGAAATAAATCAACATCAGTCTATAAAAGGGATAGGTCTACAGTGCACTCCTGATTTTAAGACTGAAATGGTAAAAATGTTATGTCTTACTGTTTTCAGCTTTCTCTAACATAATTTGTTTACTGCTTCACACACTATTCTAAAGAAGCAGCATGAGTTTGACAAAAAGTTATTTTTTAACAAGCCTCCCAAAAAGTTTTGAAAGCCAGAACATTAAAGAATTCTGCTTTGATGTTTGTCTGAAAGTCAAAGTCATGAAAGCTAATGAAGCTGTAGCTCTACTGGGGGCAAATGTTGATTCTTTGCTGTGTATGTGTGTGCCTGTGTTTGAATGAGAGAGAGCATACAAGACAAACTTTATAACTACTACTGTTCATGGATGTTCCTGGGTGTTGGCTGCCACCCTTCAAGTACGGTGGTCAGGCCTGAATGGCTGCTATACATAGAGGCTCTTTTTATTCTGTACACACGGACTAACTTTTTCCTGGCTTGTGAGTGAGGAGGAATTAGCCTGTCTGGAAAAGCGGTACTCCTTGCTGTTGAGGTTTAAGGTTAATATAAATATACAAATGTACATTCTTAAAAAAAAAATAACTCTGTCTTTCACCTAACTGGAAATTCACTCAGTGACTAATCTCAAAATGCTTTGTTTTATGAGTTTTTTTAATCACATGAGATCAAGTTTTCATATTTAAAACTTGCCTGTGTTTTTGTGTCTCAGAACTACAACTACACCCATTTGTCAGCTGGGGACTTGCTGAGAGCAGAGCGGGCTAGAGAAGGGTCAGAGTTCGGACAGCTCATATCCAACTACATCAAGGAGGGCAAAATTGTCCCTGTGGAGATTACCATCAATTTACTCAAGAAGGTGTGTACCAAATACAGGCTGCAAATCAGGTTTGTTCTGCCTAACAAGAAGTTATTCTTGGGCAGACAATTTACCGTATGCAACTCAACGACTTAAAAAAAAAAAAAAAAGGAAACATAATATTAAACTTTTACTGTGATGACAGATTTGACAGTTTTGAATTTTGATTATACCAATGCCAATATCTGGGCTCACGTCTCATGTTTAGTGCTGAAAAGAGTCAATTATTCAATTTTAGGATGTTAAAGTAAGTAAATACACAAAACAATTGCTTCTCTTAGCCTTGTGAATGTGTGGGTTTAGTGTTTCTGTCTGTTGTTAGATTAAAATGTTTTGGTTTCCATAATGTTGGCCGCACATAATAGATCATTTGAAAACATAACTTTGGTAACTTGTAATCGGCAATTATGCCTTTTATATTTGACGAAAACGATGACTTAAAGATGTTAATAATATTGAAGCAAATAATCAGTAGTAGCAGCTCTAAAATGTTATGCTTTATTAGTTGCAATCCAATCCATGTCTGACATGGATGATAGCTAATGTTCAAACACTGGTTATGTGTTTTGAAACTGTGAAAAATGATCCCAGCTGCACTGTGAGATTGTACACTTTTCTTAAAATTTAAGTTTTCTGTGTCAAGTTTGTCAGCACTATGATACAAGGTTGTTGTGTGTGTATATTTATATATATATATATATATATATATATAAATATATATATGACACACAAATTCTGCTATGTATATATATATATATATATATATATATACACACACACACAGCAGAATTTGTGTGTCATTGCACTTTTGAATTGTCTGTCTGGAATCAGGTTCTGATTTGTCATTTGAGTAGTTAGCTCTTTCAATGAATTCAGATCAGGATCAAAAAAATAGTTTATCCCTGTTCCTCAAGGCCATGGAAGAGACCATGGGGAAAGATGAGAAAAAGTTCCGTTTCCTCATCGATGGTTTCCCCCGCAACGAGGACAACCTTCAGGGGTGGAACACTGCAATGGAGGGCAAAGCAGATGTCAAATTTGTGCTTTTCTTCGACTGCAGCAATGAGGTAGGTCATGGAAACTAGAAAGCTGAAACCCCTCCAGCTGTTTTTAGTCACATACAGCTGAGCTGATATTCTAGGATCTACTTTACACTGAAGACATGACATGATCTCCTTTGTTTACACAGGTGTGCATCAACAGATGTCTAGAAAGAGGGAAGAGCAGTGGGCGCACAGATGACAACAGAGAAAGCCTGGAGAAAAGGTAGAGTCCTGAAATACAAGCAAAATACATTACTTTAGACTTTATCTCAGATTTGAGAATGTACTTTTTTATCAGCGTACTCCCTGCAAATATGTTCTGCTGCTTTTCACAATTGATTTCATGTAATGATTTCCTTCTGTCGTTAACAAAGTACAACAAGCATGTCTGATCAGTATAGATTTCTCTGACCCATTTAACTGACTGTTGGATACCTGCATGTGTGTTTTTGACCTAATTTGTGTCTCCTTTGAGTCCCCTGTGTCATCTGACCCCAATAACCAGGCATATTTTTCTGTGATGTAGAATCCAAACCTACCTGCAGTCTACACGACCAATCATTGAACTATATGAGAAACATGGGAAGGTTCGCACCGTAGACGCCTCTCGTTCAGTGGATGAGGTGAGTAAATGATATCAAGTGTAGGAAAATGTGGATGTAGATATGGATGCCCTTCTTTAAACTTTTGCATCCTTTTAATGGCGCAAAATGTAGAAAGTATGATTTAAAGAGCAACATAAGTAGAGTGATATGAGGGATTTCCCACCAATTGATACCAGCTCCTTTTGGCAATTGGCCCATTTTTATAGGGATTGACCGGTTATCAGCCTGGCCGATTATCGTGGTAAAATTTTTCTATTATCAGTAACTTTTTTTTTTAATCGATAAAATGAATTTCTTTAAAAATGCACTACTTTGGCTCTGATGCAGCCACCTGTCTCTGCTCTGTGGTCTGGAGCAATGTCCCGCCCACAGCACCATCTGATTGGTTATACGTCATGAGTAAGCCTATCACGCTGAAGGCTGTTGTGTACACAGACTGACACAGACAGCTGCGGTTAACGAGCTGCTCCGGTTTAGGAGTGGAGCTGTGTGTCGAGGGCAAAACAGCAGACATTACTGAAGTTGGCATCACAATCCTCTACACTGAAGTTACAACAGTACTAACTGCTAAGCTAAAGTAACTGACTGAACTGAACAACATGTAAACAACAGCTGAATTAGTGAAAGTCGCTAAAAGGAGCAGAAAGCTGTGAGTTCTGGCCCAGAACTAGTGTAAGTTTAAATGTACAGCAGGTAGTTAGTCACTGTGATGAAGAAAAGGAAGCATTACCTGTGATACAATAGAGCAGCAATAAACGCCTCTAGTATGAGAAACTCCAGTGAATGGCGATGAGACACTTTGCTGACTGCAGCTCGTCAGCAGGTGAACGGTCACTAACTGTTACTGAAAAGACTTTTTACTGCAGTAGAAGTAAAACCACAGTGTTATTGAATCAGTTCCCAGGTGAGTGTCCTTACACAACAGTAGTTTTGTGTTGGCATATCTGTTCCAAATATTGGTTATCAGTCTCCTTGATTACCAATAATTGGTATTGGTATCGGCCCTGAAAAAACTCGTTCGACCCGGATATTTAATGTGATCGTAGTTAGAAATATGTGCAGCGCTTCAGGCTATTTTGGATTAGTTCAAGTTTTGAAATTTCTCAGCTGGAGCTGAACTGCGGCTCCATGTTTGTGTCCTCATAAGTCAAAGTTACCTGTTTTTCTCTTCCAGGTGTTTGCTGACGTGAAAACCATCCTAGGCGTAGAGTGATGAATTTTCCCAGCAGCCATCAACATTCATTTACATTTTTAGTTTTCTTTTTATCAACTGCAAGTACACTATATAATAAGTTTATGTCCATACATATGACTTTTACTTTGATTACATATTTTTTTGTTTTCCATGCCTTTTATAATTGAAGCACTGTTTGTGAGTTTGTGTACAATATGTATTGGTGTGAATGAGGCGTAGACATGCCTAGCAGCTATTTGTGATCAACTAGTTCATGTTCAGGAGAGCTCAGCTCATCTGCACTGCACTCTTTCATCATAGTTTGAGGCCTTTGCATAGGAACAACATGTATGATTAGTTTAGAGAGATTTTTTTGTTAATCAAAGGCACTTATAGTCCTAAAATTCACTACAAAAACTTGAATACAGTTTCTCATTCCAGTGAATGGGAAAGTGGTCTCAGGCTTTTGGACCCCACTGTATGTTACTGATGTCTTCAGAGTATCATGTCATTGGAAGCAGCCATAATGCTTCAGACCAAATAGTTGTTTGACTTGATGTTGACAGACCAGGATCGATTTAGAACTTTACAGAGCAGCCAATAGCCTGTCTGTCCAAATAAAATGCATGTGTCATGTTTCTCATAACACGGACATGACCTGAATACTGTTTTTGTGCCATGTGGAGTTATCAGGTACTCTGATAAATGGCCCATTATTTGACTGAATATTTAACTCTGTACTGGAACACGTGGATGTGCTTCATCATAGCTATGACACCTGGGACTAGTCATACTTTAGAGAAAACATGAAGATAGAAATGAACATGTGTTGAATCTGAACTGTATGTTCTTGAAGGACTGGAGATAAAGCTGAAAGGTGAAAACATTGACCTTTTTTCCCCCTTTGTTTTGCTCATTTAATATAGGATCTTTGTTCAGTACGATGTGATGGTTGCCTATTTTGACAGTATGTGCTTTCTTTCTCGTAGTTATTGCCTCTTTATGCTTTACTATAGAAGTATAGTGCTGTTGTCCATTACAAGATTTGAGAGATCAAATTATCAACTTCTGCAGATTTTACAAATACAAACCACATGCACTTGTTAGCTTTCTACATAATCAGCCAGGAGGGGGCGCTTGACATCACTGTACAGTTAGTGTTTTGTATGTTTGTTTTGTTCATTCACTGTGAGTTGGGTTTTACAGAGGATGAAATATGACTCTTTCATCAAATAAATAACCACATGCTAAAATGAAATGTTTTGACTAATATAGGAAATGTATCAGCACTGGAATGAATAAAGAAACGATATACAAATAAATGTAGATAATCAAGAATAAATAAATATGTAATTCATTTCTACAAACTTACATTTAATTCTTGTATTTTTACTTTTTTTATTTCAGTGTTTATTTACTTTTAAGTAGTACACACACATTTAGACTTATATATACACATATATATATATATGTATATGTACTGTATATGTATGTATTTATTTCAGCATTCATAAATGTATTTATACTTGTTATTTCAAATATGTATATTATAAATTCCAGCTTTAATTTATTCATTTAATTATTGATAAATGAGTCATACTTTGTCCTCTGTAAAAATGTATCCCATTACCCTTTGTACAAATATTGGATAATTGATTAGCTAACTAAACCATCTGCTCTCCTCCAAATGCTAACCCAAGTCAGGTATTTCTTTTTTAAAGTCTGAGTAAGAGAATAATTGATCTTTAGGAGTGAACACCAGGGAGAGCCAGAGAGCAGGTTTAGCCTGTGTATATAAACAAAAAACTGGGCCATAAAATATGTTAAGGTTCAGTTAAAAATAATGAGAAATACTGTTGCAATACGTGCTACATTATATACATTTTATTTTATTTTCACATATATATATTTTTTTCATATATATATATATGTATATAATTTGCAGTTACAAAGACACCTGCTTACATAATACTAATATTCCTGAGCGTTTTTTAGCTTGAGGCCTGGTATATCTGCATTTTAAGAGCTATACACAACAGATTATCAGCTTCCATAACAACAGTACCTGACATGCATACACATAACGATAGGGCAAAGTACCAAATGCAAAATGGCAAATGCATCACGAAAGCAGTTTATAAGTACCGGGGCTTTCATATCATCAAATTTAAAATGCATTAATAGTTAGTCTGAGAAAGTGTGAACATAAGGCACTACGAATACACTGGTTTGAATGAGTGTACTATAATACATATGGTTACATAAAATAGGATTAAAACTTTAATGATCCCCTGGGGACGGGGGATCATTGCAGCACCAAAATGTAATGAGAGTACAGCAAAAAAAAAAAAAAAAGACTATAAATAATATATAGCAGGTGCTATACACTGGGCGTAACAAATAATTTCAACAGGTCACATACATTTTAAGTAGAAATATTTTAAAAGTACGAAAATATATGTATCACAGCATTATGAGTATGTGCAAAATACCAACAGGAGCCTAAAAATGATTGGAAAATAAGAGAAGAAAATATATACATAGCAATTTTTCATATGAATGACAATCTGTACATATTACAATACATACCACAAACTATGAAATGGCAAAATAACAAGCCCCTCAGTGAAGCTTTCTGTGCGTAAGAAAAACAAACTAAACGTAAATATATTCGTACTCTGCCAGCAGATATTACCTTATTTACAAAAACAGCCTAATGAAAAGTAACTGCATAAACTGTGACCACATTATTGGGGAAATTCAAACCAATATCGAAAGCAAAACTGTAACAGCGATTCTCAATCCGAATGAGAAAGAGGACTGTCCTTCAAAGCTGACATTCTGTTAAGTAATTTGAACAAAAGAGAAATAACTGCTTAAATTCACATTCAAAATGTACATTCTGTTATTATACATTCACAACGAAAGCATACACTTTTACAATCTTTGAAATACCAAAGAGCTTACACAAAGTAATGTGCATCATTTACAAATGCATAAAGGGCAAATATATATATTCATGTTTCTATCTGTGTATAGAAAAAATAAAAATCTTTTGACAACATGGTGCCCGATGCAAAAGAAAATCAAAAAATGACACGTGAGAGGACTGCAGACGGCTCAGCAGGAGTTCAAGAGGCCCGCGGTGATGTTGCTGGGAGTCCTGCGATACTGAGCCTTGGTGTTAGTGACCGCGCCGTGCTTCTGTCGGAGATGAAGCCTCAGCTGACTCTTGTGTCTGAAGTGGAGGTCACATTTTTCACACTGAAGAAAATAATAATACATAAATTATAATCACTTTTTGTGAACAGGAAGTTTCTAACCCCAGTTTTAGTTCATAGATCTCCCAGATTACCACTCAGGACATAACTATTGATAGGCACATGGATCATGGAGGAAAAGGGATTACTCTATTTAGCCAGCAAACACAGTGGCTTAGAAGAGAAGACTGATTGGAGGCTTACATGATAAGGCTTCTCTCCAGTGTGAATGCGCATGTGGCTCTTGAGCGTCTGAAGGTGGCGGAAGTGGGTTCCACAGATCTCACACGGGTACGGCTTCTCTCCTGTGTGAATTAAAACGTGGGCGCGAAGATGGGCCACCTGCGGGAAAATGAAGAAATATATTAAATACATACAGACAGACAGAGGCAGAGCTTTGCAAAAGCTTTCCCGGAGATGTGGCTGTGGCTTTTTTTGTTTTCTCACCTGGACAAATCGGGAGCCGCAGGTCTCACACTTGTATGGCTTTTCCCCAGAGTGGATCCGGGTATGAGTTTTGAGGTTGGCTGGTCGATTGAACTGAGCACCACAGATGTTGCAGTGGTACGGCTTCGCACCTGGAAGTTAAGATCACCGAGTTGTGAAATTAATTACACAGTCACATCCCTGAAGTCCACGTGATAGTGCTTTAAAAAGCCAACGCGGACTTATCAATCCTACCTGTATGAACAGTCTTGTGGCTGGCCAGGTTGCCCTTGTAGCGAAAGGCAGCCTGGCAGCAGTCACACTTGTATGGCTTGTCGCTGTGGACCTGGACCATGTGGTCTTTCAGGGAATCTTCATCACTGAACTTGGAGTCACAACCATTGCAGAAGTAGGTGTTGTTTTCTGTGGGAAGAAGTATTCAGTCATACCTCAGAGCATTTTTATGCTAAATAATCCTACCAAATTATTCATCTTAATATATATATATATATATACGTGTGCACTTACCACAGCGGGAGGGGGAATACTCTGAGTGTAGTTTGGTAGTGTCGTCTCTGCTGTATGAGTCAGGAGAAAGGTGACCCATCTCCATGCGCTGAGGGCTGTCACAGCCACAGGAGGAGCATCTGCGGTGGCTACAAAGAGAATAAAGACCATATATATTGATTCATATAAAGGGAAGTTATTCTGTTTAACTAATTTATAGTACGTTTCATTTTACAGTTTTGACAGTGACATGTAGTTTTACCTGATGCTGCTGCAGGTGCTGCTGCTGCAGCTGTCAACACTCTGAGACATGGGCATCTCTTCTCTGTGCTCGCTGGCTCCCTCGTGTGACTGGACCTCACTGTGTTCACCTGCTCCGCCACTTCTGCAGGGGCTCAGTGTAGGGGACATGTCTGCAGCATCAGCGTTGCCTCCCTGAGCCTCCTTTTCATTCTCATCAGGAGTTTGGTTCATAACGATGAACTTGTACTTCTTCCAGTTGCGGGCCTTGGCGTCTTTGGGGCAGTCTGACGGATGTTTGAGGCTCAGGGTTGCATTTCTGCTGCTGCTGGACTCGGTGGGAGAGTTTGGCTGGCAGTCAGATCGGAGTGGGCTTTGAGGGCTACAAATGACACCTTTGCTAAAACCTGGAGACAACCTCAGGCAGCTGGTTTGCGGGTGCTGAATACTTTCTTCCTCCATGGGAGCAGCAGGCCCATGATGGCTCCTGTGGACTCCTGCTGGTTGGATGATGGTGGTGGGGAAACTGGGGTGAAATGGCAGCGGGTGGGGGATGATGGTGGTGGAGTCACTGTGAGTAATGTTGGTGTTGGGTACCTGCGAGCATCGTTTCTGGGACAAAGCCCCCCCTCTGGTAGGGGCGCTGATCTTATGGGAACCTTCCAGCTTCCCAGCGGGGACATGGAGGTCACCGTACACATGATAGGAGCCGGACGTGTTAATACCCCTGAAAACATTGGGGATGTTGCACCTGCACTCCTGGACAAAGGATGAGGTTGACGTGCGGACATTTCTTAAGTCTGTCTCTTTTTCATCAACAGGCCTCAATGCAGGGTTCTCCTCAGCCAGATGTAATGAGTTGATCCGTACCTCTTCAGTCTGCACGTTCAGAGACTGATGCCTGCAGAAACATATTCAACTCCACATCAGATTCCTTCAATATACAAGTCAAGAGATTGTGTCCTATCACATTGTCTGCTGTCTTTTACCTGGATTTGATGAATCTGTGGCAGGTGTCAACCACATGTTCCATCTGGAGGTAGATGGCTGTGTTCATGGTGGCCAGGACCAGACTGTCTTTAAGGTTCAGACAGGATGTGTACATGAAGTCCAGCAGGATGGAGAAACCCTTGGGGTCCACTTTGGGGTCTAAGCTGATGGCACTAAGGTTTGCATTCTCGGGGTTCATGAACACGGTATAAAAGAAGCCACTATAAGAGAGCAACAGAGATGGAAACCATGTTTTATCATCTATTAAGGTGAGATGACACAACTCTGCATCAGTTCTATATAAAAGGTGTGCAGGTGTGGTTCTTTTATTCACAGAACTCAAAAAAGTCTCTTCCTTTAACAGGTTAAAAACATGTCCATAGGTACTCATGCTGCTGAACTCGCATCTCATGATGGTGCGTACCTGCAGGCCACCAAGATTGCCTTGTGAGCATGAAAATGCTGCCCGTCCACCTGTATGGTGACATCAGTCAGGATGTTCCTGCTGCGGAGGCGGTTGAAGTTGAGCAGGACGTCACCTGCATGGCGTGTGAACTGAATGCAGCCATCTGCAGTCGTGGCCATGCTGTCACAATCTGAACCAGGGCAAGAAAATAATGAATCATTTGTTAAAATAAGTTAAAAGTATCAGTGACTCTAACATTGATCCACTGCTAAATAAAGGCACATATAATGTATTATGAGCACAACATTTCAGAATGAGTATATTGGAACCAATATGAGCACAACTTTACTACTGAATAATAACACATGCTCAATAAAAATACATCATCATCAATTCTGACAACATTAGAGATGAGATTTATTTTGCAGCATTTGGGCTTTAACTTTGCAGCAAGCAAAATCTATAAACCAAAACGCACTTAATTAATTTTTTAATAAATCACACTCGTATATATATTCTTATAATATAAGATAACACATATTCTTATTATTATATTTCATCACCTCCGGCTCATAGTCATTCTTCAGTGATACAAGCCTTCAGGGTTTTTAATCACAACAATCTGACAACTGTCTTGACTTTGTTCTGTCAAAAGGCGGCGTCATTGCAAAGAGAAAAGTAAGAGGGAGGTTTACTAAACATTTTGAGCCATGCCTTACTTCTTATTGGGCCTTAATGACAATGTTATTACATCGGCTATTACCAATATTTTAACATAAATTATTATTGAAAACTGTGATATTTCGTCGGATCAGTTCTTTATAACTTAGAGCAACGTTTATTATAATTTTGAGGCAACAACAACGGACGTAACCACAGATAATACATTAATAAACTACAGTATAAGTAAACACAAGTCCTGCGTTTCTGAACTCTAGGTTTACAATGATGTTGTCTGTAATTTTCTCATCTGCCCCTGCAGTTTTTCCAGCCTGTAGCAGAGCTGACTGCTGGCAACCTGCAGCCTGTAGGTTGTAAACGTGTTTGACGTTGAGCACATTCCGTCCTGGCTGCTCTGATTAGGTTGCCAGTACACAGAGAGGTTTCCCCTTCCCCGATACAAGTACAACTCATCCCGTTTAACCCATTAATATTTACTCCCCTCCTGTTAAACTAATCTCTCCGGTTATTTCTAAACCTCTAATATTGGACTAAACTGAGACAGCATGATTTGGTAGTATGTGATTTCAAGGAGTGATTAGTTTTCGCTGCGTAACTTCGGCTGTAAGCCAAAGAGCAGGCCAGCACAAGTCCGTTCAAGTTTAGAAATACGGTTTAGCTGTCATTTCTGAGGACTGTGCCGCACTTTCTTATGCTTTTACTCTTCTAAGTGTTTAAAAAAAATGTGTTTTCTCGATTTAAACTAATGGTACAATCACAAAGTCGTCGGGCTCTGCGTCGGAGACATTCAGAGAAGTGAAAAGATTGTTTGTCGAGGAAAGAAAATGCGCAGACAGAAAACTAGATGTGACTGAACCAGACCTACCGGTCCTGTTGCGCCACTTTTGGCGCAACAAGTATTTCACATGCCAAATGTTATGTCAAATGTTGACACAAAATAAAGAGACATTTAACATTTAGCTACTACCAAAGACTGCTGCGCTGGCTGAAGGTTATGGTCGCAAAACTGTTGTTTGTTTGTTTTTTTCTCCGACTGCAGCTATTATCGCTGGTGCTTAAAGAACAAGTGATACAATTATATGCGAACACATAACCTGAAGCAGCACTTCCGTCTAAAACACAGTCAAAGACAGTGCAGCTGTCAAAACCAGCTCCCATAGTTCAAATCTCTTAGTTCACTTCTAGCTAAAGGAATCACAAAACATATTCAAAATACTGAATAAATCCAGCCCCGGTGCAGCCACATGAGCATCTGCTACTTCACTACACTTCTGACCTAATGCTGAGAAAATAGGAAGGAAAAAAAATGTCACCTTGTAAAAGTTTCCTCGAAACTCTGTGCACATCCAGTTCTGAGAATCCAGTTCTAAGAAACACAGCGGCTCAATTCTCGGAAATTTAACAGAGGACCGTACCATCTTCTCCGGGGCGGGGGAGCCCCTCACTGTCATCTGCCTCTTTTCAGCACTGCATCGGTAATAATGTAACGTGTAACATATGGGTGCTTAACAAACACACGCATTAAATCACATTTGTATGTTTATGCGGGAATATAGCAGAGATTTGAGCGGGTTTGTAGTTTTCTTCTGTGTGAGTTAATCTCCCCGCGTCGTGGAAGGGTCCAAGTGCAAGGTCAGCTGACCGAGTTATAAATACCGTGGGGAACATGAGAGCAAGTTATCGCTGTAAACCTGCCCGAGGTTCTACGAACAGTCGAGAAAAGTCAGTCAGCATATCTTCTAATAATTAATAATAAAAACATATAATGCCCCCTTTTAGTTGTGTAGTTTTACATATTTGCGTCATGTGTTTTTTTCGCTCTGAATAACTGCTTTAGGCAGGAGCCACGTTCATTTGGATAAACTGATAAAGAAACCTCTTGGGAGTGGGCTAATAAATTTCTGTCAATACTTTAGGCACTATATTTATGTGAATATTTTATTTCTGTCACTTCTTTAAGGGCATTTTATACAAGTTCAAAGTGAACATTTGAATGGTCTTCTGGGGAATTCTGAAATACTGATAATTTATGGGTGACTTTTAATCTCACTTCTCAGTGTGTGTGTGTATGTGTGTGTGTGTGTCATTTTTATTTTTAAAGTCACACATAAGAAAGCAATGTGTGTGCGTGTACGTAAAGTCCTCAACTCTCCAAAAGGCTCACTTGCATTCGTCTGTGTTCCCACCACTTCCTGTCTCATTATCTTAGCTGTGTATTAATCTGGTAACACTTCGATACAATAAGGCAAACAAAAATTCTGAGTACTTACCAGTGTATGAGTGTATGAGTCACAATCGACATGTCCTGGAACAAGCTCTTTAACGAGCAACTAACAAAAAGTTCCAGAATAACTGTGAATTAAAGATTGCTGTTTGCAATGAGTAGTATAAATAAAATGATACAACGATAAGATAATAAAGAACAGACTGCTGTATATAGTATATACTATGTTTATGAATCAGTGTGTAATGACATGCTCCTTGATATTTAACCATTGTCTCAATGGCTTCCCTCTGATTAACAGTGACTCATCTGCTAAATGGCACAAAAGCACCACCTAATTATATCTATTTATTGTTTGTTACTATTTTTGTCTTTCCTCAAGTAAATTTGCGTGTTCCTTACCGACTCCTTATTAACTGCTTAAGATTCTTATGTAACTTGTTACCTTAACCTATTCAGTACCCTGTCCATATGTACAGATCAGCTCCACTAGTATGTTAAACATGAATTTGGTGGACAGGCTTTAGCTTTGTGCATGTAATCATACTGTATCTAACAAACTGCAGAGTATTATTGATTGCTATTATGATTTAAATGAATATAACATCTAAACTACTAACTAAAACTTTACTCTATAAATGAAATTACCTTTGTGTTGAATGATGACACAATTTGAGCACATAGAGCACGATCATGTTCATCTACTTCACTTCTCTGTTCAGTTAAATCTAATTTTAAAAAACAAAAGGGGTTTCTGTGTTTTGAGGTTGTTTATAAATATATAGAATTACCCTCTGCTGGCATCATCTTTCACGCTCACTAGCAGCAGCAGCAGCAGCAGCAAACATTCAGGCAAGTTAGACCTTTCAGTGGGGGAAAAAAAAACAGAACTACAGTAATTGAGAACTAGAGCTAGAAAACTGTGACTTTACTGAGGACTATTACAGAAATACAACATTTAGACTTGATTAGAGAGTGTGGATTTGATGCAGCGTTTTCTCCACTTTTATATGCATTTGCTCAACATTACCTTCCACTGTGGTCTTGTGCATGCATATTACAAACTGCAAACACCTTTGTTTTTAACCATTAATAAACCAGTGTCCAATAAAGCTGAAAGAAAATTTAAATCTCGCAAGGCACATCATCAGGGTCAGGACTCAGCAGTTTACGGGAAGCAAATTTAGCAACATTAGACACAGTTAAAAACAAATATTATATTGCTGCTAAAAGTATCAGCCTTCCTTCCACCCACACACAGAGCAGCTAAGTTTCCTGTCATTATCTTTGTATGTTGCAGAAAAAGAAAAAGAAAACTCTCACACACTGTGCCTTCTCCCATTAAATAAATGTGCAGTGCAGTTCAACAGGTCTAAATTACAGCTGTTCAGGTGGCTATGGCAACAAAGCAGGTCTATTTCTAGTTAATGTTTTCACCCTACATGTTTTTCCCCTGCGGTTATCTTTAGTGGCCTAAGTTTCTGTGGGTTGTTCATCTTCACATCCTTTGAAAGAAGCAATAGTTTTTGGTCTGAATGAGAAGAGACGAAACTTGTTCAGTTGGTACGAGAGCGTTGGCAGAAAATAAACATCTGCTTTTCTGGCTTGTTAGTTTATTTGCAGGCAAGAGGATGTATAGGTTTGATTAGTCAGCCTTTCCTTTTCTTATATCAGCGCAGCATCTTCAATTTCACATTAGGGTTTGCTGCTGTGTAGGACCAGATAAGCTACAGCAGATGTGATATCTGTACATTTCAAAGTCTAATCAACATAATTGCCCAAATATAGTGTGTTTGGTTTGTTTTGCAGAATAGATATCTTTTTAGACATCTTTTTTTTCTGCAAGGAAGTTCTGATTTTGGTTCACCACAACCTGCAGAAAGACAAGAAATATGACTGTTATTGCTGTTGGTCACACAGATTAACCCAGTTTTGTAAACCAGGTTAAATTCATTTTAAAGCAAGTAGAGGTCCTTTCCAGTGATTTTACTAATGCACTTCCATAATGTTGTGGGTCTTACCAGACACAGATTTAAAAAAGAACAATCAAAATTGAAGCAACAGAGGCAGAGATCTCCAGACTTTTAGTCCCCGGTGTGGGTCAAGTTTGAGAAATACTGGATCCTACATTTCCCACAATGCAACTTCATAGTGTATTTCATTGGAGCCTCTCTGCCGCATAAATGCCTATATATTTCTCCTCACTTCCAGCTTCTAACGCAGACTTACGATCATTTGTAGTCTCTGAACCCCGTCCGAGAAAACCCTGACGACATCACTGTGACATCACCAGGGTAATTTTCTAAAAATGTTCCTCTAGAAGCACAAAAGAAAAAAATATAATAACATGTATAAACAATAAAATGTATTTTTGTTGATCATCATTGTTAGTCAATGTGTGTGTGTGTGTGTGTGTGTGTGTGTGTGTGTGTGTGTGTGTGTGAGAAAGAGACATCTCATTTTCTACCAGTCCCATTTAAAGAATCCATGTCATGAAAACAACACTCCATGGGATTTTTGCCAACCAACCCTGGAACGTATTTGCTGCCGTTCGTCCTCTGTCCTGCTCGGCCGCCTAAAGAGGCAGTGCTATGTGTTAACAAACGCCCCCCACCTTCTCATGAACTCTACTGACCTGGGGCCTAGACGCAGACGGATATCAACGTGCCTGTCCCAAAACATGACCCAGGCACATGGTTGCCTGACAGGGATCAAAGGTCACATCAGTTAAATATGACTCTAAAACTAGCTCAGTCTTTGCAGACATGTAGCCTGAGGGGGAAAGAGAGAAGCATTCATTTCTGCTGAACCGGGAGTATGCACTTGAATTTGGGGAGTAGCGTGCAGAAGAGAAAAATATCTTGCAAGATCGATGTGCTTGCAAGATATTAAGACTGCAGTTTTACATACCACCGAAAGGCAAAAGAAAGTTCAAATGCTCAAAATGCAAAAGAGTAAAACAAGGTGCATAAAAACACCTTGCTCATTTATTTATAGCACAAAGCTCAGTATCATTTTTCAACAGCTGTCGATGAAGTATATATTGCGCACAAACCGTGAAACACTGAATATGGAAAGTTCATGTGAGCTAAACATAGTGAACTTTGAACTGCTTTCATGCAGCCTGCATGGGCCTGACTGAGAAGTACATATTTAAACTGCAGGTGGTATGTGGTCTTTGTGTAATAATTGTTGAACCTTGAGTGACCCTGATGCATCAAGTATACAGTGGAGCCAACAGCCAACAATGTGTTGTCAGGTCAGCTCTTTATAGCACTGAGGAGATTTTACCTTAAGTGAGAAAAACCTGAAGTGTGAAAGCCGGTTGTGTGGTTGTCTGACTATAAACAGTTTTTTTCCCCAGGTCTTGACCTCAATGAGAGTGGCTGATTAAGTAAAAAGTGTGAATAACTTCACATGAAACACAACACATGACACTGTAGAGCTGAAGAATTAGATTAGTCGACTGAAAAAACATGTATTACTATTTATTTTGACAGTGGATTAAGTTACTCAAGTGAAATTACAAAATATATCCGCCCTAGCTTCTTAATTGTGAGGATTTGTTGTTTTTCTTTGTCTTGTGCGATAGCATTTCTTTTAGTTTCACTGTTTATTGGACAAAATAAGCTACTTGAACACATTAACTTGGTCTTTTGGACGCTGTAACAGGCATTTCCCAAGGCACAAGACAGCTACCATAAAACCTGATGACATTTGGGTCTGAAAGGGAAGAAGGGAGGAGGGGACTGTTTCATATTAGCCCATCAAGATCCCTCTCAGCACTTGAGATATAAATTTTAATTCTGTGTTTTGTATTCCAACTTTGCATTGCTCTGTTTGTTTGTTTGTTTGTTTGTAATTGTGGAAAGTTTCCACCTCATCTTATTTTTGTCAACGCCGGAGCTTTTGCTGTTGTCACAGGTGCACAGAGTTTGAGCAGATGGAAAGAATTCAGAGCCTTGCTGTTCATCCTGGTTCAGCTGAGCACAAGATAATAACAGATAGGGATTACAAAGAGCAAAAGTTGGTGATTTATGACACATCAAGCAAGTTAGCTCTTACTGATAATTTATTAAGATTAAAAACATTCATTTAGATTTAACATTCCCATTGTAGAATGAGTTCCTGAGAGTGTTTTCTGAAGCAAAAATAGGCCAGTCTGCAAAGTTCTTCTACTCTGGCCAAAATATAAATCACAATATTTGGAACATCTCATTGGTTACAGGTCATCTGAGGACAGCGACTCATGTCCTCGTGGTCCAACCTCTAATAAAACGCTTAGAGGGGATACATGAATGGTGGCTTTGTTGCACCAGACCAAAGAATGCATCCTCAGTTGTAAGTGGCTAAATGGATTGTACATCATGCACAAGCAGGGGGGTGGAGTTGAGGGTGCTTGAGCACTTGCCCCTTTGCCCCTTGATATTCAAAGTGCCCTCTTGTCAAGGCATATTGTATGTTTTTGGGTTTTTCCGCCCGTAATCAAGAAGAATATTTAACAATTAACAATAATTTAGCTAAAGATAAAATGTCCTGGCTGCCTTCAGTCACTCTGCTTCACATGATGACCTCTCACTTGAGGTCATCCATGACGTTCCCTAACAGAGTTGCAGCTGCGACCTGGGACGCCGCAGACAGACACTCAGTTGGAAAAATATTGGGATTTTATTTCTCTCTGAAAGGGGGAGATTTCAGCTGCTGGGTAGTGAGGCTTACAGCTGTATTATGTGAATTATCGGTGTGTTTGTTTATGTATAAACTGTCTAGGTTTATTTTTTAGTCTCTCTTGAAAAGGAGATCTCAGTGAGAATACCTGTTTAAATAAAGGATTTACAGAAAAATAAATAAAACATACTTGTTTTGATGTGTTTTACAAGACAAAGTGAGCATGCACGTTAGTGGGTATTTGCACTTTTCACAGAACAAGCAGTTGTTAGCCGCCAGCTAATGACAAAGCTGCGCTGCTCAGGAAAGACGAAGGATTTTGACTGGCGCCTTATCTCAGTTTGTCTTTGTTGTGGGTGAATGTATTTCAGTTCACTGTTTTAGAGAATCTATCATTTTAATTTCAAGTAGCCTTAATGTAAAATGGCGGCCAATTTAGTTAATCCCACGTGACAGCTCCGACTGTTTACTGGCATTTACCAACCCTATGGAGCAAACGTGGCCCTGGTAGATTTCTGCAAAAAGGGTATGACATGTCACATGTCACTCTATCACCTTCAAATTGTGCATCAGTTATGCAGCATAAGTTTAATGGTGGTTCTCTGGTTGTTTTGCCAGTTTGGCGGAAAGAAGAATCCAATCCTGTCTCACTTATTGATTAGAATAATACGACTCTGTGATGTTTAATAGGTTGTAATCATTGACTCAGTATGATGCAGTTTAAATTCTGTTCGAATATGGTTTGCTATAATTCAACATAAATCATGTTTCTATATGGTGTTTTAAAATCTTGTTAAATGTGCCGCTTTTTAACTTTGAGCACCTGCCCCTGTAAAGGTCTCTGCATGGCCCTGCTGCTGTACATGCAGAGGAAAGGTCAACTCTGAGGATCGCTGTGTGCAGTAAATCATGCGGAAAGCTATGTGTCACCGTTTGAGGGCTGGTCAGGACAACGCACATCTCAGTAGGAGTTAATTGCTAATTAACTTGCTCATTAAACGCTGTATAAATGAAGATTATCACGATGCCGAGAGTGGAAAAGTTTGGATGTTGATCGGCAGCCAATTCATACACGGGGGGAAAAGAACAAACCATCTTCACTGAAGGAGAATTGAGCGCAGTCTACCTTGACTATATGGAATGTGAGGCCATAAATGTGCGGAGTCAATATAAACACATATTGCAACACTCCAGCTCTCACTACATGTTATCTGTGGAAAAGTACCAGAGCGCGCTGGGTCACCATGGCTGATTCCCCTGTTGTTTTACAGCAAAGCCTCAGGGAGGTGGATGGGGGTGGGCAGGGCTACGCAGAAACAAGAGGTGTGGTGTGTGAGTGTTTGTGGGAGTGGGTGTGTGAGAGAGAGAGAGAGGAAACTTATAGATGTGATCCTGGGTGCCTCTCCAGCGGTTTAGCTTTGGAAATTTACCTTCACAATAGAGCAGCTGGGAAAATTTGGATGAGGAAAATGAACGAGGGGATGATGTCTTTCACCTCATCAACAGAAGCAGACTGTTATTGCACCAGGCAGCTCCCAGAGGCAAATGTGAAAGTGTATGCAAACAGCATGTTACTGAAAAAGTGCATGTGTGTGTGTGTGTGCTCTGAAATAAACATCTGGATCCCGTTGTCATATTGAAAAATCTGCTGTCATGAAAGATTTTTGATTTGTTATTTGTTCATCTAATATTGAGAATTTCTTCTTTTTGTCTTCCTATAATAAGGTCTGCACACATTTTAAAGGGATAACAAAAACTGTGCCTGCAGCATATGTTTATCCGTGTGTGTATCGCCCCTACACACTGTCCTCCTCTGTGGCAACAAGGAAATGCCAGCAGTCAACCAACCAATGAGGTGCACTTTCAATGCATACCATCCTGTTTTGAAGAAGATATGGTAGTCTAAAGAGAAGGATAGTCACTTTTTTATTTTTTATTTATTTATTTAAAATTTAAAATGATTTAAAAATATTTAATTGTGTAATTTCTAAACATTTGATTGTTCTTGTTGCTTATTTCCCTGTTCTTTTGTTTCCTCAACAGTCTGGTGTTGTGTCCACTGACATGTCAGAAACCTGTTTGGTTTGTCTTTGACTCTTCTTCATCCCAGAGATAACTGCAAAAACACAACACAAACCGAAGTGGGCAATTATGTGAATGTCACTGAAATATAAACAGCGGCTCTGGATGATGTTGGATTGTGTCCTACTGGTTTTTGTGCATGCTTGTTCAATATTTTGTAAACACTGGAGGAGAAATACTAATGTGGGACTGCGGAAAAAATGTTGGAAATAAAAATCAGAGACTCACCTTCTAACTTATTCTTGTGAATAAGGAAAATATATGCAAGGCAACCTGAGTTAAACCTCAAAGTGTCATAGCAAAGTGATCAAGTGAGCCTATAGTTTGTGGACTGTATTTTAAGCTTAAACATAAGCAGCAGCCAAACGTTATGAACTTCACAAAGGAAGGATTGTATTCCCTGCAATGCTTTTGTTGTGGCTGCAGCGCAATAGAAACGCTCAGGGAGATGAACACTGTGTGTAGTAGTAGTCAGGTGATCTCCTTTGAGACATACCGTAATTGCTGCACAGTGATTCATTCATATAAAATATTTATACCCATTCACTTTGAAAATTTTCTCCAGAGATTTTGTTGCAATACCAACATTATTTTAACGTATTTTTTAATCATTATTATGTGACATTATTTTGACACAGTTTAGGTTCAGAGGACTAAAAAAAAATCACAGGATCAAAAGTGGGTCCTTTCAGACCTTTAAAGGTCTGAGAAGTTGCTGATTATACCTTTGAGATAAGGAGATAAGGCTCATAGAGAGCAGGGAGCTAATACCATTAGTTGCAGTCTGGCTGCCAGCTGCAGACACTGGGGGACTTGTCATACTACCAACTCGCTGATTAGCTGCTAATCCGGATGTGATGTGTGAATTAGATAACTCTGTGACCTCTGAAGAAGCCTGAGGTTCATCTCGTTCCGTGTTGGTGGGTCAATGAAAAAAATACTGTCTTTCACAGCCGACAATTTAAAAGGAGTTGGCAGCAGGAGGCTTTGAGAGAAGATGCCAGAAGTCTGCATACCACAGAGGAGGGAAACTGGGACAGAGCTCCTAGGATGAGCAAACATTATTGCTAGATTTGCTTAGGTTATACAACAGATATCCCAACAGCTACTTTTGTTGTTATTGTCAAAGACCAATATTACTGAAGGTGATTTTTTAAGGGACTGTGTGGAAATTATTAGGGTGACTAAGAGAAAAACTGCAGCACCTTTCCCACAATATTCCATAGTAATATAACACTATTAAAGTGGTACAATTCACTTTGTCATAAACAACTAAAAGTGCTAAAATTTTTATGGTTCACTCCAAATCTAAATGTTAATATATTGAAGCCATGATAATTTCCACATAGTCACTTACTATAATCAAATGCTAGAAGTGGAATTAGCCAATGTCAAGCTATAAGCTATAACAAAATGATGTGTCCTGTTTACTGAATATTCTAGCCATTCGTTATTTTTGAACTGAAACCTCTCACTATCACTGTCACTTTCTATGATACATTCATATACATTCAGAAAAAAGACAAATACATAACACTTCCCCTTTTCTGAATTTCCCCTTCCCCCCTAAAACAGTCCTAAACGTAAAGTTTCAAAAAAAACCTTACAAGTAAATGTATAACACAGGATAATGTGCTGTCATTTAAAGAATGAAAATATTCCACGAATGATAAGTGCAAAAACCTGGTGACTGTAGACACAGTAACTGCAATAATTGTCATCTTTTCTTTTGAAATGTTGAGACGAGGTAAAAAACACAATTGAATTACACTGTAACCATAGTAATCGTCTCACCACTGTGCTTGCTGTGTATGACGTGTGACATTTCCACTTTTAAACTTTTATTGTACTGACAGCATCTTCCCTGCTCTTGTTTTCTGTGGAGATTGCTGTCAGGCTCAGCTGCCTGCTGGTAACCAGAAGGAAAGCATTCCATGCATGTTCATGTGACAGCTCCTCCCTCAACCTTAAGCACAGGTTTGCATTGCATGAACCATACAACATCACTCCATGCTGGTAATATGCACGCAATCCCGTGACAGTCATTGGATGTTTCCAGGAGACAGCCCAGCAGAACGCTAATGGTGGACAAGTGCATCATTAGGACTGTCTCTTAGTTACCTCTACTGATATCTATCACTGTGTAACCTGAGCATTGGGTACAGATGTGATTCACTGAGCCCAGCTGGTGCAAAATGACCCACTGCTGGGGTGAAATTAGTTATATTTTTTTTATCATAAATCAAAAACAACCCACAGGTTTTGATTGTGAGTTTTACTTTTCCCTCTCAGTTTGCAGTGCCAGCACCTCAGAGAAGAACAGGCGAGGAAACAGACAAGACGGTGCATTATCCTCTCACTAAAGCATGCTTGGAATATAAGTGTTATTTTTGTTTTCAACCTTTTCTGCCTCTGCAATAGCTTCTGATTTATTACACGTTCTAAAAGGGAAACATCTGCCCTTGAAAAAAACAGGTGAGGGAGCAAACAGTGCATTCTGCTTCTACAGTGGAAGTATCTGAAAACCAGGTTAATGTATAACCTGTGTTGATGTCAAACGGATGGATATATTAAAATTTTTAACTGCTGCTTAGAAAATATGACATGCCCCAGCAGTGCATGCCCGCCCCTCTCTGCAGGGATGTGTGGGAGATTCATGTGGCCAACAGTTAAAATGTATGTGCTGGTAGTTACAGGAATGCTGGTGGAACATGGAAAAAGGGGAGTGTCACTCACAGAGCAGATGTTATGCTTTTAATCATCCATGTTGCACTGAAGTTTTTGATGTTTTAGTACTCGGATTCCTACTTACAAAACAAAGGCCATTGTGTTTTCAGTGTTTAACTGTCAGACAGCAAAAGAAGCAGTTTGCTCTACGTAGATATACTCAATTTATTAATGAAATATAAGGTTACTATGGTTGTAAAGGTAAATCTGCTCTGGCATTTTGCTTCACATACTGCGTATATTTATCTACGAGTAAGACCAAGCTTGGCTTTTTTTTTAACTGTCAATTACTTTTTTGCACAAGACTCTTGAGCTTCTAGATCAAATGAGATATTCAAATAAAATGCTTTCTTGCAATTTGTTTAACATTAATTTTTCATAATTACACCACTACGTTACATATGTCTATATTTTTTTCTTAAAGAATAGTCTGACATTTTGTGAAGTACACTTATTCACTTTATTGAGAAGATTAGTAGATGAGAAGATTGATACCCCGTTACATGGAGCTACAGCCAGCAAGCTGTTAGCTTAGCTTAGCATTAAAGGTCCCATATTGTATAAAGAGAGACTTCCATATCTTTTTTTATTATAGATCAGGTCTAGGTTCTATATTGATACTATGAAAGTATCAAAGCTCTCCGTCCACAGAGAAATGCACAAAGCCTGTAACCGTGTCTTAAAATGAGCCGTCAGGACTTTCGTAACTTTGTGCCCCACCCACCTGCACCCACCATCCAACCTTGCAGGATTTGGTTTCTCTGAATGTTTACCAGAAATCTGCTGGGGGTTTTTTTTGGTTTTTTTTTTGATCACCCAGAAAAAAGTCAGCCAATCAGAAGAAAGGCTCGTATGGACATCAACACTTCAAATAAAAACACCAGAAAAGTGTCAAATATGGAAATATGGGGCCTATAAGATTGGAAAGTGGCTTTCCAATCTTATAGGCTTAGAGTGGCTTTGTCCAAAGGCTAATTGCAAGTAATCGCTCATTTTTACACAGAAATGTTTTGAATGGACCAAAATGAGATACAACGTGTTAAGTAGTGAGCTTTATAGGTTCTGGTTGGTGGGTTTTGTTGCATTTAGACAAAGTCATGCTCGCTGTCTCCCCCTATTTCCACTCTAAGCTGCTAAACTAAGCTTGCTAAGCTAAGATAATCAGTTACTGGCTGTAGCTTCACATTGATTGGAAAGACATGAATGTGCCATCAATCTTCTCGTCTAATTCTCGGCAAGAAAGCAAACAAGCATATTTCCCCAAATCTGTTCCTTTATCCACTCTGTGTTTTGAGGTTCACTTGAACTCAAGCAATATCTCTATGTTAGTGGATCATTTATCACCATCAATAACACATTACTTCAGCAAACTAGGTCCAGCCTGGAAGTGATTTTGCAGTGGTGTGATGAATCCACTGTTTCTGGAAGCCAAAACAACAATCATGTCAGCATAATTTGCATCTTGAGAGAAAATCTGAGAGAGGTTCATAAGATCCAGGGAAATCTGAAAAGAGCGAAGCCATGGATAACAACGCAGCACTTGGAGGAATCTGATCCCTGCAACCAAAAACCTCAATGAAGCAAAACCTGACCAAAAAAATTCAGCTTGTGCAGCACGCAGGCTCTGGTCCAATGTTGTGGAAGGAGAGGCACAGCCCATTAAGTTATTGTTTAGTCTGACATCAAATTTACTCACAGTTTAAGTCAAATCTTTAACAGATTGTATTTTAAATCAATTGCAATTCCATCAGATCACCAAATATTTATTTTTGCATCAGTGCTGTCTGGCAGTGAGGTAGCTGAACCCTGTGTCCTGTTGACTTCTTGTTCTGTTCATTCTGTTCAAGCTGGCTCCTGAACACACTGACCTATAAACAAAGCAGCGAGTGTGTTTTTATATCTCTGTGACCAAACTCGAAGGTGCTATTACTATCACTTTTATTGTTGGGGTCACAGGAATTTAAAAATGTTTCATGTGTTGCTCTGTTATCTGTGGCTGCTGTGCACTCTCTTTATGTAGCAGGTTGTTTATTGTGCTGTAAACAATTCTTTTTTAAATGTAACTGTAACAACCCTGTGCTCAGAGTTTCTAAATGATATGCAGTCTGTTTGCCTTGTGTCAGCTATGGCTCACATTCCCACCATTCAAGGTCAGGCTATAAACCAAGGTGGTAAATCCAGTTTGAGGAGTGCGACCTGAAACATGATACTGTGTGCGACGTGCAGCAGTGTTTTGCCCTGGAGTGTTGAATAGAGCATGTATTTATTTATTATAAAGATGTTTATTTAATTGCATATTGTAGGTGTGGTTTTCTATTGTTGGCTGTATTGATTTTGCATTGTCTCTCTGCACAAAAATGGTTAATAGTTTGGTTGATTTTTAAAAAAGAAAGAAAGAAAGAACGAAAGAAAGAAAGAAAGAACCCAATCATGTGAGTGCAGCCTCGTCACAAGCAGACCTTTCACACAGGGGTCAAAGGATAGAATTCCAGGTCATCTCTTTGGTTTCACAAGACTCGCCAAGGCCCAACCACAAGTGTAACCCAAGCTAGAGGTAAACAACTGCTCCGCACAGGAGCGACGGGGAGGTGTGAAAGGGGGGCAGCATCGTACATGAGACAAATCATCGGGGTTATTTGGGTACCAGCCGCAGTGTAGGAGGGCCCTCTGTCTCTGCATTTGACACCTGCAGGTGACAGATTTCCAGGACTAGGCAGTGTCTGCTGGCTGGATCAGTTTGCTCCGAGGTGCAGTAACACAGACGAGACAAGGAGGAGGAAACATAATCACATCACACTGTCTGCCAGAGACACTGGCCCCTGGCTGTAAGCCACACTGTTCACTGCTGTATCCGGTGGTCAGTTACAAAATGATAGAAGGCATCAGAGAAGCTGATATTTTCAGAATTCATCCTTTATTTCAAAACTGCAAAAAGAAATGTAAAAAAATTCAAGAGAAAATTTAACTAACTTTAATTTAACTTTAATAACTTTATCTTTTCATCAGATGTGAATGCAACCCACTCTTTGAATCGCCACCTGTGTAAATGTACATGTCTTTAGAACATGTACACAACAATCTTTAGATAAAGGGTCTTTATTTGAGGGTCCAGTCTTGATCCACGTCCTGTGAGACCTGTGAGAGTTGATGATCCACATCCATGTCAAACGGTTCACACACAGTTCACAGTCTGCCACAGGAGATCTGGGTGGATTGAGAGATCACATTCCTCTGTGAGGGCACAGGAGAGGATGGAAACCATCACATATATTCCTGCTTTTCGACCACTGAGATGAAAACACCTTTAAATCATACTGGCACTTACACTAGCTGTAAAATCAGCTCGGGGCTATGTCACCACCAGAAAATGATTTCAGTATTGCTTGCTACTTGACAATGTGCAGAGGTATGGAAAGAGAGAAGGGATGAGGCAAGAAGAGGCTCAAAACAAGTCAGAGTCAGGAGTCAGAATCTGGGAAAAAATAAACTTTTACAAGACTTCCCCAAAGAGTCTGACTGGAGTCAAAATATACTAAACATGGAGATCCAGTTTTCATCTGATAAGACATCTGCTAAATCCTTTTTCTCACAGCAGGGATGGATTCACTCTGACATCCCTGACCGTGTTATTCAGTCCAGCCCGTGTCAGTCTCTTCGTGGTGGAGTTTATAGTTCAGAATGCAGTGAAAGTAAATGAGACAAGGTCATTAAAATGGATTAATTATTATCGGGACTATATGGAACAATGGCTACCTGTCTATTTGCTTTGACAGCATACTCAGTGGTCTCCATTGACGCAGGCTGTGATGAGAACACACAGTGCTAAGTGTGAGGCACTCAAAGGTGCATGTGAAGGGATCACAGCAGATGTCAGTGAGGTTCACACAGTTCACTGTATGACACCCTTAAATCTCTTTATTTCTTTCATTTTTCATTTCCAAACATCAGTGGAATCACCCTTGAAAACCATGCTCCGTTACAGCCCGCAGCCTTTCCTATTAACAGAGGAATTATTTCCCTTTTAGATAGTCCTCATTACGAGGGTTTCCTCACTGTTAACCCGACTAATAACTGAACAAACACTGCTTCTGGGAAGGGGAAGGCAAAGCGATGAATATTCCAATTTTATCTCAACGCCTCAAGTTATTTGAGCAACACTCAGTTTTTGGCTGTGCCCATGCGTTCAGATGTTTGTTATGTTTTTATGTCTGATGCTTTGTATGCCTGACAATAAGGATCAAACTGAACTTGAACTTTACAGCGAACACTTAGCATTTAGCATCATAACATCATATCATAATTACTAGCAGCTTGGCTTTAGGTCACAGAAATGCATGGTACTTTTGTTGCAGTTTCTTTCAGTTTGTCTTTGAGTAAACTCTCAAGCCCTCCACTGTCCCACACACTCACTGACTCATCCACTGACAGTAAAACACACTGCAGCACTGTGACTTGGTTTCTGTTGGTTTTGGTTTTAAGTCGGTTCTTAGCAGCTTTGTTTTAATCATCTCAGTAAGCGTTACCTGTCTTTGTTGCATTTTCTAAATGACATGGGAAATTGAACAAAGTGTAGTTTTTAGGTGTGTGTATAAAAGACTAGTACTTTAGGGAAGAAGTCGGGGTGGATTTTCTTGTTGTACAAAGTGTTGGATTTTGATATGACCGTTGTTCACATCCTGCCAAAAGTCAACGTTTCCCACAATCTTAACCAATATGTTTTTGTAACAGCCATATGTGTCATGTTGTCTGGAGAGCTAAAGTGTTTAACACTAAATTCTATAGATTTTATTTTATAAAGTCACTTTTCATGTCAAAGTCTTTCTCAGAGACAGAAATAAACCAGCCCTGTGTCCTAGAAATTACTTTTATACACAATTTAACAGAAACCATAACCAGAAAATACATTTTTTATGTGGATATTGTACTGCAAAGATTGGACATTTTGATCGCTTGATCGATGTTCAGTTCAACATATTTGCGACTTGCACAATAAATGAATTAACGATACATCTTCATTACATTAACAGGAAACATGATCCCAATATAGTTATGTTTCCTACAAATGTATTTCTTGGAGACGGGGTTTCTGGGCACATCCAGTTCTGTGATTGGCTGTCCAATTTTTCAGACCTAAGCAACAATGTTTAATTTTGAACCCCCCAGGCCTCCATAGCTTTGGCAGTTGCAAATATTGGATTAGAATTTACTAATAACAAGTTTAATATTTTATTCAGATAGTATCCTCTTGAGAGCCACCGTATGTCTTCGGCCTAACATTGGCTTCCCATTTGAAATCATTAATGTGCATGAAACGTCTCCTGCCCTGACTTATATCCTTCATTATGTTTTATGAAAGGTGAAAAACAAAATATTTTGGGGGAAAATTTCAGAGTCATTTTACCACAGAAGAACTCATGAAAAGTTATTGAACTGACTCCACACACTATGAGCATTTATCAAAGACGCCTTTATGCATGTGTGTTTCCAGAGAGAAAGCCAGATGGCACTTGGATGTTAGAAGGACCTGAGGATGGATGGCTGCTAGTATTTAGAGTGTGGGAGTCGAGTCTCACTGACACCATCACATCTCAAAGGGCTCGCAGATTTTCATTAATCACCCCTCGAAGGGAGCCGTTGGCTTTGCATCCCCAAATGGCTGCGGGTATTGCTTTACACAAGTTCCATCCCCAACCAGTCAGCGTGTCATGCTGCGCGTGTGTGGTCTCTTAATGTGATATCTCCACTGGCTCTGCAAAACCAGCATGACAGACTGCCAGCACAGCAGCAACCACTTTGATTTTTCCGTAGAAGGATGAATCACTCTTGAATGAACACTTGGTGACCCATGGCTTAAAGACCAAGATTAGCCCTAGCAACCGATGCTCTCCGGGGTCCATAATCGATGGTGAGGGCTGAACACCCTGTTTACCTGAGCTCTCTCCGCTGGTCGTCCCATCCAACTCACAGCAATGTCCTTGCAGCCAGGCTTGACGAGGTCATGAACTCTATAATGCATCCTGATCAAACAAGATTCATCTCAAGGCGACCATTCTCTGGTAAGTATTTCACATACTTTATGTATGTCTGGATCTCTGGCTCTGTATGTGTCCCTATTGATACCCACAAGACATTTGAATTGAATATAATTTTCTGTATACAGACATAAATGATTTCAGCTTTGTCCTAGCTTTTTGTTTCTGGATTGAGGTCCTGTATGCTTCACCAAAGTCTTGCATTAGAGCAAACAAAGTTGTAATTATTTTGCCTTCTACTGAGGCAACAGACAAGGCTGCCCTTTGTTCCCGCTTCTTTTTGATATAACTATTAGGCTCTCGCCAACAGCAATAAGGAGCAAATCAGACTTGAAAGAAGTCAGTGGAGGAGGCCAGACATATAAGTTATCATTTTATACAGATAATTTAATTTTGTATGTTTCTCAGTCTTACATTTCTGACTTTAAAGGCTAAGGCTAACTAGTTCTGGAAAAAAAGTATCTGGTTGCAAAATCAACCTGTAAAACAGGATACTTCCTGTCAACACTTGCCTCTGACATCTTTACTGAGCTGGAACAAAATGCATTTCAAACCCAAGAACTAAGAAATCATATCTGTAGAGACAAAAGGCAGCCTTCTTCTAGTCCGGGGTCTTTAACTTCAATACTCTGTATTACTCTTATTGTGTGTGCATGTGTGCTCTTATTTGTGCACTATAGATCTATGGTATATTCTACAAGCCATGATGTTGTGTGTTGTGATTTGTGTCATGTTGTGAAGTGAGTAAATTCATATCTTGGAAATGTTCAATAAAAACATTAAAAAAAAAAGAAAAAGAAAATGGCATCGATCTTTTCCTTCCGCGTTTTTTTTTTAAGTTGTCTTCCGTAGGCTTGGTGTAGCTCCCCTCTAAGCGACAGGCAGTAAGCACTAAATATCTCCCCAGGCCATACAAGGGGTGGAGGGAGTGAAATCAAAGCGTCACATACAGATAGTACATTTTAGCCAATTTTCGCCAGCAGTGCGCTCACAGCTTCCTGTTGTCATTGTCCTGTACTTTTCTGCGTTCTGTCCTCTGAGTGACACTCACATGTTCCCTGTAAATTGAATCAGATGGGAACACTGCGTACACACAGCTGAATCAAGATGCTATGAGCTTCCCGTGACTGTTTAAGAACTAATCGCTGGTTTTGTCTATAGTGTTCTTTTCATTAGCAGCAACAGCAGCTGTGTCAGAGCCTGTGTGTTCACAGACAAGCATCAGGTTCTTTTTGTTGCATGACTAGATGGGAAAGATCAATTTAGATACTTATTTATGCCACATTAAGCATCTACATAGCCTATACTGTGTAATTTGTTCAATTTTCTGTGGCATGAAGCCTGAATCCTATTATCTGTGTTAGGCAATCCCTCTGTGATCACTCACTGACTAGAACAGGACCATCTGACCCATGAGTGCAGATGAAGAAATTTCTCAACGGTGTTTTTTGATTGGCAAGCTTTAAAAATGTTGCATTCAATTCACTTAGTCAATGAAAACTGTAATTTGCTTTAAAATGTAACAGGTCACTTAACTCTTTTTTATTCCTTCTATTTCTTTTTTTTACCCACAAGCCATTTTCCTTACAAGAAATTATCCCCTTAACAATATAAACTTCAACAAATGCAAATGTGAAATGCCAAAATTTACTTAAAGTATAAAAGTCGTAATTATTACTGTATTAAAATCTAAGCAGCATTTATTCTAAAGGTTTGGCTGGTTGAGGTAGAGCTGATTCTAGATATTTTGCTATGTGCTCATCAAAGGTTTTTAAAAATCAAAATCTACAATTTAACCAATAACAACAGCTATCAGATAAATGTAATGGAGTAAAAACTATTAAACTATAAAACTAGTATTTAGTAGTATAAAACTTAAATACTCAAGGAAGAGGAGTACGCACCTCAGTATTGTGCATACGTGCAGTACTTGAACAGATGTGTAAGTTTCTTTCCTCCAATGATTTTTAAGGAGATTCTCAGAATGAGCCACTAACAGCAGCACAGATGGAACAGTTAATAATATATAAATAATAGTAATGAAATTAGTCCACTTCCTTTGGCTGAGTGGTTGTATAACTTGATGGTAGTGGGAACAAAGGATCTCCTGAACCTCTCTGTTCTGCAGCGCAGTGAGATGAGATGTTGTCCTGCTTGAATGTTGTGGAGGGGACGGTTGGTATTGTCCAAGACGGCGTCCATCTATCATTGCATGCGTCTCTACACAACAGTCCTGAGTGAGTCCAGACTCCTACCAAGCACAGACCCAGCCTTTTTCGCCAGCTGCAAAAGTACACTGGCCACCTCTGCCCCTTCCAGTAGATGGCATCCTTCTTCAGGGACCACTCCAGTTTACTGTCCAGGTGCACACCTAGGTATTTATAAGTGTGCACCACCTCAATGTCCTTCCCTCGAATGTTGACTAGCTGAATGGTGGGCCTAGACCTCCGAAAGTCCATGACCATCTCCTTGGTCTTGGAGGTGTTCAGAAGGAGGCAGCTCTTGTCGCTCCATTCACTGAAGGCCATCGTCAGATCCCTGTACTGCTCTTCCTGCCCGTTCCTGATACGCGCCACAATAGCTGTGTCATCTGAGTATTTCTGGATGTGGCAAGACTCAGAGTTGTATTTAAAGTCAGCCATATACCCCAGTCCATAGTCCCCTGTGGAGCCCCAGTGATGCTCATCACTGTCCCTGAGACAGTTACCCAGCCTGACTTACTGTGGTCGTCTTGTCAGGTAATCCACAATCCATGACGTGAAGCAGGAATCCACCCACATCCCTTCATACTTGTCTTTAAGAATGGAGGGGGTTGGATGGTGTTAAATGAGCTTGAAAAATCAAAGAACTTAATCCTTGTAACTACATGACTCATCCAAGTAAGAATGGGCCCGGTGGAGCATGTAAAGGACGGCATCATCCACTCCAGTATGTTGCTTGCAGGCGAACTGTAGGAAGTCTAGTGCATGTTCAACCTGTGACCTTAGAAGGTAGAGAAGCAGCCGATCCAAGACCCTGCATGATGTGTGATGTGAGGGCCACCGGTCCGTAGTTATTTATCTCACCTGGTCGCCATATTTAAGGTACCGGAACGTAGCCTCTTGAGCTCCGCCCTCACCTCCTCCGCTGTACAGGAGAGGTGACTTGACCCCGGTGTGGAGGGAGCTGCAGCTGCAGTGTCAGGTTGTGAGGGAGATGCCGTAGGGGAAGCTGCAGCTGAAGCAGTGGGAGTGAAAACAGGTGAGGGCCGTGCCAAACCTGTAAGAGCAGGTAACAGTGTCACTGATAATGAACTATCACACACTTTTATTTTCTCTCAAGAGTCTCTTCATGTTTCATGACAGACTGGCAGATGAAGTTGCAAGGAGAAGAGTAAAGGTCTTGTTAAACTGTGAAAATATCAGTTAAAACTTAAGTGCTGGAACTCCAACTCTTTGACTGGACAGAATTTATTTGATTCAGACTCAAGAAACAAAGGAATCATTTATATCAGGATCATTATATAATTCAATAATATCATACTTTTTGGTGCTTCAGGGTGTCTCAGAGTGTTGTGAAGGAGTGGAGAGGTATGTGTAACATCTCATAGGTAACTGGAGCCGTGCACACAACTGTCAGATAGCCGAAGATTAAATGTTATAGGTCAGGCCAAATCACCACACACACCATGCACTCTGTTGTTTGGCAACCAGTTTGTTCGCAGCATGTGGGAAGCAAAAACAAGTCTTTTAACCTCAGACAACCCCAGCTCTTCTCTATTTCAGGCTCTCAGATTGTTATTTTTCCATGACAATGAGTGTTTTTAGTATTTAATCACTATCAATTCTTTTCTAAAGGGGGTTAAATTATGAATATGTTTTCAAAGGTTGGAATGAGTTAATGTGGCTTCCTGATTTTTTTTATTTTTTTTATTGCAGTTTCAAAACCAGAATCTTGGAGGAAGGCATTTTATAAATTGACACAAAACTAGACGTAAACGTTAAAAAGTGTATGTAATAAAAAAAAAAAACCATGCTGATATAATACCATTATGTATGTGTATGTGTCACAGTTATCTCACAAGACAAAGAGACTACTGTCTTTGTTAACTGCCGATGAAGATTTACCAATTGTTTAGGATTATCAAGTTAAACATCTATACATGACTTCCATAAAATACTCTGAATGAAAGGAAGTGTATTATTTATAGAGAGGAGAATAATTAAGTGACATACTGAGTTAATTTCCATTCTTACTAATGTCAGGTATGTCCTGTAGACCAAATTAATGAATTGAATGAATGAATGAATTTCAGATGACTGCACAGAAAAAAACTGAAATCTAATTATGAGCCTGTTTTGGAAAACTGCAACTGATATTTGGATTTTTCCCTCTTTTCTCTCTAATTTGAAATGGATGATCCCCATGTGCTGTAACCCTGGTAAGTGCTTCTGTTGGTGAAGGTGTGGACAGCCATGTTTCCTCTGATCATTACCAGGCACTTTTCAACAAGAGCTTCACGTTTTTTTTAAAAAAGCTTTTTAAAGTCGCCCCAATTTAGTCATCGGTCAGTTGCTCATGTTTTCAATGGCCCCTGTCTCGTCTTCCAAACGCCTCTGGCATTTCTGGAAACATCAGTATGCTGACAACTGCTACTTGTTGCTGATGGAAACTGGAAACATGGCTGTTGAAAGCAGCCAGAGGGAACCTGAGGGTACACCAAAACAAAGAGCTGGACAGAAGCTAAAAAGTGCAATAGAGCTGCAGAGTACAGTGCAGCTTCTTCCCAGTGGTAAAAAATCATTACTGTAGATACATTTCCTCATATGTCTACTGCACTTAAATATATTTTCTAGGTACTTGCACTTAAATGGAGTGTTTTGAATTTATGCTACCTTATACTAATGCTCTATTATATTTCAGAAGGAACTTTTTACTCCCATACATTGATCTGACAACTACAGTCTCTTTGATTTTAGGTACAAATATGGGCCCAACTTATAAAAAGTGAAGCCTTATTATAGATGAAATTCATTGCATTTACTGTAAACCCACACAGGTGCTTTCAGCTGTGTTGCCAGTGAGACATGCTGGAGCTGGAGCTGTGCAGCAAGCTGGGGTTTACATGAGGCCATCACATGCTAATAGGAATAATTAAGTTGTACCTTGTTGTTGAAACAAGATATTATCTCATGCAGATAAGATTTAAGAAATTGTCTTTAAGAACGTTTAATACCTTTAATATTCTGAAGTAATCATCTAAATTAGTACTTTGACTGTAACACATTAAAATTCAACCTTTTTCTGGTAATACTTACGCAATTTTGGTGAAGTAGAATTTTGAAAGCAGGAACTCTGGATGGTATCACTACTTTTATTTGAATAAATGATTAAATCTAATGGGTAAATCTCCTTTCACATTACACAGTCATTTGACTTGGTATAAACATATTGATGAATTAACCTTTAAGCAGATCCATTGTGTATTCCATGTGAAACAGTGCAGCCTGCTGCTAAAATAAACTCCATTCACACAAAGCTTTTGTTCACTTCAGTTCAGACCCAGAGGCACATTCAGAACACATAACTGAATTTCAACATATCTGCCATAAAACAGCAATAGTGGAAAAAGTCTAAATATCAAAAAATAATGTTTTTAATCCACGACCATGGCCAGCTGTTTCTTAGGAATAAGAACGCAGTAAAGCCAGTGTGTGTTTGGAACAGAGACTTATTTCTGGCTTTCCATGTCTCATGATCAGAACCATGTGTCCGCCACGTGGAGAGCTCGCTGTATTTGTGTAAAGCTCAAAGAGACATTTCAATGGTTCTTTGAGGAGGGATGAGACCAGAGCCACCTCATACAGAGCTACACTCTATATGAAAGTGTTGAAGAAATACCATGTGGTACCCATGATGCAAAGATGTCTATGTCTCTAGAGTTTTATTCATGCAGCAAGTGACACAGTCTGAATAAATCTCAGAGAGCTACAATAAACTGACAGTTCAAAGCAAAGAAAACAAAACATTTTCAGATTGGTAGATAGATAACCAAGACTGTAATAAGGCACTGAATCTGATTAATTAATTCACACATGGAAAGTGTTTATAATTTTAGCTATTTTTCCTGATGTGCAAAAACAAACTTTTTGATTGTTTCATCATGAAGGTTTAACTGACTAAAAACATTCATGTTGGCAGTAAACAAATGTTATTTTAACCACGCTTTCACATCATAGTGTGTTTGTAGGCAGCATTGCACATTTTCTGTCTAGTTTTATGGTGTTGTAGAGAATTTTGATTCAAAACCAAAGTAATGAAGAATAAAAGTATGACACTTGAGGACCACAAAATAGAAACATGGTCATAATATTGTTGTGGCTGAAGTCAAATCCCAGTGATGTCTTTTCTTCTCAGGCATGAAATCATAAATTTAAGGGCAATACAAGCTGTATATCTCTACAAAATATTATGGGCCTAGGTAGGGTGTGGTAATACTCTGGAATGCAGAGGTGAAAAGAGTTTTGAATTCAATTGGCTCCCACTCTCCGTCAGATGGGAGGAGGCAGGGAGCCAGTGCAGCGATGCCTGGCAGCGTCTTTGTGTGTTTAAATCACTTAACGTCCACGTCTTGGCCGTGTCGTTCTGGATATTTTGGAGACTCCAAAAAGTCTGCCAGAGCGAGAGAGATTTTGGAAATACTCATATAACACAAGGAAGGAAGGAAGCTTGCAAAATGTTTTATATCTAGCAATGAAATGTCAAGCGCGGGTTGACTTGCTGGTCGTGGGGCAGGGGGGCTTTTTCTGTGCAGGACATGGAGGACTATGTGTAAATGTTGGACTCCAGCTAGAAAGGCTTATTATTGTAGAGCTGAAGGAAGAGTCTCATTCTTACAGCTTGAAGGCAGACGCAGAGAGTGACAGAGAGCAATGCACTGCTGCTGCAGCTGGGATATTGTATATTTTTATTCTCACGTTGATGCTTCTCAAGCGAAGGTTTACAACCGCATGTGTAGACTACTGAGTCTGAGGTTTATCAGGTTTAACAGTTCTGTGCTTTATCATATTGTCTTTTCGCTTTTAACTGTCACTGTGTAATATAAACTTTATCATGCTTTACATAACATGGATCACTAAGAGCTACACAAAGGCAGCTTGAGGTTCATAAAGACGTTTCACCTCTCACCCGAGAGGCCTCTTCAGGGTCTCGTGGGGAGTCCCAGGTATTTAACCTCTTGCGGGGGTCGCCAACACCTTGAGAGTCGTTGAGGTCACATATGAGTTGTATCCCACCCGGCCATCATGTGAGTCTTTCGAGTCACATGAGTTATGATGGACCATTACTAAAGAGAGGAGGTGGTCCACGACACCACTTATCAGCCACTTACACTGCAGCCCCTGAGTTCCCTCCCCAGGCAGCTTAACACCCATCCACACCATGACTCATGTGACCCTGTCTCCGGCAGTGGGAACGTCTGAGGTGAACGCCCATGGATTACATCAGGTATTCATATGGATAATTATTACGGCAGCGACAGGTCTAAGATCTAAAATCGCTGGGTAATGCAGCTGAAATCAATATCATGTTATTGATTTTTTTTGTTTTTTATGCAATATGTATCATAATAAACCTACACATGGACTAATCAAATGGATGCTCACTGCAATAAACTGTGCTCAGTATTACATAATTCAAACTGAAGTCTGAGTTTTCTAAAATTATAATAAGAAATAATGGTCCCAGCCTGTCACCTCAGTATCTGGGTTACAGGCTGAGTCTCTGTGTGGTGTCCCAGCTCCTGGGAGCAGAGCAGAGTGGATTAACAGATCAGGTTATTTTGATCCGCTTGTAAAGCCTCTATAGGAGGATCTCTGCCCACACTGCTCAGGATGTTATGCTGACAGTCTGCGACTTTAAAATCAGGTGAGAGGGCACCTCTGCTTTTAAGCACAAAATAACCCCCCTCTGTCTAATGAGCAGAGGCGGGAGAAATATTCATGTCTTACTTAAGAGTAGGAAAAATTCTCCACTAACGTCCTGAATTCAAAAGTAAATCCTGAAATCATCAGCAAAATGTTTATAAAGTTTCAAAACTAAACACATTTATTGTGCAGACCGATAAAGCAACTACATTATATAGTTGGGTACTTTAATTTGTATCAATACAGTATTTATATTATTATTTTTTCATTCATTCATTATTTTTCCTTGCAACCATTAATAGTAAATTGTAAAAGAAAGAGAAGACACTATTAACTTATAAATATATTAAGATGGCTGAGTAACTATCTCTCTAGAGAATGAGTGGTTGTTGATTATATTTATCAATTAGAGACAGAGAATATTAGAGGGCAACAATGACACATATTTATTTTTTATTTTCTTTATATCTATATTATAATCTACAATATTTAAGGACATTTTAAAGTTAGGCAGTATGTCATTAGCCTACATTCCAGCAACATTTCTACACAAACACAAATGTAATATATGTAGGACTACATATATTGAATTTACATATACTGTATGAACATTTAAAATAAAAAATTACATATAAAACCTGTTAGAAATGGGAACAATTTAATATCATGACATACATGTCTAGCCCATACAAATATGTATGTCTATGTATGTTTGCTTATATTGTATACACATGTTACATGAATATATATCCATCCCAAAGCCTGTCAGTATATGTTGATATTATTTACAATGGGAAGATAGACATGAATATGAATAAGAAATGAATAAGAAAAACATATATAAGCATATCGAATTCGTATATGTATGTTGTTTTAATATATTTGCATATATAAGCTAAATATATATTGTATATATATATATATATATATATATATATATATAGCAGACCTATATATATTGTATATGCTAACAACATAATATGTACATTTTACTATAGGTATTTCATATATGTTATAAACTTATATCTTCATATGTCCAGAGGATGTATACATGTGATAATAATATATGTCCTTATAGGTGACATATATGGCAACATCACTTCAGGTCAAAGGGGTAAACATAGCACCGACACAACTCTGGGTTGTTGTCGTTGTGACCCAATGTTGGTGTTATTTAAATATTCCCACAGTATCACTAGATCGAAACATGCTGTTGTCTTGGGTGGTTTTCCTACTGTAGGTACGGGGTTTAGTTATATAGTGTACAAACAAAAACGTATAATGCAATTAATGCTGCCAAATCTTCAAGAAGTCATTATATCCATTTCTAAGACTATTACGTGATCATTTCAAGGAGGGCCGAGCTGTTGGTTTCAAAGAACTGTGGTATCTAACTCTCTCTAGCTTTATGGCAACATATAAAGTTATTTCTGTACACGCTATCAATGGTAATAAAATATCTAATCAAACGTGGGAATCCTGCCAGAATGTGCAGCTTTACAATGCACAACCAGGTGACACATACCTGATGAAGCCAGCTGATCTAAATGAATCTGTTCCAGCACTGCACATTATCTTGAAGGAAGTACTTCAGCTTATTCAGTACTTTCATGATAGTTTTATAATACTCAAGAGGCCATAAACACTCCTGCAGGACAGAGACGATTTCAGCAGTAGTTGAGTTTTTCTGTTTGATTCTGTAGCCGCTCATTGATTTTTCTGTGATGTCTGGCAGCTGCACTCTGCTGATTACAGCAGTTTGAGTTGGTGTTTGGATCCGCTCCAGATCCAATACTGGTCTGAAGAGCGGGGAAGCCCTCGAGTTAAGTGCTGCTATGTTGATGCACTTCATCAATCTAAAAACCTAGCTGTTTTCCACAGACCATAAAAAATGTCATATCGCATCCTCATATTTTATTTTTGCGTTATTTGTAAAAATGTAGATAAAATATAAAATAGTATTGGTGCTGAAGATTGTCATACACCCATGCCTTCAATGTATTGTGCAAGCAGCTGTTGTGCTTAGTGTTTGGGCAATTAGCTAATACTCATTTAAGACCCTTCTTAGAGCTTTGGAGGGTAAGCTGTGCAGAGGGTCAAAGGTCAAATCCATGCACATATTGTAGGTCATGTTTATTTATTGTTTGCATACATTCCTATTCCCCAAGAATCCTAAACATTTACATTTAAGATGCTCTGTCTCTTCTCTCTCTTTTTTTTCATTTTTCATTTGCCTTTTCTAAGTAGAGCAAGAGTCAGAGTCAGAATCAGTCCTGTGTGTACAATAAATACTTTAGTTCGGTTACCATTATGCAATTATGATAACCTAAAGATATTATTTCTTTTGTTTATCCTCTTGACTTTGTTTCTCTTGGTCCATTTCAGTCATTTTCATGATATATTATCCAGTTGTTGTTAATTACTCAGTTTTTATTATGACTATTGTTATTATTATTATTATAGTTGTGAATAAACAATTTTTGCAATTGAATTAATTGATAAATTCTCCATCAGATTTGACCTTTTGCTGTATATATAATAAGGATAAAGCTTGTGCTGTTTTATATAGTTTTGTTATCGGCAACAAATCCCATGAAAAGACTGAAACCAACAAGTATTGTGCCTCAGTACTTTCCCTGTGGCGCTCAGCCCCAACTCCACAGGTTCCTGGTGTTGACATAAGTCTTTAAAAATTAGTCACACATTTAAAGTTTCGTTTTTTTGATAAAGGCTAAGTAGTTTCCTAAAACTGCTGGGCCGCGTAATGTTTGGAAAACGTTACTCAGACTATTCGACAGTGTCTTTGTTGGGAACTTTTTTCAGTTTTTTCATTAATACACATTTTTGTGACTCAGTGACTGAGTGTAGCACAAAAAAGATGCAACATAGACTCTCTGATGTAGATTTTCTTCAAGCCAGGCTGAAGCCGACGTAACAACGTTGTTTTGTTTTTTCTTCATTTCAAAACTCTGATCTCATCGTATAAAATTAATGGATTTCCCCTTTAAAAGCAGCGGGACAGTTGGGTTGAGTCAGAATAAACAACAGTGCTCATTCCCATAAAGAAATGACGTACAGTATATGTCATTGATGTTGCCATATATGTTGCCTATAAGGAAATATATTATTATCAGGTATATACAGATATATGATGATATAAGTTTATAATATATATGAAAAACCCATAGTAAAATTTGTGTATGTACATACATATTGTGTATTAAAAATGTCTATATGATGATTTTTTACATGATATAACATGATTTGTTAATGATATATTTAATTCAATACGATATTTTATCTATATATATACAAGTTTAAAACAACATACTTGAAATCTAGAAAATCTATATGCTTATGTATGTTTTTCTTATTATTTTAAACACATTCATGTCCATCTTTTATATTTACATACAGTATATAACTTCAACAGGCTTTCGGATAAATATATATTTAGCTTACGTCTCTACAATATAAACATACAGATATAAACATAGATATTTGTATGGACTAGATACATATGATATATGATACATATGTCAATATATGAAATTGTTCCAATTTCTAAAAGGTTTCATATTTCATTTTTACATATATGTTTTTTGTGCATGTAAATTTCATATATGGAAATTCAATTTATGTATTACATTATGTATGTATGTTATATTAATGGTTTATAATGAAGAAATATGTGACCTCCAGTAATTTCATTTTTGTCTAAAAGCTGTAATCAATTATGTAAATAATAATGATTTTGATAATGTCAAAGAGTTCTTAAAAGTAATATCTCTCAGTGTAGATATAAACACATATTTTACTGGTTTTCTCTCTTTCATTGCCAGTGACAGTTTGTTTGTCTGGTGGCAGCAGCGAAGAGATTTGAAACTTGGCCTCTGTTGTCCTCTAGTGGCCACACACCATCACTTTTCACATTTGCTTGCACTACAGAATAGTATCACAATATGTTTATTTGGGACTTTGGCCTGAAGTTTATGGTAGACACATAATTCTCCTATTTTGTAATTTCCTGAAATGTATACTAAAAACATATATTCATACATGCATAGTCATTATATTGTTTTCCACTCTTTCATTACTTGTCAGGTCATTTATATTTTGCCCTTTGTGAATAACATTTATTTATCTGCCCCACCAGTACGTCTTCAATTGTATTTTTCCCATACATCAAAATGACAAAGCAGCGTCACTGACAGTTATAAGAGTCCAGATTAGTTCCTGGAAGTCAAGGGGGGGGGAATAAATGAGCGTTTTCCCATTGCCCCATCACAACCACAGGACCTGAACTTTCAGTGCACTTTCTCTTCTTGTATTTTTCCCCCAATTCAGGAAGTTGGTCTCGAAGAGGCGGATGAAGTATTCATACTCAGGAATTGAACTTAAATCTCATTCACACAGTTCACAGTGTTCACACAGTTCATTCAGGCCCCAAAACTACCGGCAAAGAAGTCCTAACATCTTCAAGCCTGGACTGAACAATGCTTTTGCAGTTCAGTCGTATCGTCACAGTATACTTTAGGTAAAAACTCATCTCTTTAAGAGAGGCTCCGGTTTTCCCTTTGAATCATTCATTCATCTTTTCTCTCTGTTTGCTCCAACAGTAACCACAGGGTGTTTATTGCTTATGTAGGAATATGGTCTTTTGTTCAATCTGCTGTTGTAATAATTATAAGTTAGCCCGCTCAAAACAAAATCAGCGAGAGTGTACTGTTTGCATTTTGAAATCAGAACTATTTATTTTAATGATCTTTGTGTATTTTGTGTATCTTTTCTAGATTAACAAGTTAAATTTGAACATTCAACATTATTCACGATACTTTAACTGTGACTGTTAAAGTTACTGAGTCCAAATGTAGTTTATCTTGCAGGTGTTTCAGCAGCACACTCACGTGTATCCAGAAGGTGGAGCTCTCTGCTGGAGAATCACTGCATGTTGTATGTTGCAGGTGGCACAATGGAGACAGCTGTGTGTCGGTGTTGTAGATAAAACCATAGATTAAATCATGTTGTGTGAGTGCATGTGGGATGGGAAATTTGAAATTTTCTGCAATTCTTCAATATAAAGAAGCACATAGTGTGATAAAACATAGGTGGGTATAAATGTCTTGAGAGCTGATGTTTTTCGTGAACTCTGATGAAAGCACTTTGTCTGTGAGCAGACATGTTGGGACAGGTCGGAGCTATGTCAGGAGCCGCTCCCCTGTTTCCCACCTCCCCTGGAGTTTTCTTCCCTGAGGTCACACATTTCTGCATAAGTGACTGCCGCATGTTGGACATTGAAGAGCAACTTTTTAAAGAGTCTGTCTATGTATTATTGCAAGATAAACCTTTTATGCAACCATTTAAATTTGTTCTCTCTTTTTTCAATGTTTTTACATCCTAAATACTATAAATGATCTTTTCATGAAATGTTTAATGCTCACATCGACCCTTTAAACCAGATATTCAAATCCTGTTTTGCTGTGACTTTTCTACAGTTTGGTTTTTGTCAGCCTCATTTAAGTTCTAATAAATTTATATAGAAACATTTTATTCACAGATCCCCTCCTCCACTGGATAATGATGATTACGCTGTGGCTTGGCCTTTTCTTCCTCCCCCCAAACACATGCATATGCTTGTCCACACTTGCATGCACAAAAGCCAACCCTAACCTAAACTCAGGTCTCACACAAACCATGAATCCTCTGGCTGTTATGTAACTATTTCCATCACAGCTTTTTCCTAATGTTGTTTTCTTTTTTTTTAATTTTAAAAAACAATCTAAAAATATTCACAGAAGCACGTTTTTTCCAAGAGAGGCTTCATTATTGCTCTTTAACTTGCATAACTTCTTTCTATCTTTCATTTAACTGTTGCCTGAGGGGTTTTGGTCTGATCAAGCCCGACCCTGTTTCTTTACGATGTACAAGTATGTGTAAAAAGAAAACAAAGACACTACAAAAAGCATATTATCATAGGAAAGTATCAAGGATTTTATTTTACATGTGATAAACAAACAATGACAACGTTCCAAACAAAAAGCAAAGTAACAAAAGTAGAAATAAAATGGTATTAGTTGCAAATACTGTGGGGAAAAAAAGGAGTCCTGAGATATGTTGAACCTTTACTGGCCAAATATAATTCCAGTTTAAAATACTTCTGATTAATTCTAATACAGTTTTCTTGTACTGAAGTTCTTAGTCAGAATTGTCATTTATAACATCCAGATTCAAGTAACATTTTGCCGTTCATTGTTTTTGCAATGTGTGGAACTTATTTCCCAACAACTATAAACATGTGTCAGTTACAACCCCTGCAAATGTACATGCTGCAAAATATTGAACAAGTCTGAAAGATGTCCAGTCATCAGTGCGCAGTGGCTGGATGGAGTGATTGTCCCCCTAGACGTAGTCCCTGCCTGGCTGGCTGGCAGAGTGGGACGGTGGGTAGCGTGGAGATTTCCCTGAGCTCTTGCCGGGGCAGTTGCAGCAGAGGAAGCCCCCTCCTATAATAGTGAGACATGCAGCTCCCCATCCAACATACAGGGCACTTCCAAATTCAAATCTGTGAATGATTTACAGATTAGCCTACATTGATACTTGCGTATCAATTTACCAACATTACCAGTCTTCAAGTCTAAACACAGACTGATCACGTTATTAAGATCACTACATAAACATAGAAGACTATGCTTGAAAATTAAAGAAATAGTTTGACATTATGGGAAATGTGCTTCTTTGCTTTTACTGCTGTGACTTAGATGAGAAGATTGATACCACTCTGACGTCTGCACACTAAATATGAAAACACCTTCAGTCATACCTGATCATTTACTTAACTCACCTTGAATTAGTGGGAGTGAATGGGTTGTAGAAGTCCTGTGCTATTCTGTGGCCATACCAAGATGTTCCCACCAGAGCAAGCAGACCTGGAAAACCAGTGAGCAGAGAAACTTGTTATATGTATTGTTGCATTATAAGGGGTAAGAAAGAGAATCATCTGTTGTGTTTCATCTTAATAAAAGTAAAACCCAGCATATACACTACAAGCCAAAGCCTGTTCAAGGACGAAAAACAACCTTACAACCCAGGTGATGTTCAAATAGTGTGTGTCCATTGCATGTGTGTGTGTGTGTGTGTGTGTGTGTGTGCACTGAATGAACTCTAACCAGCGATAATGAAGATGACCCCTCCAGTCAGTGCCACTTTGTCCTTCTGCTCAGGTTGGTCAGCCATGCAGGTGGTGCACCTCAAGCCCACCACCTCCACCAAGATGGAAATAAAGCTGAGCAAGATGGAGGACAACATCAGCCCGCGTGTGCCCTGTACCATCCCTGGAGACAAAGTTGATTTTTAGCAGGTTTTCATTCATTCATCTTTCCTCTTGTAGATTCAGCAGGACGTTCTCTCCTGGATCATCCCTACTCTTTCTTCCTTTATGTTTTCTAACTGCACAAATACATTAAAATTATAATGAATGAATTGCAAGCGGTGATCTCACTCCCCCGCGCTTCTGTCTAATAAGAAAGTTTAAATAAAACCTGAGCATAAAAATGTTTCTATGATATCCAATAGCATCACGCAAGCAGTCCTCGGTATATAGCCTAGTCTAATCTCATTGTACATCCTCTTATTTTCAACAGGCACGAAACGGGCGGGAGCACTGACAACATGAGTCACAACAGCTGAGGTGTCCTCAGTCACTGCAATGCAAGGCTTTTTGATCTGATGAAGCTGGTATCACCTGTGATCTTTCATAGTCAATAAGTTAAAATTCAGTTTACACACATACATTTACATTTGAAATTGATCGCCTTGCATAACTTCTATTCTTTTTGAATGGATTTGTTCTTGGTCTGCCAGCTGCTGGTATTTGGCTGACATGTCTCTGCATGCAAGAGGTCTTCAAGAAAAGGGTATTCTCTCACACAAGGTTTGAGTGGCCAGAGAGATTCACACATTGCAGTATACAACCAGACAATTTTTAAACTGGTCCAATTATTTCATGAGCAATTATGAAGTCACTACTGAAAAAATCCTAATATTGTTTCAGTAATGGACTGTTCATGGTCCCATGACCCATTTTCTTCCCACACTGATAGAAACTGATGCTGGACACAGTATAATTTGTGGGCTCAGTATGCTCTGCACAATATGCTCAATAGCTGATATTTATAATGGAATCTTATAAATGGTGCAATGAAAAAACATGATGTGTAAGACAATGTTACCTGGTAGCTGGAGAAGTGAATCATAGACTTTACACTGAATCTGACCCGTGCTCTGTGACACACAAGTCTTCCACAGGCCTTCATACATAGCCTGAGCTGTGATGATGTTGTCTCCTGCATAAGACGAAGCTTTCCACTCCACCATCACTGTGGATGCTATTGATCCAACGAAGCCCAGGAAGGCCAATGTGAAGCCAAGAAGCTGGATTCCTGCATTGGCCATTATTTAAATTCAGAGATAGTAAAAGATCCAAGTGAAAAAAAGGAAAAAGGAAAAATTCTCCTAGTTATGAAGGCAGTGAAACAAAAACACAAAACTTTCTTAAAGTAGTTCCAGGTGGTTTCAGGTGGTGGATATGGTCCCAAACAGTGGTGTCTACCTGTGCATCTTCAGGGAATAACCTGCATTTGATGGAAGGGGGAGGGATCCAGGAATGCCATCACCTCTGACTGAGGTTATGAGGAGCAGGACGACACCTAGTGGAAGCAATGGCCTCCTGCAGGGACTAAAAAATGACTCCTGAACCTCCAACCAACGTTCATTGAAAATGCAAAGTTACACACAGTAAAACAACAGTTTTCACATCTATTATAAAATAATGAAAGATTGATACACTGTGGGCTTGTAACAATTTACATGACAGGAATATAAATCTTTTGAAAAGTCAAGCTCCCTCCTTAATGCCTCATTAGTCAGGTGTTACCATGTTATATTTATATTATGTGTAGATTCTTTTTTATGTGACTGTGCTGTTATGACCTTTATGAGATCTTTTTTTGCAAAAGAGATGCATCTCAAAAGACACCCAGGTTAAGTAAATAAAATATGTATAGTTATTAGTAGTGGCAGCAGAAGTTGTAGATGGACAGAGTGATCTACTTTTCCCATTAAAGCCCATTTTCTCTTGGATCTATTTGTTTTGTTTTGGTAAACAGTGACTCAACGCTAACAGACTTTTACTGAAACTAACATAAAAAAAGACAAAAATCCTCCTCTTTCTTCCACACCTTGTTTATAACAGTAGCAAATAAAAATCAGCTACTCTGTGAGACTAGTGAGACTACAGAGAATATAATCCTGTGATTCATTTGATTTACCGAATGACAGGATTGTTGTTGTTGTTTGCAGATGAAACTGTGACAGGAGCTGGCCACTGGCCAAAGGTTTTGTCTTGCCTAATTCAGACTTGTTGTCGTTTGCACTTTGTGTGAGCTGGCTCTTTTGGTCCCACAAGGAAACTTGATTCAATGCTGCGTGATCCCTGTAACACAGAGGTATGTTGAATTTCATTCATTTGAACAGTTGTTCCTTTAAATGAACATTACTCATTCTTCTTTCTGTGAATAAATACCAGGTTTTACAAAAGAAACAGGAGTGTACTGCATGTGTTTGTGTATTTATATAAAACCAACGTCAGCCTCACTTCCCTGTTCATTCATACAAACTTTCTACATGTTTTGACAGCGGAAAATGAACAAAGAATTGGGCCTGACACTGTTCCTGGTGCTGCTTTTCTGTCACAAAGGCAACACAGAGTCATACACCTCTTGTCCGTACAAATGCCAGTGTTTCACTTCGGTCCAAGTGCTGTGTGCAGACGAACGGATGATATCTTTGCCCAGAAACATGTCAAAGCAAGTGAAGGACTTTATTGTAATGACATCAGCTGTGGCGTACCTGCTCCCTCACACTTTAGAGGAGAGCCCCCAACTCACCAAGATTGTCTTCTTAAACAATGCACTGCGAAGTATTCACGCTCAGGCTTTTGATCATCTGACTGAGCTGCACGAGCTGGAGATTAGTGGGAACCCCTGGCTGGAACATTTGTTTCTGGGGACTTTTTCAAAGCAGAGTAACTTGACTAAACTGCTGCTCAACTTCAACAGGTTCAAGGCGATTCTTCCCGGCATGTTTGACTCCCTGAAACAACTAGAAACTTTGCAGATGAAGGGAAACATCATATCAGATCTGCCGACATTTCTTTTTCTGAATCTCCACAACCTTCGTGTACTGGACTTGTCCCAGAATAAACTTGAAGGAGTGAAAAGAGAGACATTTTCTGGTCTGGCTAAGCTGGAGATCCTGAAAATTAACAACAACCTCATTAGCAATCTTACATCTGACACATTCCACAATATTTCTCAGCTGACGGAGCTTCACCTGGAGTGGAATAAGATATCAGAGCTGGCCGAGGGCACCTTCTCTGCGTTAACTGAGCTGGAGGTGCTGAACCTCCGAGGAAACCTTCTTACAGCCTTCAGCGATAAAGTGTTTGGATTCAACGCCTCAAATTTGAGGGAGCTGAACCTTAAAGGCAACAGACTGACTGAGCTGTCCTCTCTGAGTGATTTGACATCTCTTTCCGACATCATCTTGTCGTCTAACCAGCTCTCTCAACTTCCTGAAGACATTTTTAGAAATATTACACTGCTGGAGAATCTGGATCTCTCTGAAAACCAGCTCAAATTTTTGCCTGAAAGAATCTTCAACAATCTATTTGGTATCAAAGCGATCCACCTCAACAGGAACAATCTGAGAAATCTGGAGCCCAAACTGTTTGAGGACCAAACGTTCATTCAGCAGCTCTACTTGTCTGACAACCAGCTGGAAACTCTCCCACTGGGCCTTTTAGAACCTTTCGCCATCCAGCACACAGTGAGGCTGCATGGAAACCCCTGGAGATGCGACTGCCACATGTGGTACCTTCATGACTGGGTGCTGAGAAACAGCCTCGACGTAGAGATGCTGGACAGGATGCTCTGCGAGAGCCCGAACTATTTGAAAAAACAAACAGTCGCCTCCATCGACAAGGACCAGCTGGTGTGTCAGGTGTCTAAAGACGAGATGCCGGATCTCAGCAGCTGTAGCCTCCAAACATCCAGTGATACCATGATCATCAAATGTAAAGTGGATAAATGTTCTCCACTGACTGTGAAGGTGCAGTTTCAGGATCATGATGGAAACATTCAGGAGCATATTTTGAAAAATGAGCATTCTCAGTGTAGCAATGAGACAATGGCCGAGAACCCCAATCAGTAATTCTCCCTGTTTATTCGATTTTGTTCTATGTGCAAATATATCCTCATCAGACTAAGAGTCACATTATTATATGTTCTGACTGTCAGAGTCAGTACTGTAAACAAACCTCTAACTCAGCAGCTGATAACCAGTACACATAACGGCTGCTGAATGATAAGAGGGGTGGATGAACCCTTTTCTGGTAAAGTTCAAAGTTCAATCCAGTACTTTTAAGATCCTGTCACTGCTAAAAGGAACCATGAGGAACATGTTAATCATCTGCTAACATGTGTTTAATGACTGTGGTGTGTTCGATCTCCAGTAGCTTCTGGTTCTCCTCTTTCTGTAGTAGCCTACACTAGCAGCGTTTGAGCGTCTTCAGTCTTCAGTATGAATGTTTCAATATGTCCATTTACAGACTATGTATTTTGCAATTTGAACAAACTAGAACAACTGTTAGACATGTCAATAAAAATTGACATTTCAATTTAACACTTAAAAAAAAGGCTTCTTTTGTAGGTAAAATCATGATCTGCAAAAGAACCTGTTTATATAGTTGTCATACAAGTCTATTAGAGTAAAAGGTATAATATCTCCTCGTGAAATCTGGTGAAATAGAAGTATAAAGCAGCATAAAATTGAACTTAATTTTAGATTTTGAGTAAATTTACATAGTTACATTTCATCACAGCCATCCACTCTGTCATCTAGGGGTTTCAAAACACTGAGCGAGACCCACCAGTCCTCCTGTGATCACTCCATTGCCCCTGAATACAGAGAGGGATGATAAAGAGAGAGGGAGCGGCGTGGGGAGGAGGGAGGCCTGGAAACAACAAGGCACACAGATGGCTACACCTTGAATACAGCACCCTAACCCACACTTAATAAGGGTCAAAGGCCAGAAGGTCAATTGGGTCCTTGGTCCGAGTTGAATGACATCACAATTCACATGACAAAAAGAGGTGGCTGTCTTATTTCCAGAGTTTGGAGGAATATCGTTAAATTGGAGGTAATCCTCACTTGACCAAAACTATTGGGTAAACCAGACATTTAACATTAGGGTTGTTGTCAAATGAGCAACAAGAGGTATGGAAATCGTTAAATGCATATCTCTATTTTCTGAGGGCCTCAGCAAAAAGAAGAAACTAAATGAGATATGCCAATGTCGAAACAAACCACAAAATATTGATGAAATTAATTTGAAAAATGTTTGGCTAATGTGAAAAGTTGGAAAAGATTTGGATAGTCTCATAGTCTTGCTTCATTCCATGTGAGAGTCTATTGAAAACATAGCATGGATGTAAATAAACAAAATACAACTGTAAATATTTCTGACACATTTCATCAAGAGAAAGTGAATAAAGTTCTAGAAAAATAATTCTGTGCGCGCACGGTTTCATCCGTGTGAATTTTTTGGTGTGTACGCATGTTTCCTGCTTCGTGCGTACGGCAGGTCTCGCTGTGAATTCTACGCAAGGCTTTGATACATGAGGCCCCAGGTGTCCTCCTCTGTCAGCTGATCCACACCTGCTGCATCGGAGTCAGGTTCAGATTGACTTCAGCGCTGAAGCTGGTCCACAGAGGAAGGACGCCGACCTTCAACCTTGAGGAGTGGGATCGAATCTGAGGTACTTCACACTGGTGTATATGGATGTGTGTGTATGTGTGTATGTGTGTAAAAAAAAAACAAAAAACAAAACCAAACTCAAACCAACTAAATCAACAAAACCCAAAATCAAACAATGAAAACTTCAAAACTACAAACGCTGCGTTCACGAAATACGTACGTTCGCTTCGATTTCTCTGTGCGAATTTCTGCGATTTCCGTCGAGGACCAACGAGGAAGGAATACAACAGGTATGGCCCCTGGTGTACAGTTAGCTAAGCAAGCTGGAAGGGCATTTTGGCTGCTTGTGTTTTCACTTGACATCATCTGTGTTTCTGATATGGAGGACGAAAAATGACATAGTATAGTGAGGCATAAAAAGTCATAGTATAGTAAGGCATTGAATAGTCATAATATGTAAAATGTAAAAAAACGTCATTGTATAATAAGGCACAAAAATGTAAAAAAAAAAACGTCATATTATAGCAAGGCATAAAAACGTCAAAAAGCGTCATGGTATAGCAAGGCATAAAAAAGTCACTTAGAGTTGCAAATTAACCTAAAGTGCTTGTCTTTGGACTATATTGGATAATATAATATAGCATGAGAATTAGGCATAAAATATATCATCATCATCATCATCATATATCATAATATAATGTCATACAAACATCATAGTAATGCATAAAAACGTCATAAAAATGTTATAGTATAGTAAGTCACGAAAGTGTCAAAGTATAGTTATGCTTAAAAACGTCATAAAAAGTAGTGTAGTATAAAAAGGTAAGAAAATTTAAAAAAAAAAAAGTTGTAGTATAATAAAGCATGAAAAGTCTTAAAAATGTCAAAGAATAGTAAGGCATAAAAATATCAAAAATCGTCATAGTATAATAAGGCATAAAAACATAATAGTGTACTAAAGCATGAGAATGTCAAAAAACGCCGTAGTAAAGTAAGGCATAATAGGTCATAAAAACGTCAAAGTACAATGTCATGGTATACAAAAAACATCATAGTATATTGAGGCAAAAAAGGTAATAAAAATGTCATATTATAGTAAGGCATAAAAACGTAATGGTGTACTAAGGCATAAGAATGTCAAAAAATGCCATAGTAAAGAAAGGCAAAAAAAGCCATTAAATCGTCACATTATAGTATGGCATAAAAACGTCATTCTATGATTGAGGCATAAAAATGTCATAAAAACGTCTTACTTATTAAGGCATAGAAACATCATAGTATACTAAGACATTAAAATGTAAAAAAAATATTATACTAAGGCATGAAAATCATAAAAACGTCATGGTATAATATGGGATGAAATGTCAGAAACACCATAGTAAAGTAAGGAATAAAAGGTAATTAAAAGCGTCATAGTATACTTAGGCATAACATTTTTTGATATCGTCATGGTATAGTAAGGCATAGAAAGTGAAAATGTCATAATATAGTAAGGCAAAGAAAGTCATAAAAACGTCATAGTATACTAAAACATAAAAATGTCAAAAAACGTCATAGTATAGTGAAGCAAAAAAAATTCATGAAAACATCATTTTACACTAAGGCATAAAAATTCATGAAAATGTCATAGTGTAAGGCAACCGCATAGTATACCAAGGCATGAAATTGTCAAAAACATGATACTATAGTAAGGCATGAAATTTTAAAGAAACATCATAGTATAGTAAGGCATAAAAAGTAATGAAAATGTCATACTTTAACAATGCATTATAAAAACTTGTTAGAGTTGCCAATTAACCTAAAGTTCTTGTCTTTGGTCCATCAGGAGTTTGAAATCAGAACCTTCTGTTTCTGAGTCAACAGTTGTAACCACTGGACCACAATACTTTCTTCTTAAAAAAAAACGTCATAGTAGAGCAAGGCATAAAAAGTCATAAGAACATCATAGTACAGTAAGGAATAAAACGTCATAGTGTACTTAAGCATAAGAATGTCAAAAACACCATAGTTAAGTAAGGTATAAAAGGTCATAAAAAACGTCATAGTACAGTATGGCATAAAAAGACAAACAAATGTCATGGTTTAGTAAAGTGAAAAAATATCCAAAAACGGCATAAAATTGTCAAAAAAACGTGATAGTAAAGTAAGGCATGAAAATTTTAAAAAACATCATAGTAGAGTAAGGCATAAAAAGTAATGAAAATGTCATACTTTAGCAATGCATTATAAAAGACTGTTAGAGTTGCCAATTAACCTAATATTCTTGTTTTTGGTCCATCAGGGATTCGAACTCACAACCTTCTGTTTCTGAGTCAACAGTTAGAGAGTAACCACTGGACCACAATGCTTTCTTATTAAAGAAAAAACGTCATAGTTTAATAATAGTATAGCCATAGTATAGTATGGCACAAAAATGTCAAAAAAACGTCATATTATAGCAAGGCAAAAAAAGTCATAGTATAGTATGGCATAAAAATGTCAAAAAATGTCATAGTATAGTAAGGCACAAAAATGTCAAAAAACGTCATAGTATAGTAAGGCACAAAAATGTCAAAAAACGTCATAGTTTAGTAAGGCACAAAAATGTCAAAAAACGTCATAGTATAGTAAGGCACAAAAATGTCAAAAAAACATATTATAGCAAGGCAAAAAACGTCATAGTATAGTAAGGCAAAAAAAGTCATAGTATAGTAAGGCATAAAAATGTCAAAAGAACGTCATAGTATAGTAAGGCAAAAAAAGTCATTAAAACGTCATAGTATAGTATGGCATAAAAAACGTCATAGTATAGTAAGGCACAAAAATGTCAAAAAAACATATTATAGCAAGGCAAAAAACGTCATAGTATAGTAAGGCAAAAAAAGTCATAGTATAGTAAGGCATAAAAATGTCAAAAGAACGTCATAGTATAGTAAGGCAAAAAAAGTCATTAAAACGTCATAGTATAGTATGGCATAAAAATGTAAAAAAACGTCATATTATAGCAAGGCATAAAAATGTCAAAAGAACGTCATCGTATAGTAAGGCAAAAAAAGTCATTAAAACGTCATAGTATAGTATGGCATAAAAATGTCAAAAAACGTCATAGTATAGTAAGGCACAAAAATTTCAAAAAAATGTCATATTATAGCAAGACAAAAAACGTCATAGTATAGTAAGGCAAAAAAAGTCATAGTATAGTATGGCATAAAAATGTCAAAAAACATCATAGTATAGTATGGCAAAAAAAATGGCAAAAAACGTCATATTATAGCAAGGCAAAAAACGTCATAGTATAGTAAGGCAAAAAACGTCAAAAAAAGGTCATATTATAGCAAGGCATAAAAATGTCAAAAAAACGTCATAGTATAGTATGGCACAAAAATGTCAAAAAAACGTCATATTATAGCAAGGCATAAAAATGTCTAAAAAACGTCATAGTATAGTAATCCAAAAAAACTCATAGTATAGTATGGCATAAAAATGTCAAAAAACGTCATAGTATAGTAAGGCACAAAAATGTCAAAAAACGTCATATTATAGCAAGGCATAAAAATGTCTAAAAAACGTCATAGTATAGTAAGGCATAAAAATGGCAAAAAACGTCATAGTATAGTAAGGCACAAAGATTTAAAAAAAAATGTCATATTATAGCAAGACAAAAAACGTCATAGTATAGTAAGGCAAAAAAAGTCATAGTATAGTATGGCATAAAAATGTAAAAAAAAAGTCATATTATAGCAAGACAAAGAAAGTCATAGTATAGTAATCCAAAAAACTCATAGTATAGTATGGCATAAAAATGTCAAAAAACGTCATAGTATAGCAAGGCATAAAAATGTCTAAAAAACGTCATAGTATAGTAAGGCAAAAAAAGTCATTAAAACGTCATAGTATAGTATGGCATAAAAATGTCAAAAAAACGTCATAGTATAGTATGGCATAAAAATGTAAAAAAAAACGTCATAGTATAATAAGGCACAAAAATGTACAAAAACGTCATATTATAGCAAGGCATAAAAATGTCAAAAGAGCGTCATAGTATAGTAAGAAAAAAAAAAGTCATTAAAACTTCATAGTATAGTATGGCAAAAAAATGTCAAAAAACGTCATATTAGTATAGTAAGGCAAAAAAAGTCATAAAAAAGGTCATAGTATAGTATGGCATAAAGATTTCAAAAAACGTCATAGTATAGTAAGGCACAAAAATGTCAAAAAAACGTCATAGTATAGTAAGGCAAAAAAATGTCAAAAGAACGTCATATTATAGCAAGGCATAAAAATGTCAAAAAAACGTCATAGTATAGTATGGCACAAAAATGTCAAAAAAACGTCATATTGTAACAAGGCAGAAAACGTCGTAGTATAGTGAGCCAAAAAAAGTCATAGTATAGTATGGCATAAAAAGTCATAAAAAACGTCATAGTATAGTAACGCCAAAAAAAAGTCATTAAAACGTCATAGTATACCAAGGTATGAAATTGTCAAAAACATGATACTATAGTAAGGCATGAAACTTTAAAGAAACATCATAGTAGAGTAAGGCATAAAAAGTAATGAAAATGTCATACTTTAGCAATGCATTATAAAAGCCCGTTAGAGTTGCCAATTAACCTAACATTCTTGTCTATGGTCCATCAGGGGTTTGAACTCACAACCTTCTGTTTTTGAGTCAACAGTTGTAACCACTGGACCACGATAACTTCTTTTTGTGAAAGAAAACATCGAATTTATGGTAAGGCAAAAAAGTCATTAAAACGTCATAGTATAGTATGGCATAAAAATGTCAAAAAACGTCATAGTACAGTAAGGCATAAAATTGTCAAAAAAAACGTCATAGTATAGTAAGGAAAAAAAGTCATTAAAACGTCATAGTATAGTATGGCATAAAAATGTCAAAAAAAGGTCATATTATAGCAAGGCATAAAAATGTCAAAAAAACGTCATAGTATAGTATGGCACAAAAATGTCAAAGAAACGTCATATTATAGCAAGGCAAAAAAAGTCATAGTATAGTAATCCAAAAAAACTCATAGTATAGTATGGCATAAAAATGTCAAAAAACGTCATAGTATAGTAAGGCACAAAAATGTCAAAAAACGTCATATTATAGCAAGGCATAAAAATGTCTAAAAAACGTCATAGTATAGTAAGGCAAAAAAAGTCATTAAAACGTGATAGTATAGTATGGCATAAAAATGGCAAAAAACGTCATAGTATAGTAAGGCAAAAAAAGTCATAGTATAGTATGGCATAAAAATGTAAAAAAAAAACGTCATATTATAGCAAGACAAAAAAAGTCATAGTATAGTAATCCAAAAAAACTCATAGTATAGTATGGCATAAAAATGTCAAAAAACGTCATAGTATAGCAAGGCATAAAAATGTCTAAAAAACGTCATAGTATAGTAAGGCAAAAAAAGTCATTAAAACGTCATAGTATAGTATGGCATAAAAATGGCAAAAAACGTCATAGTATAGTAAGGCACAAAAATTAAAAAAAAATGTAATATTATAGCAAGACAAAAAACATCATAGTATAGTAAGGCATAAAAAGTCATAGTATAGTATGGCATAAAAATGTCAAAAAAAAGTCATATTATAGCAAGACAAAAAACGTCATAGTATAGTAAGGCAAAAAACGTCGTAGCATAGTATGGCATAAAAATGTCAAAAAACGTCATAGTATAGTAAGGCATAAAAATGTCAAAAAAACGTCATAGTATAGTATGGAACAAAAATGTGAAAAAAAACGTCATATTATAGCAAGGCAAAAAAACTCATAGTATAGTAAGGCATAAAAATGACAAAAAACGTCATAGTATAGTAAGGCACAAAAAGTCATTAAAACGTCATAGTATAGTATGGCATAAAAATGTAAAAAAACGTCATATTATAGCAAGGCATAAAAATGTAAAAAAAACGTCATATTATAGTTAGGCACAAAAATGTCAAAAGATCGCAAAGGATAGTAAGGCACAAAAATGTCAAAAAAACGTCATAGTATAGTAAGGCAAAAAACGTCATAGTATAGTGAGGCAAAAAACGTCAAAAAAACGTCATATTATAGCAAGGCATAAAAATGTCAAAAAAACGTCATATTATAGCAAGGCATAAAAATGTCATTAAAACGTCATAGTATAGTATGGCATAAAAAGGGCAAAAAACATCATAGTATAGTAAGGCACAAATATTTAAAAAAAATGTCATATTATAGCAAGACAAAAAACGTCATGTTATAGCAAGGCATAAAAATGTAAAAAAAAACGTCATAGTATAATAAGAAAAAAAAAGTCATTAAAACTTCATAGTATAGTATGGCAAAAAAATGTCAAAAAACGTCATATTATAGCAAGGCATAAAAATGTCAAAAAAACGTCATATTATAGCAAGGCATAAAAATGTCAAAAAACATCATAGTATAGTATGGCAAAAAAATGTCAAATTAACCTAACATTCTTGTCTATGGTCCATCAGGGGTTTGAACTCACAACCTTCTGTTTCTGAGTCAACAGTTGTAACCACTGGACCACAATAGCTGCTTTTCGTGAAAGAAAACATCGAATTTATGGAAAGGCAAAAAAGTCATTAAAACGTCATAGTATAGTATGGCATAAAAATGTCAAAAAAACGTCATAGTACAGTAAGGCATAAAATTGTCAAAAAACGTCATGTTATAGCAAGGCATAAAAATGTCAAAAAAACGTCATATTATAGCAAGGCAAAAAAAGTCATAGTATAGTATGGCATAAAAATGTCAAAAAAGTCATAGTATAGTATGGCATAAAAATGTCAAAAAAAATGTCAAAAAAAATGTCAAAAAAAGTCATAGTATAGTAAGGAAAAAAAGTCATTAAAACGTCATAGTATAGTATGGCATAAAAATGTCAAAAAAAATGTCAAAAAAAGTCATAGTATAGTAAGGCATAAAATTGTCAAAAAAACGTCATAGTATAGTAAGGAAAAAAAGTCATTAAAACGTCATAGTATAGTATGGCATAAAAATGTCAAAAAAACGTCATGTTATAGCAAGGTATAAAAATGTCAAAAAACGTCATAGTATAGTAAGGCATAAAAATGTCAAAAAACATCATAGTATAGTAAAGCACAAAAATGTCAAAAAACATCATAGTATAGTATGGCATAAAAATGTCAAAAAACGTCATAGTATAGTATGGCATAAAAATGTCAAAAAAAGTCATAGTATAGTATGGCATAAAAATGTCAAAAAAAGTCATAGTATAGTATGGCATAAAAAGTCATAAAAAACGTCATAGTATAGTAAGGCAAAAAAAGTCATTAAAACGTCATAGTACAGTATGGCATAAAAATGTCAAAAAACGTCACAGTATAGTAAGGCATAAAATTGTCAAAAGAAACGTCATAGTATAGTAAGGAAAAAAAGTCATAAAAAACGTCATAGTATAGTAACGCCAAAAAAAAGTCATTAAAACGTCATAGTATAGTATGGCATAAAAATGTCAAAAAACATCATAGTATAGCAAAGCATAAAAAATTTAAAAAACATCATAGTAGAGTAAGGCATAAAAAGTAATGAAAATGTCATACTTTAGCAATGCATTATAAAAGCCTGTTAGAGTTGCCAATTAACCTAACATTCTTGTCTATGGTCCATCAGGGGTTTGAACTCACAACCTTCTGTTTTTGAGTCAACAGTTGTAACCACTGGACCACATTAGCTGCTTTTTGCAAAAGAAAACATCGTATTGTATAGTAAGGCAAAAAAGTCATTAAAACGTCATAGTATGGCATAAAAATGTCAAAAAACGTCATAGTACAGTATGGCATAAAAATGTCAAAAAACGTCATAGTATAGTAAGGCATAAAATCGTCAAAAGAAACGTCATAGTATAGTAAGGAAAAAAGTCATTAAAACGTCATAGTATAGATTGGCATAAAAATGTCAAAAAAAAACGTCATATTATAGCAAGGCATAAACATGTCAAAAAAACGTCATTGTATAGTATGGCATAAAAATATCAAAAAACATCATAGTATAGCAAAGCATAAAAAATTTAAAAAACATCATAGTACAGTAAGGCATAAAAATGTCAAAAAAAATGTCATAGTATAGTAAGGCAAAAAACGTCATTGTATAGTATGGCATAAAAATGTCAAAAAAACGTCATATTATAGCAAGGCATAAAAATGTCATTAAAACGTCATAGTATAGTAAGACAAAAAAAGTCATAGTATAGTATGGCATAAAAATGTCAAAAAAAGTCATAGTATAGTATGGCATAAAAATGTCAAAAAAAATGTCATAGTATAGTAAGGAAAAAAAGTCATTAAAACGTCATAGTATAGTATGGCATAAAAATGTCAAAAAAACGTCATAGTACAGTAAGGCATAAAATTGTCAAAAAAACGTCATAGTATAGTAAGGAAAAAAAGTCATTAAAACGTCATAGTATAGTATGGCATAAAAATGTCAAAAAACGTCATGTTATAGCAAGGTATAAAAATGTCAAAAAACGTCATAGTATAGTAAAGCACAAAAATGTCAAAAAACATCATAGTATAGTATGGCATAAAAATGTCAAAAAACGTCATAGTATAGTATGGCATAAAAATGTCAAAAAAAGTCATAGTATAGTATGGCATAAAAATGTCAAAAAAAGTCATAGTATAGTATGGCATAAAAATGTCATTAAAACGTCATAGTATAGTAAGGCAAAAAAAGTCATTAAAACGTCATAGTACAGTATGGCATAAAAAGTCATAGTATAGTATGGCAAAAAAATGTCAAAAAACGTCACAGTATAGTAAGGCATAAAAATGTCAAAAAAACGTCATAGTATAGTAAGGAAAAAAAGTCATAAAAAACGTCATAGTATAGTAACGCCAAAAAAAAGTCATTAAAACGTCATAGTATAGTATGGCATAAAAATGTCAAAAAACATCATAGTATAGCAAAGCATAAAAAATTTAAAAAACATCATAGTAGAGTAAGGCATAAAAAGTAATGAAAATGTCATACTTTAGCAATGCATTATAAAAGCCTGTTAGAGTTGCCAATTAACCTAACATTCTTGTCTATGGTCCATCAGGGGTTTGAACTCACAACCTTCTGTTTTTGAGTCAACAGTTGTAACCACTGGACCACATTAGCTGCTTTTTGCAAAAGAAAACATCGTATCGTATAGTAAGGCAAAAAACGTCATAGTATAGTAAGGCATAAAAATGTCATTAAAACGTCATAGTATGGCATAAAAATGTCAAAAAAAATGTCAAAAAACATCATAGTATAGTATGGCATAAAAATGTCAAAAAACGTCATAGTATAGTAAGGCATAAAATCGTCAAAAGAAACGTCATAGTATAGTAAGGAAAAAAGTCATTAAAACGTCATAGTATAGATTGGCATAAAAATGTCAAAAAAAAACGTCATATTATAGCAAGGCATAAACATGTCAAAAAAACGTCATTGTATAGTATGGCATAAAAATATCAAAAAACATCATAGTATAGCAAAGCATAAAAAATTTAAAAAAACATCATAGTACAGTAAGGCATAAAATTGTCAAAAAACGTCATGTTATAGCAAGGCATAAAAATGTCAAAAAAACGTCATATTATAGCAAGGCATAAAAATGTCATTAAAACGTCATAGTATAGTAAGGCAAAAAAAGTCATAGTATAGTATGGCATAAAAATGTCAAAAAAAGTCATAGTATAGTATGGCATAAAAATGTCAAAAAAAATGTCATAGTATAGTAAGGAAAAAAAGTCATTAAAACGTCATAGTATAGTATGGCATAAAAATGTCAAAAAAACGTCATAGTACAGTAAGGCATAAAATTGTCAAAAAAAACGTCATAGTATAGTAAGGAAAAAAAGTCATTAAAACGTCATAGTATAGTATGGCATAAAAATGTCAAAAAACGTCATGTTATAGCAAGGTATAAAAATGTCAAAAAACGTCATAGTATAGTAAAGCACAAAAATGTCAAAAAACATCATAGTATAGTATGGCATAAAAATGTCAAAAAACGTCATAGTATAGTATGGCATAAAAATGTCAAAAAAAGTCATAGTATAGTATGGCATAAAAATGTCAAAAAAAGTCATAGTATAGTATGGCATAAAAAGTCATAAAAAACGTCATAGTATAGTAAGGCAAAAAAAGTCATTAAAACGTCATAGTACAGTATGGCATAAAAATGTCAAAAAACGTCACAGTATAGTAAGGCATAAAATTGTCAAAAGAAACGTCATAGTATAGTAAGGAAAAAAAGTCATAAAAAACGTCATAGTATAGTAACGCCAAAAAAAAGTCATTAAAACGTCATAGTATAGTATGGCATAAAAATGTCAAAAAACATCATAGTATAGCAAAGCATAAAAAATTTAAAAAAACATCATAGTAGAGTAAGGCATAAAAAGTAATGAAAATGTCATACTTTAGCAATGCATTATATAAGCCCGTTAGAGTTGCCAATTAACCTAACATTCTTGTCTATGGTCCATCAGGGGTTTGAACTCACAACCTTCTGTTTTTGAGTCAACAGTTGTAACCACTGGACCACATTAGCTGCTTTTTGCGAAAGAAAACATCGTATTGTATAGTAAGGCAAAAAAGTCATTAAAACGTCATAGTATGGCATAAAAATGTCAAAAAACGTCATAGTACAGTATGGCATAAAAATGTCAAAAAACGTCATAGTACAGTATGGCATAAAAATGTCAAAAAACGTCATAGTATAGTAAGGAAAAAAGTCATTAAAACGTCATAGTATAGATTGGCATAAAAATGTCAAAAAAAAACGTCATATTATAGCAAGGCATAAACATGTCAAAAAAACGTCATTGTATAGTATGGCATAAAAATATCAAAAAACATCATAGTATAGCAAAGCATAAAAAATTTAAAAAAACATCATAGTACAGTAAGGCATAAAATTGTCAAAAAACGTCATGTTATAGCAAGGCATAAAAATGTCAAAAAAACGTCATATTATAGCAAGGCATAAAAATGTCATTAAAACGTCATAGTATAGTAAGACAAAAAAAGTCATAGTATAGTATGGCATAAAAATGTCAAAAAAAGTCATAGTATAGTATGGCATAAAAATGTCAAAAAAAATGTCATAGTATAGTAAGGAAAAAAAGTCATTAAAACGTCATAGTATAGTATGGCATAAAAATGTCAAAAAACGTCATAGTACAGTAAGGCATAAAATTGTCAAAAAAACGTCATAGTATAGTAAGGAAAAAAAGTCATTAAAACGTCATAGTATAGTATGGCATAAAAATGTCAAAAAACGTCATGTTATAGCAAGGTATAAAAATGTCAAAAAACGTCATAGTATAGTAAAGCACAAAAATGTCAAAAAACATCATAGTATAGTATGGCATAAAAATGTCAAAAAACGTCATAGTATAGTATGGCATAAAAATGTCAAAAAAAGTCATAGTATAGTATGGCATAAAAATGTCAAAAAAAGTCATAGTATAGTATGGCATAAAAAGTCATAAAAAACGTCATAGTATAGTAAGGCAAAAAAAGTCATTAAAACGTCATAGTACAGTATGGCATAAAAATGTCAAAAAACGTCACAGTATAGTAAGGCATAAAATTGTCAAAAGAAACGTCATAGTATAGTAAGGAAAAAAAGTCATAAAAAACGTCATAGTATAGTAACGCCAAAAAAAAGTCATTAAAACGTCATAGTATAGTATGGCATAAAAATGTCAAAAAACATCATAGTATAGCAAAGCATAAAAAATTTAAAAAACATCATAGTAGAGTAAGGCATAAAAAGTAATGAAAATGTCATACTTTAGCAATGCATTATAAAAGCCTGTTAGAGTTGCCAATTAACCTAACATTCTTGTCTATGGTCCATCAGGGGTTTGAACTCACAACCTTCTGTTTTTGAGTCAACAGTTGTAACCACTGGACCACATTAGCTGCTTTTTGCAAAAGAAAACATCGTATTGTATAGTAAGGCAAAAAAAGTCATTAAAACGTCATAGTATGGCATAAAAATGTCAAAAAACGTCATAGTACAGTATGGCATAAAAATGTCAAAAAACGTCATAGTATAGTAAGGCATAAAATCGTCAAAAGAAACGTCATAGTATAGTAAGGAAAAAAGTCATTAAAACGTCATAGTATAGATTGGCATAAAAATGTCAAAAAAAAACGTCATATTATAGCAAGGCATAAACATGTCAAAAAAACGTCATTGTATAGTATGGCATAAAAATATCAAAAAACATCATAGTATAGCAAAGCATAAAAAATTTAAAAAAACATCATAGTAGAGTAAGGCATAAAAAGTAAAGAAAATGTCATACTTTAGCAATGCATTATAAAAGCCTGTTAGAGTTGCCAATTAACCTAACATTATTGTCTATGGTCCATCCGGGGTTTGAACTCACAACCTTCTGTTTTCGAGTCAACAGTTGTAGCCACTGGACCACAATAGCTGCTTTTTGAGAAAGAAAACATCGTATCGTATAGTAAGGCACAAAAATGTCAAAAAAAGTCATAAAAAACGTCATAGTATAGTATGGCGTAAAAATGTCAAAAAAAATGTCATAGTATAGTAAGGAAAAAAAGTCATTAAAACGTCATAGTATAGTATGGCATAAAAATGTCAAAAAAACGTCATAGTACAGTAAGGCATAAAATTGTCAAAAAAACGTCATAGTATAGTAAGGAAAAAAAGTCATTAAAACGTCATAGTATAGTATGGCATAAAAATGTCAAAAAACGTCATGTTATAGCAAGGTATAAAAATGTCAAAAAACGTCATAGTATAGTAAAGCACAAAAATGTCAAAAAACATCATAGTATAGTATGGCATAAAAATGTCAAAAAACGTCATAGTATAGTATGGCATAAAAATGTCAAAAAACGTCATAGTATAGTAAGGCAAAAAAAGTCATAGTATAGTATGGCATAAAAATGTCAAAAAAAGTCATAGTATAGTATGGCATAAAAATGTCAAAAAACGTCATAGTATAGTAAGGCAAAAAAAGTCATAGTATAGTATGGCATAAAAATGTCAAAAAAAAGTCATAGTATAGTAAGGCAAAAAAAGTCATTAAAACGTCATAGTACAGTATGGCATAAAATTGTCAAAAGAAACGTCATAGTATAGTAATGCAAAAAAAGTCATTAAAACGTCATAGTATAGTATGGCATAAAAATGTCATTAAAACGTCATAGTATAGTATGGCATAAAAATGTCAAAAAATGTCATAGTATAGTAAGGAAAAAAAGTCATTAAAACGTCATAGTATAGTATGGCATAAAAATGTCAAAAAACGTCATGTTATAGCAAGGTATAAAAATGTCAAAAAACGTCATAGTATAGTAAAGCACAAAAATGTCAAAAAACATCATAGTATAGTATGGCATAAAAATGTCAAAAAACGTCATAGTATAGTATGGCATAAAAATGTCAAAAAACGTCATAGTATAGTAAGGCAAAAAAAGTCATAGTATAGTATGGCATAAAAATGTCAAAAAAAGTCATAGTATAGTATGGCATAAAAATGTCAAAAAACGTCATAGTATAGTAAGGCAAAAAAAGTCATAGTATAGTATGGCATAAAAATGTCAAAAAAAAGTCATAGTATAGTAAGGCAAAAAAAGTCATTAAAACGTCATAGTACAGTATGGCATAAAATTGTCAAAAGAAACGTCATAGTATAGTAAGGCAAAAAAAGTCATTAAAACGTCATAGTATAGTATGGCATAAAAATGTCAAAAAACGTCATGTTATAGCAAGGCATAAAAATGTCAAAAAACGTCATAGTATAGTAAGGCACAAAAATGTAAAAAAACATCATAGTATAGTATGGCGTAAAAATGTCAAAAAACGTCATAGTATAGTCAGGCAAAAAAAGTCATTTTATAGTATGGCATAAAAATATCAAAAAAAGTCATAGCATAGTATGGCACAAAAGTGTCAAAAAACGTCATGTTATAGCAAGGCAAAAAAAGTCATAAAAAACGTCATAGTATAGTATGGCATAAAAAGTCATAAAAAACATCATAGTATAGTATGGCATAAAAATGTCAAAAAATGTCATAGTATAGTATGGCATAAAAATGTCAAAAAAACGTCATAGTATAGTAAAACACAAAAATGTCAAAAAAACGTCATATTATAACAAGGCAGAAAACGTCGTAGTATAGTGAGCCAAAAAAAGTCATAGTATAGTATGGCATAAAAATGTCAAAAAACGTCATAGTATAGTATGGCATAAAAATGTCAAAAAACGTCACAGTATAGTATGGCACATAAATGTCAAAAAACGTCATGTTATAGCAAGGCATAAAAATGTCAAAAAAAGTCATAGTATAGTATGGCATAAAAAGTCATAACAAACGTCATAGTATAGTAAGGCAAAAAAAGTCATAAAAAACGTCATAGTATAGTAACGCCAAAAAAAAGTCATTAAAACGTCATAGTATAGTGTGGCTTAAAAATGTCAAAATACATCATAGTATAGCAAAGCATAAAAAAATTTAAAAAACATCATAGTAGAGTAAGGCATAAAAAGTAATGAAAATGTCATACTTTAGCAATGCATTATATAAGCCCGTTAGAGTTGCCAATTAACCTAACATTATTGTCTATGGTCCATCCGGGGTTTGAACTCACAACCTTCTGTTTTCGAGGCAACAGTTGTAGCCACTGGACCACATTAGCTGCTTTTTGAAAAAGAAAACATCGTATCGTATAGTAAGGCAAAAAAGTCATTAAAACGTCATAGTATAGTATGGCATAAAAATGTCAAAAAAAATGTCATAGTATAGTAAGGAAAAAAAGTCATTAAAACGTCATAGTATAGTATGGCATAAAAATGTCAAAAAAACGTCATAGTACAGTAAGGCATAAAATTGTCAAAAAAAACGTCATAGTATAGTAAGGAAAAAAAGTCATTAAAACGTCATAGTATAGTATGGCATAAAAATGTCAAAAAACGTCATGTTATAGCAAGGTATAAAAATGTCAAAAAACGTCATAGTATAGTAAAGCACAAAAATGTCAAAAAACATCATAGTATAGTATGGCATAAAAATTTCAAAAAACGTCATAGTATAGTATGGCATAAAAATGTCAAAAAACGTCATAGTATAGTAAGGCAAAAAAAGTCATAGTATAGTATGGCATAAAAATGTCAAAAAAAGTCATAGTATAGTATGGCATAAAAATGTCAAAAAACGTCATAGTATAGTAAGGCAAAAAAAGTCATTAAAACGTCATAGTACAGTATGGCATAAAATTGTCAAAAGAAACGTCATAGTATAGTAAGGCAAAAAAAGTAATTAAAACGTCATAGTATAGTATGGCATAAAAATGTCAAAAAACATCATAGTATAGTAAGGCACAAAAATGTCAAAAAACGTCATAGTATAGTAAGGCAAAAAAAGTCATTAAAACGACATATTATAGCAAGGCAAAAAAGGGGCAAAAAACGTCATAGTATAGTAAGGCAAAAAAAGTCATTAAAACGTCATAGTATAGTATGGCATAAAAATTTCAAAAAACGTCATAGTATAGTAAGGCATAAAAATGTCAAAAAACGTCATAGCATAGTAAGGCATAAAAATGTCAAAAAACATCATAGTATAGTAAGGCACAAAAATGTCAAAAAACATCATAGTATAGTAAGGCAAAAAAAGTCATAGTATAGTATGGCATAAAAATGTCAAAAAACGTCATAGTATAGTAAGGCAAAAAAAGTCATAAAAAACGTCATAGTATAGTAACGCCAAAAAAAAGTCATTAAAACGTCATAGTATAGTAAGGCATAAAAACGTCAAAGTATACTAACACAAAAATGTCCAAAAATGTCATAGTATATTAAGGTATAAAATGTCATACTAAAGTAAAGGTATAAAAACGTCACAGTATAGTAAGGCATAAAAATGTCAAAAAACGTCATAGTATAGTAAGGCAAAAAAAGTCATAAAAAACGTCATAGTATAGTAACGCCAAAAAAAAGTCATTAAAACGTCATAGTATAGTATGGCATAAAAATGTCAAAAAACATCATAGTATAGCAAAGCATAAAAAATTTAAAAAACATCATAGTAGAGTAAGGCATAAAAAGTAATGAAAATGTCATACTTTAGCAATGCATTATAAAAGCCTGTTAGAGTTGCCAATTAACCTAACATTATTGTCTATGGTCCATTAGGGGTTTGAACTCACAACCTTCTGTTTTAGAGTCAACAGTTGTAACCACTGGACCACAATAACTGCTTTTTGTGCATGAAAACATCGGATTTTATATTAAGGCAAAAAAGTAATTAGGTCATATTATAGAAAGGAATAAAAACATCATAGTATACGAAAACATAAAAAGGTCAAAAAATGTCATAGTATAGTAAGGCACAAAAATGTTAAAAAACATCATAAGGCACAAAAGTCATAAAAACGTCATAGTACAGTAAGGAATAAAACATCATAGTGTACTTAAGCATAAGAATGTCAAAAACACCATAGTTAAGTAAGGAATAAAAGGTCCTAAAAAAAACATCATAGTATACTAAGGCAAAAAAAATTCGTAAAAATGTCATAGTATGGTAAGGCATAAAATTTTTTAGAAACATCATCATATGGTAAGGCATAAAAATGTCAAAAAATGTCATAGTATAATAAGGTATAAAATGTTATACTATAGTAAGGTATAAAAACGTCATATTATAGTAAGGCATAAAAACGTCAAAGTATACTAACAAAAAATGTCCAAAAATGTCATAGTATATTAAGGTATAAAATGTCATACTAAAGTAAAGGTATAAAAACGTCACAGTATAGTAAGGCATAAAAATGTCAAAAAACATCATAGTATAGTAAGGCAAAAAAAATCATAAAAACGGCATATTATAGTAAGGCATAAAAACATCATAGTACAGTATGGCAGAAAATATAAAAAAAATATCATAGTATAATAAGGCATAAAAATGTCAAAACACCATCTTAATATAGTGAGGTATAAAACATCATACTATAGTAAGTTATAAAAACATCATAGTATGGTTAGTCATGAAAAGTGATTAAAACGTCATAGTATAGTAAGGCAAAAAATTCATAAAAACTTCACAAGGCATAAAAATGTCATAGTATACTAAGGCATAATAAATGTAAAAAAAACGTCATAGTATAGCAGGGCATAAAAAAGCCACTAGAGTTGCCAATTAACCTCATGTGCCTTTGGACTTTCTGGGGTTCAAACCAAGTACTTTCAGTTTTTGTTAGACATATCAACTTTACTCCCTTATGTTTACAGCTTTTTGTTCTTCCCCAAGTGGCAGGCAAACAAGTGGCAGGTTTAAACTTCTTTAAATTTTATTTAAGAATATATATTTTATTCAATATATAAACAAAACCCAGATGCCTTTTTTGTAAACATGTACACAGTTTAGGCAAAATTTTACTGAGTACATTTCTTATATTTGGAAAATAAAAAGTTCTATGGGTTTGAGCAATGCCTGGTCGAAAAATATACAATATGTTTGTAAAGATTCAGCCAGTGTTGGGCCTGATGTACTTTCATAGGTTAATAGAGTTATCTTCAAATCACCTGTCAGCATCCATCACTGCCAATTACTCTCATGGCCTGGCAAACCTACAACATCAGGGTCTGAGTGCTGTCCTGTGAGGCACAATGAAAAGCAGCTCTTAAACCCTGTGGTATGATCCCCACTCTGTGCTACATGGTGGGCAGTTAGCACCGGGCACCACGGTCCACACAGCAGCTCTTTAGATGGGAGAGGAAAGAAACAGAGGGGAGGAGACATTATCTGGTGAGACACACAATGTCCAAAACAACACAAAGCACTGGGGGGTTTCCCACAGAGTTTAGTTCGGCCGGTGAGATGGGAGGTGGCGAGGGCAGGACAGGGTCCTGAAGGGACAAAGAGTAGAGGTCATCGGAGATTCAGCGCCTGGGGCAAGAATTCAAGAGAAGAGTTTTTGATCTAAAAATGTAAACTAATGTCACATCAAGTTGCTGTATGTGTGCTTTTATCACCACCCACCCACCAACCTGTAATAACACAAGGAATATGTCTCAGTCTTGTGGACGGATTCAGGAGAGTAGACTTCTTCCTACTTTAACATCATACTCATTGTTTTTTTCCCTGCTCTGTTAAAATGAGTTCATTCGATCGTGAAAAGATAACGAACACCGATTTCCATTATGAGAACAGGTGTCTATTAGCTCACAGCCTATGAGAGGGCGACACACATCCTCCATGATACGATGACCTGAACATCTCAAGAACACAAATAGGCTATTTCGCACACTCAAAACGTGAGTCTTGCTTACAAACAAGGGTCAATATTTACCCCTCAGTGCACCCAGACCCCCTGGAGGAGGCTAAATTGGTGTTGCTGACCAAATTAAGAACAGTTGACCTGATGTGGGTGTTAAGTGGATGGCGAGATGTCACCAGAATGGTCGCCTTTTTGCTTACTGGTACACTGCCCCTTTGTCTTGTCCATCCCTATTGGAGGATAACAAGAGGCTATAAGCTCCTTATCATCACATTACAATTATGGATGATGAATCAGGAACTGTGGCCCTGAGGACCTTGCCCTTACACGGCTATCCTTGTTTTGTTTCCAGCTCCACAGATGGAGAGGTTTTATTATGCATGCATGCAGCCCTTCATTGTATATTACTAGTCGTTCTAGTGAAGAGTCACTGCAAAACTTAGCTGCAAAACAATTGACATATACCTCCCACACTCCAACTTCCAGAAGCAGAAGTAATTTCTGAAGAGGCCTTTGTTGCACGATGGAAAGACTTGATGAAACGATGCTTGAATACGCTTCACAAATTATGGTTTAGTAAGACTTTGCTTACAATCATCATGCATATAAAATTTTATGAATGCAATGCCGTCACGTCCAGCGTTTGACCTCTCAAGTCTTGGTTAAGAAAAGTCTTGACTTGCTTAAATTATAAATGTAAGCATCAAAACTGAGAGGGCATCGTCTCCCACTTCATGCTGAACAAAACAACAATCTGTTGTTATAAATGTTACTAAGGGGTTAATGGATTTATGGCCTCATGCTCTGCAGCTCTTTTAACAGAAGGTAAGTGGTTGAAGGGTCTTTGTGAAGAATTAAAGACAAAGAGGGGTTTTCAAGAAGACAAAAATACCAGCCAAACAGGATTTTCACAACCTGGTATCCCTTAAGTTTTATTTAAATTTCTGATTTCTCATCTAAAGTTCTGATCTCATTTATGAATGATTTATTAAACATTTATAAAGCTATTAGTTACAACATTTGAAACCCTTTAAAGGTAATTGTTATCAGACAGTGGGGCAGTCCATCAGTTTTCTTAAAAGTCAGAGGATAATGGGGTTAAGGGGGGTTATTTGAGCCTTTTCTGACAAATCTAACTGTGTAATCATTCTCAGTAAATTCCTTGCAACATTGCTGCAACGACAACAGGCCAAGCACAAGCAGTCAGGTAATGAGACAAGTTGTAAGCAAGTAGAGAGTTAAATCACATTGTTTCAAACCATTTAATTTGAAGGTACAACTGAAAGTGAGCACACTATAATAATAATAATAATAATAATAAACCATTACACTGGAAAACAATGTACAAACAACTAAGGCAACTACGGCAGGTTACATTTGCAATCACTTCATTTTTTTGCCTCTTATGACACCTGTTGAGACCAAATCTCTGCAATGAACTTGATGAGAACACTGTTGTTATTACCTTTGAGAAGAATGGACAAAACTACCAAAATAAAACTCAAGATGTTATAAACCAAATTTATCCTTTCAGCTTCCCTTTGACTCTTCCAGGTCGATCCAGTTGATGCCTCACACATGGTTTTTCAGTTTTGTCAGCTCAGCCAGAGCAACAGTTAGGGCTGTAATTGGAGCATTCATATTATGGGATGTCTCACTTTGAAGGAACACCTGCAAGTGAAAGTGTATCTCTATGGTCCTCTTCATGAGCCTTCACGGGCATATGGCCAAGAACGACAAAACAAGACCCCCAGCCCCCCTCTCCAACATTCAACACAACATTTCCTTTGAAGATGCAATGACTTGTGATCTACTACCAGAGCTACTCAGTATTAATGACCACACCATCATCTCTCTGTGTGGGTCCAAACTAATAAATTTTCCACTTTCAGTGTTTTCGCATCACGCTGACACTAAATTCACCCCCGGATGCTACACTTCCACCAGCATGTCTTTAGTTTTTCAAAAACAACCAGCTAAATCAAAAAGGGATGAATTGGAGTGAAGGGACAAAGAGTATTGTCCATTCACCATTGATATCAAGTGCATAATCCATTCATTAGCCTTGATGTGAACCACCGCTGACGACTTCGACCCCCATCAAACACCATAACAACCCTAAGAACAATACCACGCCAATTCACCCACCGAGGCGGAGGCGGCGGAGGTTTCCGGTGTGTGTCAGAGGGAGACGAACTCTACAATCAGGGAAGCTATCACAGTTGTCACTGTGTTTGTGAGAGGAGATCATCAATCATGGAGCACGGCGAAAGGGCAGGCCCTACCCAGCTTCATGTTTACTATTCTCCGCTTTACAAGGTTTGGGAAAATACTACATCAAACTAGGGTCTTGATTAGGGAGGGGCGGGGAGAGGGGGTGAGGCACAACCTGACAAAAGATGGAGAGAAGGGGCCGACACCGGTAAACAGCGCAAATTTCCTCAAGAATGCCTGTCACTTACAGAAGCTGCTCCATCCAAAACCACTCCAGCTTCTCCATCACCTAAAGGTATGGATAGGAGGGACCTGGCACTTCACAGCTCTTCTTATCTGAAGAGCACAGCCTGGCCAGGACCAGGACCTTTGGGAGCGGCCAACAATGAGCCTTCTTTAGCACGGTGAAAGTGACAGCATGGTCCTTCCCCCTCCCAGCCATTAAACCTCTTCCTGGATAAACAAGGGGAAGGCCCTTTATGAAGATGGAGAGGGTCACAAAGAGAGGAGCCATTGAGCCACTGAGGGGCCCGTCTTTGTTTTTGTGTTTCGCAGGGTCTTCTCAATGGATGCTCTGGTAGGGGGGGGGCTCTATTTTTGTCTTTAAGTCCTCCTTACTGCCACTCTTCTCTCAGCTGTGCCAAAACAGAGATGTAAACTTAATCGACTGTATCATTTGCACAAAGTGAGGAGTTTTTAATAACTTTTTAGTGACAGAGAGATTATTCGAGAATTCTATTTCTAAGATTTGCCCCTTGATATGTTGAAACATACATTCCCAATATGAATGGGACATATAGTGCACCTGTCCTTCAAATAAATGAGGGCTGCTTAGAAAAATAGTGGTTACTCCTGCTTCTGTTATGACCTAATCTCTTAAATACCATGAATATTAAATAGGAACAACCAAACGGTCACGGTTTGTGTGAGTGTTTGCCTCTGGAGGTGCCACTGTTTGATGCTGTCAAAGGGAGGCCCTGTCTTCTGGTGATGGGCTGCCAGGTCTGTTGATGGGTTGCCAGATTTAGGACAACATGCTGTCGGAGCTGCCTTGTCTTGGGAGTGTGAATGAGGGGCACCTGTGACCTCTGGTCACGCTCTGCTTGTGGCTTGCTGTGTGAGCACCACGCTCAGGACACACGCTGGGACCGTCAGGCCTTCAACTGTCCACTAAATGGGCAACGATTGGACCGGCTCTGCAGGGCTGCTGCTGATCAGCCATTGTGCAAACACACACATCTACCAACAAATCATTTCATATCAGATCAACAGTCTACTTCGTCAAATGGTTGAAGCAGCTATCACTCTTCTAGCCAGAAAGATGCAGGGAAGGCACCTGGAAAAGTAACAACATGCACTTACACTTAAGTAATACCAGGATCGTGTTTAGCCTAGGCTTCATTTAGCCCTGTCAGTACGTTCATGATCATGCCTCATATATTTCAGATTTTCCTTCTGGCAGGCCTGCGCGTGTCAACAGACCCTTCCCCGCCCTTCGTACTGCCTAGCAGCATGCCTTTTGGGCACAACACAGCATCTCAGGTTCCTTATCTCATTAGAGAGGTGTTTATTTCCAGCCAGAAAACTTGTTTCCCTGTCACTGCGAAAGAGATGATCAGGTGTGGACAAAGCACAGGAGGGGAGCTGTATTTAAACAGGCACTGTGCAAGGGGATGTTAATTGAAAAGATTTTCCACAGGTCTGGGAGGAAGTTTAACCCATAGCTTCACAGGCTCATCTGCCTCTAAATGAATGGACATTAATGATAACCTGATAGGGGTTTATGTCAGAGGAGAAATCATCAAGACACCACTGCAGCAGATATTGTTGTAAACATCATAGAAACATTTTATTAATCTCAAGAAACACAGTGCTTTTCAAGAGCTTTTCAAAGATATTATTGACCTCCTGAGGCAAATGAATTGTGCCATATCAAAAACAGAAAAAATCACAGCAAGCAAAAAGGCCAAGAATATCTGGCAATGTCCATATAAAAACACACATGTGTAAACATCCCTCGCAAGAAGGTTTTCAAAAATATTTACAAAATGTACAAAAATATGTGTTATTGTGTGATAGTCCTTTTTTTCCCCCACAATCTGCTGATCTGATTTTCTACCATGGTCTCCACACAGAGTCTGTGGTGAGCGGAGGTGCAGCAGGTGACATGTGGTGACTGTTTTGTGCGTTCAGAGGTATGAGAGCTGCACTGGGAACAAGAAAAGTGAACTGTCCATCCGGCGCTGGCACGACCTGGAAGCCGCCGTAGAGCTTCATCGCTTCTGGGGAAACTTGCATTGCTGAGCCACTTTTGCACGGCATCTGTGGGGCTGACGCAGCTGGAATCTGTGTATTGGTCTGTCCAAGTCCGAGTATGGCTGGGTGAGGTCCATACAAGTTGACAGCGCTGATCTGGGTCACACAGGCCGCCAGGTGGCTGAGCAGGCGAGTCCGCACCTCTGTGTTCACCCCCTCACACGTGGACAAGAAACGAGTGACCTCTCCAACACACTCACTGAACCCAGCTCTGTATTTACCCAAGACGGATGGGTCTGTGTTCACAGCAGCTGTTGAAGAAAATAAAAACACATAAATATACAGATAGATAGATAGAAATATTATTGAATACTTAACAAACTGGCTGATTTAAATAATTAAAATCACAATTTTATTTTGCAGTTGAGGCCTATGGTCAAACACACACAGCTGTGGGTGGGCAATAAATCTTGTAGACCGTGGGAACATGTTTACCATCTAAAGTTAGACATCCATGAAATACTACGGCACATCAACATGGTCAATCCAGAAATGGTAGTTACATACCAGTCATCTGAAGTCGCTGCAGGTTCCTGAGGTGCTTCACAGTCATCTCCAGTATATCTGCCTTCTCCAGTTTGGAGTGTCTGGAGCTCTAAACAGGCAAAAGGGACAATTCAGTTTTTCATTAGCTCATATAGTTCCTAATCTGTGGTAAAATAATAATAATAATAATAATAATAATAATAATAATAATCTGTGCATGTACTTACGTCTTTCTTGAGTGCGTCCAGGATGAGGGTCTTAAGCTGGCCAAGACTCTCATTGATGCGCGCACGTCTCCGCTTTTCCATGATTGGTTTGGAGGACTTGAAAGAGGGAAGACAAACACAGTTTAGATACTATGACAGTTTTCAACAGTTTTCAACGACAGCATCTCATAAACAAATGAGCTCTCTACGTAAAGCCTACCTTTCTGTTCTCTGTCAGAGTCCGGGGTTTCTCGGGTGTGCAGTCCCCACTTGCCGGAGTGGCAGCCACAGCGGATGGGGACGTTCTTTCCAAAGTACCGGCGGGCATCTTCACCTTTATCAAAGACTGTGTAACGGTGAGAACAAACACTTTATCACTTTATCAGAGGAAGAAACGCTGCACAACAATAAAAGGACGAGTCCCGCCTTCTCCTGGCAGACCTCAGGGCAGTTTACTGGTGACAAACAGAAGTGACTTGTGTCTCTTCGCCAAAGCTGACACCCACTCTGCTCCTGTTTCCAGCACCTCGGGTCTTATTTATAGAGCTCGAGCCTGCACGCGAGCGGCTCGTGTGCGAGTTCCTGGGTTCCATCCGTCTGGCCAATAGGCGCACGGGCCCACCGCCTCGCCAGTACCCGGGAAGCCCCCCTCCCCGGGGAGGAACCAGTTTCTCTAACATTTTCACCACGTACTAATCTTGACCGGCGGCAGCGGAGAGTCCCGGGCAAAATTAGTGATAGTACAGGGCTCGTGTGAGTATTTTACATAGAAAAGTTAGTCCACAGTCAAAATGAGGGACGCTGCTTCTCCTGCAGTAACTACATCACGCGTGTTAACCTGTGAACACACCTGTGGCATGTAGCCCGTGGATGAATTGAATGTGTTGATAATGTAGCTGAAACACACGTGCAGTTTTTCCCACCTGTTCTGCTTGAAGGAGAAGCAACAAGTTAAACTGCATTAAGGTTAAATCCATTCCTCAATTTGGTGGATAACCCATTAATTGTTGAGGTGTCAAAAATGTGCTGGTTTTAGCATCATAAAGCCTATACAACGTTTTCTCCTGCTTATATCCTTTCAAATTGATAGATGAATTGATGAAATTGATAATATGTTTTGGCCTTGGTCAGACTAATATAAGACTTCTCTACTATATGATGGATGTTTAATCATGATTTTATTGAGTGAATTATTATTTTAAAAATTAAGATAAATTATTCAATAACCTCCTGATTGCTGGGCATCAAATCTCTCTACAATAAACTAATGAAACACATAAAAATTATGATTTTTTAAAAATAACTTTTTTCTCAACCACAACTCATTACAAAAACATTTTTATATTAGTATATCATCAATTGACATTTTTTCCAAATGATGAATTGACTTGAGAATTTTTGATGGATGTGGAGATTAACAATCACCTCATGTGGATTTTAACAGCTCTGTGGTAAAGTCTCTGCAACAGGACATGTCGATGTTTTAATTTTTCCCATTAGGTTGAAATTGAATATTTTAAGCCGTGTCTAGAGAAATTACTTTGATGTACAATCAATTGTACAGGTTCTTTCTCCATGTGCGCCTCTCGCTTTTGCACACACACACTCGCTTTTTCGGGGGCCATTGAGTGCTTCAGAGTGGCAGTGAACACCTCATTCTCTGACACACTCCAGGCCTGATGTCCAGTGAAGAAGAAAATCTCTGACACACTCAGATGTCTTCTCACTGCCATGAACTCTGACACCTCCTGTCTGTTATCAGTCACTGTGGGCAGAAAACAGAGCTGAGTTATTTAAAACACGTCTGACGATTAATCTCAGTAAACATTTAAAAAATATAAAAAGATGTGCCTAACAATTACTAATGTGATTCATGATCTTTTATAAAAGCAGCTGTATCAGTTTTTATCTGTTTTTAGTTTTTCTGTAGGATTTTTTTTTTTTTTTTTTATAATTTTACTTAATTTTAGTCACAGCTAAAATTAGTCCATAGTCAAAATGTAAGAGTTACTTTAGGTATCACTGTATTAAATGTTTAACATAAATACTTTTAGGATATTGATTATAAGATGTATCTACTAGAATGTATTGAATAATTGTCTTAAGGGACACAACTTTGGCTCCAAACTCAAATTTTATACTGTTATTGCTCTTTTTTCTCACTAATTACAATAACAGCCTCCATCAATTAATTCCGTCATTATTTATCACTCCATATATACCAGAAAGTGTTATGTTCATTCATTCAAAGTGCTACAAAATCCTAAACAAAAATATTTTTTTATTTTCATGATTCTTTTATTTTAACCTGCTACATGTGTTTGCTGTAGATTAAATTCACATTTAAATTCACTTTTTAATTAGTTGATAAATAAAAACCTTTCTGTTATAATCAAGGATTCATTCATTAATTAGCTGGGGCCTTTCTGCGTGGAGTTTGCATGTTCTCCAGGTACTCCGGCTTCCTCCCACAATCAAAAGACATGCAGGTTAAATTAATTGGCAACTCTAAATTGCCCGTAGGTGTGAATGTGAGCATGAATGGTTGTTCGTCTTTATATGTCAGCCCTGGGATTGGCTGCTGACCTGTCCAGGGTTGTGGCTCCAGCTTCCCCCGGCTAATAAATAAATGAATGAAGAAATTTGTTGAGTTAGAAGGAGCATCTGGTGTGCGTCTTTCTCTTTTATTCTCCAGATCCTGCTTTCTGTTCATATGAACTCTTTCAAAATAAAAACTCAAGTCACAAAAAACTTAAAACTTTTTTTAAAAACTTTTTTCCTGTTATGAAGCTTATTGTGTCACTGTATAAAGTATCAAATACAAGAGATCTTGATTATCATTATTATTAGTTGTCGTGGTGTGACAATTAAATGTTATACAATAAAACATTATACCATACCTTGCAGAAAATGCTAAAAAAAAAAACCTCCTCTGGTCTCCCGCCATTTTTATGATTATTTATTACAGAGTCGAGACGTCTTAACAACGATCCTGCCCAATATCAGTGTGAAGAACTATTCCAGTCACTATCAGGGCATATGTTGCTGGTACCATATGATGTCACTGTTTTATTTATTGACAGACATCTTTGTCTGGTTCAGGTTTACCATTAGACGCCTCTATCCTCTCCGATAGACTTCAAACACTCTCTGTAAAGCTCCTAAATCCTCAGAGGTGAAATGACCCCAGAAGCAGGTCAGAGTTTGCATCCACAGCTTCCTCTCTGCACGAGCAAGACAACTTCAAGCACCACTGGCTTCTTGACCTGGGTCAATATTAAATGAAGTCAAATGAAAATCAAGTCAAATGACTTTGAAATGTTATGTAACTAAGTAAACGTTAGTCAATATAGGAAAATAACAAGCAATGATTAATGAACTCTTAACAGTATATGAGGAGTTTTTGCTCTTTATTGACAACAGAACATAAAGACAGTGTTGTACTTGTTGTTATTGAGGTTTTTAGGATAAACTCATAAGACAACAAACAAAATAGTTTATTACCAGTGACACGTGGTAGAAATATTTTTCACCAAAAAAACTTTATATTGAGTTTTTTTGCTTTACTAAATTGCTCTGAAATAAAAACAGTTTCTGTTTCCCTCTGATGCGCTTAACTCACACTGACCACCTCCGCCCCCTCAACCGTTCTCCCGGGATCACATAAAGTGCTCAGTTAATCTTCTGACTGGATGTTTTAACAAGATGCTCCTTTAAAATAGCCCGAGGTCCCTGAACGCAGCAGATGAGAAGGTTTCTGGAGAAGAGGCCGTGCAACAATAAATTACGTCCCATCACTTCTGTTTTCAGCGAGCCTGCTGCTCTGCCACAAACAACCCTTTATTGTGCACATAGAGATTTAGACATGAGGTTTATAGCACAGGCCTGATCTGTATCAGTGTGGGAACCCCGGGATGGGAGGCTGCAGACAGCGATGAAAGCTATCAAGGTTCAGCATGTGACTGATAACCACAAGGTGAGAGAAACAGAGGCAGGACACCAACCTTTAAAATCAAGAGGAAGACAGGCTTTCAATGTCTGACAATAAGATATGTTAGAAATAGGAACAAAGACCATTCATAGAAGGCAAGGTACAAAGAATCACAGACAGCCCCAAAAAACATGTACTTTGAAATAAGTTAAAGATGAAAAGATCATTGAAGTAGAAGGTAGAATAAAAATGCACAACAAAGAATACTGTCTTTCCTCTGCCCAAACTTTGGTCCAGTCTTACCCGAGAGGAGAATAAGTTTATTTTCCTTTTCTATTTAACTCATCAATTTAACTCTTTTTTCCAATATGAGGCACCAGGATAGCTGACTCATCTGTCATTATCATCCTTTATCAATGGAAATTATTGGAGTAAAACATGTGGCATATTTCCACTCACGTAGTGGAGAGAAGTTTGACTGATTGCAAGATAAAACGGACAAATTATCAGGTAAAACAGAAACACCCTGACACATGTCTTTGTGACAGAATGGCCACTTGCCAGTTGCCGTTCTCCTCTCCATCTTCACCTGGTCTGAAAGCTGTGGCCAGCTTTCTCCTCCACCCAGCCACCACTGCCATTTGGGCAGTGAAATGACCATCCTCATCATCAAATACCGCAAAGGTTCCCTTTCAACTGTTGGTATGAAAACATCTCAGGCCAGGAGGGGAGCGCACAGACAGAGGGGATCACTTAAACATCTCATCCAGCGCTCCGCGCCTCCTCTCTGTCCTTCCTTCTGCCTTTGAATTCCCCCTTAAAGATGGGAGGGGGGCCCTCCCATAGCAACTCCCAGCCCCCGGCTCTGCCCGCCTTTTGTCCCCCTCCCCAACAGCAGTTTCTGCTCCAGAAGCCTTAGACAAGGCTTCCATTAATTGCGGGCCTGTGTGGAATACACGTGGGACAATGGGCCCAACAGAGTATCCGGCCCCCAGACAAGGCTGGAAACAAGTGGTACAGGAATCCGGCAGAATAGACTCGTCCTGGCTGATGTCACTGAATACATTTACCTACCTCAGAGCGCATTCACTCCGCGCTTTGTTTTATTTGGACAAAAAAAAGAAGGGGTAGGGGGAGGTAGTGGTATCAATGGAGAAGAGGAGCTGGAGGGGGTGGGCTCAAGGATGGGAAATAACTGGTTGTCATGGTGACATGCTGAATCAAAAATATGGTCGAATTTAGCGGACGGAGAGATGTAAAAAGAGGGCATTAGATTGAACCCTGCGTGAGATAAGAGAAGGCTGAAAACAGAGGTTTAGTTTTTTTAGTGTATTCAGCCCTGTTTATACGCCAATAAAGGGCGGATAAAGGAGCGGGAGATTAGGAGACTCATCTAGGCTCATGTTTGTCAACAACAACCTGAGCGGTTTCAAGTCAGCTTATTCCAAGTCAGTACACCGGCCTCGGAGGGGATGCTTAGCTATGGCAAGTGAAGCTGCGGAGGAAAAGGGGGACCATAGCAACTGGTATTTCAGCATAACAACCTGCCATCTGTCACCTAACGTGGTGGGTTCTTTCTTAAAAAAAAGCCAGCATTTAGATCTTCAACTTGGAAGCAAAGGCAATGAGACTGAAGTCTTATTGAACTCTGGGTCTCCCCCTTTGAAAAGGGAACCCAGTCATCGCCTTATCCCTCATCAAATTGAAAAACGCTTTTAGAGATCCTAAGAGAGGCCTCACATTTAATTTTTAAAACCCAGACATGAAAGTGCTCCTAAACCACATTCAGCAGTGGAAACTCTTTAAGGGACTAGTTAGCATGTAGATTATATGCATTTCAGTGCATTGTCAAAGTATCTAAGTGTATTTACATGTTAATATGTTCAGGGATACCATCGTCTTGAAAAGGTGTTGGGGGGAGGTTGGTTAACTGTGCATTTTCTCTCTGTGGACCATGGGAATGTGATTTCTTTGTGCCATCAAGGTTCAAACACATTCCTGTAAGGCCATGGATATTATGAGCATTGATTCCCTGCAGCAAAACAACCTGTGAACCTGTTGATCCCGGCTAGAAAACAAGGCTGTCGTCCATAAATATACTGTAAAGATAACCTAACTGGAGCTTAAATCAGATCTTTTTCCCCCTGATGGGTAAAGATTGGAAGATCTGGTCTTTTATGTGAGCGGTCGAGCCAAAAAGCTTCCCTCAACAAGAGCCCTGCTGATGTCCTGCCATGTGGTGCTTATCCTTATCCAAGCTTAGTCCATATCCATGAGTGTGTTTGCATTGGGATTTATGAATGTGAAGATGGCCCATTCTTGCCACTCAAGATGACTCACAAGACCGGCGTTTTGGCCACTTATGCTGTGAAAGCAGCCTGGGGGATGCCCTTTCAGCACTCGAGGACCTCTGGCTGAGTCCCCTTCACACGGCAGATCAGCCTCACTTGGGAAAAAGTCCCTGCTCTTTACAGGGGGAGCTGTCCTGAGGGATGGCGCGCTCCTTGTCCCAGGGCCTCCCTCCTTCACCTGCCGGCTTAGTGCTCATCACTTATGCACATAATCCCTGGTTAGTGCATGTGATCCACTAGCCCGGGCCCAGGCCCCTGGCCCCTGAGCCTCCCCTGCTCACATGCTTGCTGGGTGGCTCCTGGGTGGCCATGGCAACTGTCATCTTCTCATGACAGTTAGGCTTCAGTCATTGCTCTAAGTCCCTCTTCAGTCTCTGTGCGTCTTTTTCTGTCCGCTGCTTTCTGTCTCCTAAAGCCCTCCTCTGTTTGTGCGTTTCTCTATCTATGGCTCTCTGTCTCTCTTTTCTCCCAGTTTGACTGTTCCCATGCTTTGGCCCAGCTGACTCTGAGGAACCAGCCATAACTCAGCAGCACTGCGGCACCTTCAGGGGCCACAAAAAAAAAAAACTGTATCAGTGCTATTCTAGTCTACTTTTAAAGACTGGATTCACCATCACTGTAGACCAAATGAAGGCCTGACCTCATTTAATTGTAAGTCTGATCTGTAAAAGGAGATTGTAAGATACACTTGTGCACTTCTTTTCTTTGTGGTCACTGCAGGCCTCTGAGTGCAGATCGTCTTACCTCGAAGCAACCCTGCAGCCTCGACCATTAGTTTGTTTAAGGTGCTGAATATCGCGCAGGCCCTCGGGGGAGAACGGGAGAGGCAACCCAGCGATGTTGTGTGGCCCCACACTAACAAGTGTCACAGTGATCCCAGCTGGTCCTCCCCCTGTGTGAAAGCCATGTGAGAGGCGGCTCCATCCATGCCCCTGGCACCTCCGCACAAGGCCCTCCATTGACTTCTAACCTGTTGAGGGACCACGGGAGACAAAGAGCCGCGGGGCGGGGCCCGTCCCTCCGACAAGCCTGTGAACAAACGTTAACACGGCTGCAACTGTCCACCCCCTGAATCACTGAATTTATTGACCAACCACAGAGCCCATTCAGGCCTGGAAGGACTGATAAAGGAAGGGGGACAGGGATGCCATGAAGGCCCAGGGAAGGAGCCCATGCTTAGGGGACAGGAGGGAGGAGAAGGGCTTTGTGACCGTCTGGTGGGTCACAGACCTTTTACCAGACGTGGGTGCCTTTGTGTCATCCGTAAAATGAGGCCAACCGTAAGTGAGCATCAGGTTGGCCTTGTGTCCTGACTATTAATCATGATGAGGGCTGTATGAGTGTCCAGCAACCGGTAGAGAAGCTGCAGCCAACTGATGTCTGCTTGTAAACTTTGAGAAGAATAAGTGAATGCATGTGCGTGCTGGATAGAAACAGACACGTCGAGAAAGCACCTGAATTTTTTATGACAACTTTTGTTGCAGAGACGTTTGTTACAGTGGCAGTTACTCTACAAAATATTCTGAGCTGGTCTGAGCACTCTGTGGGATCCGTTGTAAGTAAAGAAGCAGTAAACAAAGACTGTGTGCACAGGCTCAAATCTTGAAAGTACACAACTCAGACAAAAAACCGTATGGGCAAAAGAGAAAGGAGATGAAGTCCAAAATGTTTGAAATAGCACACGTCTGAGCACAAGCTTGAGAAAATCTTTTTCAGCGAGTAGCTAGCTGTGAGGAAGAAAGGCTGTGTGTTTTAGCTTCTTTATGTCTTTCCACCACTCTCCATCTGTTGCTCTACTGATACAAAAGGAATACAGCAGAGAGTACACAAAAACCCATATTGCTTTGTGGAGAGGCAACACTATCCACAAAACTACATCGCAAACACCGATGGAAAGCAAGACATCCCGACTCTGTACACATCAGTGTTTACTGAAAAGATGATCCGTGCAAGTCAGGGAGACACACATGAATTCATGATGCCTCCTCATCCTCATCATGAATATTCCCAAAAAGGCTCTTCCCTGATCTGTGGGAGATTCTTTTCTTTTTGGTACAAGCGAGGACCCCCTTCCCTTATTCACAGTCCCCTCTAAATCCACCCATTCACTGCCTATGGGCCCTGATCTCCACATGAAATGATACCCCTCTTTCTCCTCCACTCTCGCGCCTTTAAGCGCCCATATGCCAGGCAGCGAGGAGGCTGGGAAAGCCCATAATTGATCAGTAAGTCTTGGCTGAAAAAGTGTGACCAAGGTCAGCCCCCCACGAAGCACGCAAGAGTGGCTTAATATACAGATTTATTGGGAAATGTAATGGGAGTTCTGCAGAGCAAACACCGGGATATTTGTTGACATAAACTGAAAACATTTTTGTGACGTTGTAGAAATACGAAAATAAGTTTATTGCAATTTTGAAAAACATTCCCTTAAAAACTTTGCTCTTTTTTATAGTAATAATGGAGACATTTTGGTGATTATTCTTTTCTATTTTCACATTTATTTCATTTTGTACACTTAACTACAAAAATATGCTGTGTACAACAGCTGTAAACGGTTACCTAAAGGTATTGTATAAAAATCAAACGTTAAAATCAACTATTTTGAAAATAATTGATTGAAAATTGAAGATTCATTTTGATTAATTTGTTTTGTTTAATTTGTTTAATCAATTAAAACATCATCACCTCTGAACAGTACCTTAGTAATGTTAAATGGTGTAATTAAGCCAAACCTGCATTAAAAAAAAAAAGAAAAAAACAAAATTCATATATTGAGTAAAAGAACATTTCATAATGCATCCGAGGGATAACGAAATGGTTCATTTTGATTCTATTGCAGTACTGGTAGTACTTTTCTTTTTCTTTTTTTTTTTAAAAAGGGACACAAATTTCTGCTTCTCTCTTCCACAGGAAGAATTTCAGCGAAGCAACTCTAAGACAGAAATGCAGCAGTGGAATGTTTTCTGTCATAGAAATACAACAGTATCAGTCATATTCACAGAACTGCAAAAACAGATAAGTCCTCATGTTTCTTTGAATCCATATGACCTCAAACTGCTTTACAACTTTTATATTTTAGCAGCAGTGGAAAGATTCATCCAGTGCTTTTAACAGTGACAAGTGAAGGAGAAAAGCAGCAGCTGGATACTGTATCTGTGTCTGATGTCAAAACGCCAAAGAATGTGCCTCTCACTTGGTTCAGATATTGGATCGGATAATGAAAAAAACAAACTTATACCATACTCACTGTCCAGTGTAGTAGTTGCATTTTGTTTGCCATTGGAATGAAGTACAATAAAACATCCAGTCGTACTGAAGGAGTAGTTCAACACTTTGGGAAATACACTGAGCGTTAGCGTTCAGCTGACGGCTGAATACGAAGCTACAGCTAGCAGCCAGGTAGCTTAGCTTAGCTTAGCTTAGCAAAGAGCCTGAAAACAGGAGGAGCAGCTAGCCTGGAGCGTGGTCATCACCGTGAGGCTGCCAGGTAACCAGCGGAGACTTAACCACCCATAAAACCATAGGTAATTTTTACCCTTGACTTTAAGTATAGATAAAACCTGCAAGGTAAAACGTGGTGAAAGCAGAAGTCATTAATTTTCTTCGTGAGCCAGCATCTCTTGGCAGCGAGCAGTGGTATGCCTGTTAGCAGCGCATCTTGGGCAACTTTATGTTAATCAGCTATGACGCGGTTCAGTGTTCTGCTCTGGAGAACACTAGAGAACACAACCGTGTAATCTGTTGTTTCCATCAAACATCTTTTCCCAAGCACAAAGGAGGAGACACTGATAATTGCAGTGGCATGTTTCCCCGTCCTTTACATCATGTCCCTGCTTGCTTCCAGAGACTTAAATTTAATAAAAGATGCATCATGGACAAAGGTGTCTGACACTGTAGATGTTCCAGGTGAGTTGGTAAAGAGTAGCCTATAATATCTTTTGTGAAAATAGGAGGGAATTGCATGCTAACTAGCTCCATAGCATGCAAAATGTTGTTGCTTGACAACTTGATGTGACTCAGTCAGTAATGTTAATGTTGCTAATTTAAAAGATTTCATGTAGCTTACTTATACAGTACTTGTGGTCAGTTGGCACAAAGACACTGGCTGACATGTCGGCTCGTTTTGCGGGCCCTTTAAATACAGATTGTAAAGATTTTTAACTTTGGACAGAGCCAGGCTAGCTGTTTGACACTTTTCACAGTCTTTGTGCTAAGCTAAGCTAAGCTAAGCTAACCGCTTGCTGTCACTACTTTCATATTTACCATAAGTACATGAGAGTGGTATCCATCTTCTCATCTGATTCTCTGCAAGAAAGCAAAAAAAAATGCATAGTATTTCCGAAAACACTGAACTATTCCTTTAACAGAGGCCTCTGGCTCAGGTTTCAGCAGTGTGTTACGACAATACGACTAAAATCCAAGTGCTGGAAGTTTGTCCATTCTGATGACCTTGATGAATCAAAATGGAAGAGAACATTATGTATGAGCAGCTCACAGTATCAGTCATTCAAAACAGGATTCCTCTTCTTCATGAAGGCTTGTTAGCTGGCATCCGTTAGGGTCCACCTCCTAAATAAAATCATCTCACCATCCGTAACATCTCTGACTCGTGCTCACTCAACATACAGGCTTGTCGGGGGCTTTAGATTTAGTCTGTGCAGTAGTTTGCTCGTTGGTCACGTTGGTGTCAGAGGGGGGCTGAGATGGGGGACTGTGGATCGCTGGCGTAGGTGACCGTGGAGGGTCTGGGGGGCCAGTCGGAGTCGTCCTGCAGCTCCAGGGCCAGGTGCATGTAGCGCACCCTTGGAGGCTTGTTTCTCCGACAGAACAACCAGGAGAGGAAGGACGAGGCCCAGCGGTCATTGGCCACCTGGGATCATGTGCAGTATGAACATGGTAGAGAAAACTAGTTAGTGAGGTTACATTATAGATATTTATATTATTTATATCTCTTCTGAATGAACAAGTGAGTCTCATGAGAATTTAATTTTCTGTTTATGTGACCAGAACAACCTGAACAACCAAGCAACACACTTTCATTTTTGTTTATATGAAAACTTTTGGACTGGTTGAGGGCGAAGATTTGAATTCTGTTCTTCAAAGTGTGTGTTCAAAATTCACCAGATTACAGCATAAATATCAGGAAGTTATGCTGATTTTTTATATTTCAAGGATTATGAGTGGTTCATGATAAATGTGCAGCAACATGTCAACAAAGTCGAGCCGCTCTTGACTGAAAAACAGTAAAATAATGTAAAAAGAAAAAATATTAGCAACAGGTTAAAGATGAAAAGTTGAATAATATACATTTTATAACATTACACAAATGTAATATATGTACATGTATTGAATTTCTATATATGAAATATTTGTATATATAAAATTATAAAAACATACAAAAGATTATATGAAACCTATTAGAAATTGGAACAATTTCATATACTGACATATATGTCAATCCCATACAAATGTTTATGTATGTATGATTATATTGTAGAAATATGTTACATAAAAATATATCAATCCATGTAGATATTATATAGTGGTTCCAAAAGTCTGAGGGTTAGACAGACATACAGAGAGACATGTTTAAACACAATAAGCATATAGAATTTTTATATGTATTTTTATATGTTTCAATATTTTATGTTTAAATAAATTACCTTATATAAATTATATATAAATATCATTAACACATATGCTTGCAACATGTTATACCATATAAGATCATATAGATACTTTTAATATATATACATGTATTTTATCAGGGGTATTTATGGGTATGTAATAAATTTATATCCAGAAATATCCAGAGAATGTATATATATGATAATAATATATCCCCTTTTAGGTGACATATAGGGCAACATCACTCTGAAATAGGCCCATATATTGCATTTTCGTATTGGTTTAGTTGCTTGTATTAACCTATAGAGTCTATATTATTGGCATTTTATACGTGAAACAGATCATCAGAAGAAAATATGCAAGAAAGCAAGAGAATCAGACCAGAGTTAAGGAAAAGGTGTCACTATCTACACAGTGAAATGAGGCATAAACAGAAAAAAGTGTAGTCAAAAGCTTCCCAACCTGAGGTGTGGCAGCAGAGCCGGACTCTGTGGGGCGGTTTGCCCCCTGACTGCCTCTGAAAACTAGCCTCCACAAGATGATGTCAAGGATCAAAATCTACGGGAGATTTCAGTGGGAACTTGAGACTCAGCCGATCAAACATGACAGGGAGGATGAAGATTGGGTTTCAGCCACAGACGCACAAAGACAAAAATAACTCAAATGCAAACTTAAAAAGAAAAAAGATTCATTGATTTCATTCATTAGGCAGCAATGAAGCTACTACGGAGCACTAATTAAGGACGGGAAAAAAAAAAAAAAAAATCAATGCATGCAAATCACAGTTTTCTAATTTAAACAAAGGAGATCAGTAAGGGAGAGCTTGTAGGGTGTGATGTGTACCTCCAGCATGAAAGACACAGCCGCATTCACTATGACAATGACCACCAGTGTAATGCGCCAGTCGTGGGGAACACACACGATCTGAGGGGAGGCAGAGCAGCGGGATGAGCACACACGGTTTTCACCAACTTCATGCAACACCCGGAAAGAAACACGGGGTTTACCTCCAGGAAGTTGTCGATGGCCGGAACAGGATGCAGCAAGATGAAGAGGAGGAACATATACAGAGCGATGCAGGACAGCATGAACGGCCCTTATGAGATAAACATACAGAAATACGGTCAAACAGCGTTTTATAGTTGTTTTCAACTTGCAAGAGCATCACACATATATATATAGGACTGGATTGCTGCCGGTAGAAAAACTTGATTTATAAAAGGAAAGGGCGCATTTAGGAAAATTAAAGTCTACAGGAATTACATTTACTTCTCCAACAACTTTAAATCTTTAAAATATATACTTATATACTACACTAAAAATTCCTGCTTATTAATTATGATGCCACAGTTCAAAATGTGCTTGGAAAATTCAAACTCATTCTGCGCTGACTCTAATCTCCTGCCACATACATTACTGAGACAATCTGCTCTCCAGCAGGACTACGTAAGTCTTACAGTTCTTGTAGCTTGGCTGTCTGAATGGCTTTCCCTTGGAGAAGATGATGGCCACAGCCAAGTACTGAAAGGAGGAGACGTAGAAGAGGGTGGTGTTCTCGTAGTTCCTGATGTTTTTGTGGTCGTGAGGAGTGGTTACGTTCTGGCTGTGAGAGAGACTCGAGCTGGAAACGTTACAGGCGCTGCAGGTGGAGAAACAACAGAGGGGCAAATGTAGACAGTTAAATCATACTGCTGAAAAGTTCATAAACCAGGAAGCCGGGAAAAAATAAACAGAGAGGAAAGTATTAGAATTAAAAAATGTCACAGTTTTTAGACAGTTTCCCTCTGTACTGCTGTTTTTCTTCTTTTTGATTACTAACCAGTTTACATTGTATAAAATCTGTTCTTGAAATACAATTTGACAGTGAGTTTTTCAACATTATTTCTAGAATCAGATACTGCAGGAGTCAAGATAATGCAGAAGTAAATTCAATTGCAATTTAAAACTAATTTATACAGCTTATTTTGTGCCTTTTTTTTCTTTTTGATTGGTTTCACTTCATTGTTACTATTTGAATTTTTAAAAAGCTGGAGATTTGTGCAGCAATCCAAAGGGGGAGCCAGGGTGAAGTGTACATTAAGCACAGTGTGTAATTTACTATAATTTATAATTTATGTCTTTACCATTTAGTGATTTACTGATTTATCATTGGGCAGGTGTTAATTTCAGACGTATTACTCACTCTGACTGAGGTGTCCATATCTCATACCAGCTCTGCTGTCGCACTAAGAGGAAAGCCAGGACTTGGAAGACCAGGCAGGTGAGGATCTGGGTCAGAACCGAGCAGAGCAGCGGGCCGGAGATCAGACTGGACGGGGGGCGACGCCACACCAGCTCCTTCCACGCCGGGTTCAGACTCACTGAGGACAGAAACGAGAAAAAGGCAGCATCAGTGAGTTGCTTTTCCAGAAGTTAATGTTGTATTTGATTGCTTTTGTCTGACTCACAAAACTCAATTGATTAAAAGGATTTTTTGGTGCTCGCCTTCACGCTACTCACTTGTAAAGGCAATGATGAGAATGATGGCGATGTCAATGAAGAGGAACTGGAAGTCTCCCAAGTTGCTGAGGATCTATAATATCAGAAATGTTGAAGATGAATCAACGATCACACAGCAGCAGACGAAGGGATCGACACCGACTGACTTCAGCTCCAGTGCAAATGAATGTGATCACACCGCGTCACAGTCGATGTGTTTTACTGACTTTTCTCAGGAACAAAAACGACTGACGTGTCACTCTGTGGTCAGATTGAAAACCCCTCCCCCCCAACACACACACACACACACACACACACACACACACACACACTCACACACACACACCTTTGCACCTTGCTCCTGCTTGCTCCTCACATCTTTGCTCCTCACCTTCTGTGTCTCATGTGTGAACAATATCCACACGAACCAATAAAACATGCAGCTTCAATAACGTGTTTTTGATAATTTTCACCCTTTCAATGTGGAGTGAAACGTAAGAATCAGAAAGAGCCTTGTGTTTACCGAGTAGAGCAGGGTGACACTGAGGTACTGGATGATGCTGTAGAGAGCCATGAACTTGAACACACAGAATGATGTTATGAGGGCGGCTCGACCCTCCCTGGAGGATGAGAAAATCAGATACAGAATTTCACAGCTCAGTATTTTTGTGCTTTGCAGCTCAGAAAACTTTTAAGGTCGGCTCTAAAATTTCTACTGCTGTAATTAGTTTCAAGTCAAACCTATGAACTAATTATGAGTGTATATGAGTGTAACCGTGAGCCCTGTGTTGTAGTGACAGGGAGAAGTTTGCAATCTTGTGTAAAACCATTGGTGACACACATTTTGATATATTTTGGTATTTAAAATTCTCTATTCTGAATGATAGCATCCATGAGAAGCTACCTGATGAGGTTGGGGACACAGGAGATGTTCGAGGTGGAGGAGGTGAAGGGTGAAGCAACAGAGGCCTCCAGCTCGGACAGAGAAATCCCACTGTGAGCTCTCTTCAGAGCCTGAAGGAGAGAAAACTTCATTATTAGAAATCGCTTTGCTTTAACAGTAATACCTGGAACTAAAGGTGGAAAATAAATAATAATAATAATCCTGTCCTTTCGTAGTTTTTATCTACCTAAGAGAACCAAGAGAGCAGAAAGAAGGCCCGGGGTCGGCCATTGATGATTTAAAACGGTTCATGAGAATGACACTTTTATTTTTGATACTCACTTCTAATTCTGATACTCACACTTCTTAATTAAACACACTTTTGCTTAATTACAGGATATTTACTTTTACTGGACTGTGCTATTGCTGCTTTTACCTGAATAAAGGATTTGAATACTTTTCCCTCCACTACCCACAAACATTAGTAGCTGCTTTGAATTCTTTTGCCTTAACAGACAAGGACACATGGGTATTTTCAGGTGTGACCTCTTGTGTCATGGTGTCCCATCAGATATTGATTCACTCATGTGGGTCAACCTGGAATGAATTGTCACAGTTCTTGGCTCAGATTAAACTAATCAGCAATTAGTTTTGACAGAAAGAAAATATTCAGAATAAAGTGTAAAAAACATTGCACCAAAAACATAAATTCAAGCTGATTAAGTACCTCAGGATACTTGTATAGAAAGAATTATGATTTGCACGTACTGGAAACATTTAATCCATACTTACTCCACAGTCATTAGCACCATCACCACACATCCCAACAGTGTAGCTGGAAGGTAAAACAAAGTGGCTGAAAGTTAAACATTTGCCACAGATGACGATGCTACAAAATCACAAAGACTGAAATGAAGCTCTGTAACAGACAAAAACCAAAGCCACAAAATCAATGAGAGACTCACTCGATGCTCTGCAGGACTTCCACCAGCTGAGTCTTCTGGTCTGGAGCCATGCGTGCAAACACAGAGGCTCTCAGCACGAGCTGCACCGCCCCCATGTGGACAGACAAAGAATTACAGCAACACTCAAAAGACATGACAACCGAAACTCGATCATTTCTCTTTTCAGTGAACTCCACGTGGCTTTAAAACTAATACTAATCTGAATATGCAGATGCTCATATACAGGCCTGTACCTTTGGGACGAGTTGAGGGAAGTGCTCAGCGATGACAGCGAAGGCTCTGCCACTCACAGCGAAGTGATAGCTTTGTTCCTGCAGAGCCTGACGCTTGTCACACATCCCTTCCTCCAGGTTTATCTCCACGCTCTAGAGAAGAGAGGACGAGTCAGTTGTCGAGCAAAGCTCGTGGAATAACGTTGTAGAGCTTCAGCTTTAACCTGACAAACGTCTCCTTCATAGACACCTTCCTGTGCTCTTTTCTGACCGGTTCATGCAAACTGGGCTGCTGATAAATGCTCCGGAACAACGACTGCCTACAGAGACATTCACACCGAGCATGTCAAACTCTGCAGTGTGTATTTCTTTGCTTTAGTTTGTCCAGATATTTGAGAACAAGACTGTTTGAAGTCGAAGCACAAATGACTGCAAACACATGCCTGAGCATGCAGGTCTCAAACAGCAGGGCACTTTGTTTCTTCCCTGACCGATGATGGTAATAATGATCAGGCTGCCTGTGAGACCATGGAGATATATGTGTTGTTTATATTCTCTTTTACTCAGTGGCTCTGAGAGTTTCTGTCTTACCTGATTGTCTTTGACTGTCTGAGCGGGATTCTCTCTGTAATGCCACGTGATACTAGCAGACTGTAAATCTTTAGGAGGCACAGCATCTGCTATAATGACCTTCTCGTGTGCACGGATCATGCCGCAGTCTCGAGCCACTGATATGGCCGTCAGCATGTTGTCACCTAACAGACGATGCAGGAGAAAGAAGGAAAATGAGAGCGTGCTGACACAGAAAGTCATGAGTCATTGAACACACTGAGCTGCGTTACCTGTGACCATCAGTGTGCGGATGTTAGCTTGTCGTAATTCACGTAAAACCCCGGCAGTTTCCTGCTTTATTTTGTTCTGCATGATGATCAAACCGAGGAACTCCATGTTGGTCTCTATCAGGTCCCTGAAAGCAACACAGCAACCATCTCACCATTGATTTATCACCCAAACTGTTTCAGAGTCACGTTATAGATTCAGATTTCAGGGAATCAGTGAAGGTGAAAGACAATAAAAGACACAACTTAATATTAATAATAGACATCATAAATATGTGATGAAGGGTTGTAATTCTCTTATTTGACATCCTGCCCTCCTGCTAACCTTCCTTGTCCACATCTACTTCAGTTAATGATTTTCTACATTTATCAGAATGACGGCAAACATCCAGACAGGGGCGGGAATGTGTAAATGAGGCAAGAAAACCAACTTAATCGTTAATATCGGGGTGAGTCTACGATTGCTATCACGACCTTTGACTCAAGTTGCGCAATACATTGTGGCTGCAGTGCACTGTGACAGGTGGAGTCTACTGTTGGTGGAAAAACTAATGCTTTTACTGCTTTTCTATGATGGATTTCTCCCTGCCTGTTGCAACATAGTGAGTCAAACAAATAGTTTGAAGTTTGAGCCTGAGATTCTTTGACACCAAATTCTGGCATGTTTTAGATAACTGGAACATTTTCCGCCCCGCTGTGGCAGCACTGAAGATATTTGGACATTATGTCATTTCATGTGATGTTTGCCCAGTTATCAATGGAATCAAATCAGCAAATTGACAAAGCTGATTTCCGACAGAGTTACAGTGTTTCTGGGTGGGATAATTCAGGGATTTTTTCCGTCAGTAGCCGCATGTACTGTGGACGGTGTTATCTGTGAATGGAGACGTACCTGCTGAGGCTCTGGACTTTGTGCCAGGAGAGTTTGGACTCCAGCTGTCGATGAGCCAGGGCAATGACCCTGAAGCCCTGCCTGGTGTAAGTCTCCAGAGTCTCTGCAAAACTATGTGGGACTGAAGAGAAGGACAGAGCCGTGTCAGTCTGGCCTGGTTTTGTTTTTTTGTTGTTGTTTTTTTAATAAGTGCAGAGAGGTTGTACCTAAAGACACTGAAAGATATGCAATTACTTTGTGTATCTTTATATGGATCAATGGAGGAAACATGTGGGGGAAGTGTCAGACCTGTGTGCTGTTTGCAGAGGCTGGCCACAATCTCCGGCGCTCCTTTCAAGTAGCCGTGCATGTGTTTTTCCCCCAACCTCCTGACCACCACACTCATCCTTTGCAGCAGCGAGGAGAAGGGGAACTGACGCACGATACCGATCTCACAAGTCTGAGGGGCAAAAGACACATGTTGTACACACACAATACAGCTACTTACTTGCTTTATTGGCTGAGAATTTAATGAACAGATTGATAACACACTAATTAAAGAAGTGAACGAGTATATTTCCCCAAAAAAGTCAAACTCTTTGCTTTAAGTTTTTACTTACTGATAATTCAGATAACTCCTGAAAAAGGAAAATATGTGATTGATTGAATGATATTAAAATACACCTTAAAAAATAAATATATTTCTGTAAAGCCCAAATAAAGGCGTGGAGAGCCACTGTACCATGTTCTGAGTGAGCAGGTTGTTCTGATTGGCTTCAGGGTCGGCGTGCTTTGGAGGTCGCACCACAGTGGGCATTATGGGATTGTGGAGTGCGGTCTCTTCCTCTGTGGGCTCCTCTAGGATCTAAAGAAAAATGAGATTATATGATAAAGACTTAATAATGTCTCAGTCTCAGCTTCCTCTTGAAGGGAAGAGTTGTTTTCTGCTGTTCATGCTGGAGTATCCCGGGTACCAGACTTTAACCATTTTAGCCGAGTCACTCTGCCAAAGCGACGAGCGCGCTGCTGCATAATTCATGTACAGACTGGTATCCGAGCAAGCTGCGGTTCCTGTGACTAGAGTAAAACACTGATCGCTGTTCCTCACCCAGCCTGTGGCGCTGAACATCTTGAGGTCTAGAGGGTCCCCGGAGAGTTCGCCCTCTATCTTGGTCAGCGAGTGGCAGGTCGCCATGCAGGCCACAAAGGCGGAGTTCACCAGACTCTCTTTCGCTGCGTCAGACTCTGGCGGAGAAAAGCTGCGACGGAGAGGGAGGATCTGACTCAGCAGTTGGACTGTTTGTGACCATGACAGGAGCAAATTACATACAAATATAATGCTGTGTAAATAAGGTCATGTAAGTGCTCTTGTGGTTACTAATGACATCATGTGCAAACGCTACAAAAATGTTTTTTTACTGACAGACAAGAAACCTTTTCCAGAGAGAGATAAGAATCAAAACACCCACAGAACAACATTATTAGACATTATTAGTAACATTTTTTAGTAAACAACGTTTTGGGTGTTTAAGCGTCTGTGAATATATTTCTTTCTCCAACGTTCTGGGACGGTATGTTTAGGACAGATTGGACGCATTTACTTTTCTTTTAGATTCCTCAAGTGTGTAATCTCAAGAAACAGTTTCTAGATAAAACAGCCGGACAGGAATAGCCCTTTGTGGCCAGTCTAGCAAGTTGAATAGCAGACAAATCAAGGTACAGTACTTTCTTACAGTACTCCCATTTATGCAAAAATCATATAGAAATTCAATTCACTACTGTCATAAAGAGTCCTGTTGATTGTTGTGCATATTTACACACAACCGCCTAACAACAGAGATGTTACAATGAAATAAACTGAATGCCAAGTTAGGAAATTTCATATAAATATCATCCTACTACACTCAAGTCAACCCTAGCTTCTGAGGAATGTCAAAGAAAAGGAAATCCCCCTCGTTTGGCATGAAAACAGCCAGAACACTGAAGAAAAATCCATTCCCACAGTTTGAAGAGTAAAATAAGCTGCTTTCCTACAACATCTGCTCCAGCTGCCGTCATCATTTCCCTCCAGGCTTTTGACTCTCAGTTGCTCCCCGAAAACTGACGCAGATGTGTTTGTATTTCCCAACAAAGCCAAAGGCAAGAGGCCACCTCCTACCTGCCATCTTCAGCTCTCTGAATACCCCACAGGTCCAAGCCATCCTCAGTCAAAGTACCAGTCTGAAGGAGAAACAAATACAGATGTGCAACAACACTTAGTAATCACGTCTCAGAATATGAAATGAATCTAAACAGCCCACGACTCTGAGAGGGGCAGGTGTTTGGTGCAACTTTAAATTATAGTAAACACATATAATGAACTATTCTTAGGGTCTTTTCGTAATCTACAATCTAGTTAATCTGTATTAACAGGAACTTGCTCCTAACCTGCAACGACATGCACACACACTTTCTGAGCACTACTAAAATACAAAGTAAAGCAACTGTCAGCTTCTTCAAAGACGTTGTTCAGACAGAAACACTTTGCTGCTGTTTTAGATTTGAGACTGTTGTTATAGTCGTGGATTTTTATCCACAGAAATCCACAACTATAAAGAGTTTTTTCTTTTTTTAAAACACTTTCAAGCAGCGATGAATTACAGCTATGACAGCGATGTGACTCCCTCACAGGAAACCATCTGTGCACTCACAAACCAAACTTTGATTTAGGGACTAATGTCAACTGCAACTCATTTTCAGCACTTACATATATACATCTGTTTCTTTTCTCAATTAATTACTTGGTCTAGAAAATGTCTAGAGCCCACGTAAACCTTTTCAAATGACTTGTCCTGTTTTTCCAACAGTCCAGAACCAACAGACTAAAAAAACATGTCCTTGCTCATTACATGTGTAATAATGAAAAGAACATTTCATGCTATAAGCAGCTTCAATGAACATTTAAGCTCGTACAGTGTCGCTGCTCCTTTTATAGATGATATAGGATGATTTCCAACTAAATCAACATCAGAGCATTTACAGATTTTAAATGTGTGGTGCTTGATGTTGTGGCCAAATTGAGTCATTGCACAACCTCAGCTATGCCTCAGGACAGGATTCATTTTACATTTATGGGTTAGGGTCATAAAACCATGAAGTCAGTCTCAAACCAGAACTTGTACTTGAAGTGGAAGTGTGTTTCGGATGCTTCATAACTCATTTTCATGCATTCTGAGTCAAGATTTTATTCAGTCCAAGTCAAGGACAGTTCCAACACATGATCCTGTGACGCATGATGAAAACAGAGCCTGAAATTCAACGATACAAACTGCATCGACTGAATTCTTCACAAGAAAACTAAACTGCACAACAAGACAAAATGTGCTTTGGACTACCTTGTCAAAGCAAACCAGGTTAAGTTGACCACACATGTTGATCCTCTGGGGACTGATGCAAAAGATGCCGACGCGCTTCAAACGCCGCTGCGCGTACACAATACCGGCTGTCATGGCCGCCGGTAAGGCCGGCGGCACAGTGATGGTGATGATGTCCAGAGATTCAATGATGATGGTTTTAGCTGGAACCTGGACGGGATCGAGAAACAAACCATCATGAGTTGACATTGAGAAGCTTGTATTTCCTCTGTAAGAGCAGCTGTACCTTGTTCATTATACTGAGGACGATGGTGTAGATGAAGCCGATCCCTGCCACCCCCACCAGACACAGCAGGAACAGGTACGCATCGCGGTACAGCTTGAAGTCTGTGGGTTTGGGGTAGAGGATGGATCGCACGAGCTGGCCTTTCTCTGTGCTGAAGCCTGTGGGAGCAGGAAGCAGTAAGATTTGATCATTGTCTTGTAAACACTTACAGAGGCTGAATATGTGCCACCGTGAGGGCGATCAGTCTGTTGTTATCTGTTTCTCTCGGTCGGTCTCACCTGTTCTGACCACAACAGCCTTCACCAGTTCACCGGTGTAGAAGCGCGTCTGGATCACGTGGGTGCCACAGAACAGGGTGTGTCTCTTATGCTCCTCTATATTATAGCTCCCGGCTGCATCCTCACCTAAACTGGGTAGACTGGTCTTGGTAACCGGCACGCTCTCTCCTGGAGATGAAGGGAGAATGAACAGACGTCCAACAAAAAGCACATCTCAAACATGGACAGCAGCTGCAGTGTTGTGCACAAGTGTGAACACAAGCCGGTGCATGATGAGAGCATGTCATAAAATATGGCACTTTTACAACGAATTTCTGTAAATTCACTGTATTTAGTTTTAGTTTTATCTTGAACTTAGAGCCTTGAAATGTATTTATATATGAACTAACAGATATCAGTAAAACACATTTAAAGATCTAAGATGTGTACTGTATTAAACATTATGAGACATCTGACAATACAACATAAATTATTATTGACAGGCTGATTGATAAAAAGCTAGTGAGTTGTCGGGCTTGAGCTCTTCAGGCAGGTCGTTCCTCTAAATCTACAACAAATGGGTAACAAGTGAAGAGAAGCTAAAGACAAATACGATCTCATTTCTCTGGTTTTCAGATAAAAGTCTAGCAGCTGCATTTTGTACTAGTTGAGCGATTTCTGTAGCAGTAGTTGCGTCATGAGGAGACAAAGCCATACATGACAAGGACTGCATCTTTAAAACTCAAAACTGGATATTTTGGAATTATCTTCAGTAAAAAACAGAGCTGGCAGTAAATCACTTTCCTCCACGACAAGCACTGTGAACAACAGAAAAGGAGAAAAGTCTCTAATATCACAGAAAGACCGAGGCATGTTCCTCCCCTTCGACGCCATCTTAAAAACAGAAATGAGACTCTGTGTTAACTGTGAGGAGGGAGCATCTATAGAGAAACACAACCTGTCAGCATGCTCTCATTTACAATACAGGTTCCATGGATGAGCACGGCGTCGCAGGGCATGATCATCCCATTGGCTGGAATGATGACGACATCACCGGGCACAAGCTCCGTCGACATGGCCTCTTCAATATCTTAGGGGCAGCAATAAGAGAGAGAGCGCGGTGTAAAAGACATCCTGCAATCGTGAGGATGCTATCAGAGATCAATAATGCGGTTTATGTATTAATGAATTATTATTGCTGTACACCATCAACACGTTTAAGAGAAGATCAGTCGTTCGTGAATGATTGAACTCCTGCTTTCACTAATCTGCGGCTCTGTTACAATCGGAGGGGAGAGCTCACCTTTACTTCCTCTGCACAGCGAAACACGGACCACACTGTGTGCTGCCACCATGTCATGTAGCATCACGTATTGCTGAAATGACAGAGACACTGACTCAACTGAAAACACACACAACATTTATGAATACGATTATTAACTGACACTGCTACCACCGTGCATCTCCCATACAAGTTTGTATGTTTGTAATGTGTCCGCTCACTTCACAACCTTCAGGCATGACTCACCTTTTTAATGGTATACAGTGAGGTAGCTATTGAAATGACAGACATGAACACTATGGCTGTGGCGTAGTAGTAGTAGTCCTCTGCGCTCCACAGAATAACACTGAAGAGCTGGAAGATGTAGAAAGGATTCAGGACCTGACGGAGGAGGAGACAGAAACACAGGCTGACAGCATGAGAGAGGGCATTCATCATATGACTGGTATGTTAATAGAGGAGGTGTCGTACTTGATAAGCTAAGCCCTAAACTCACCTCCTTTATGAGGAGCTTGAATAGAGAGGGCACTCTCACAGCGATCTCATTCTCCTCGAAAAACAACCTCCTGTTGAAAAGGAATTAGAAAAAACAGCGACACGTTTCATATGTAGGAAAGAACATTAAAGGTGCTATATGTAAGTTTTTGCTATCGCTACAAAGCTAATGTTAGCATTAGCTGTTCAGCATCAAACTTCATTCCTTTACTCACCAACAGCTGTCTCCAGTGGTGGAAAGAAACACTTATGTTAACTCTTGTCTCCATCACATGTTTTCTTCTCCTGAAGTTAGCATGCTAACCAGCTAGCTACGGCCCAGTCTGGCCGTCTCACCACTCTCTGATACTGATTCCTTTTTGCATCCAGTATTATAACCTCTCGTATTGTAAAATCAACAATGGCTGAAGCTCTTGGCAATAATGGTAAGTAAGCAGCTGTTAATGCTAACGTTAGCTATGCAGCAATAGCAAAACTTACAAATAGCTCCTTTAATGACAATTTGCACAGGGCTCTATAACCCGACACCTTCTTCTGTAAATTACTGAATGAGATGGAAGTGCATCACAAAACAAACCGTAGGAAAAGAGGACGTGTGTGTGCATGTTGTGTACCTGTAGTCCTGCAGTGTTTTAGAAAGTCCAGAGCTGTGGTCAGAGTGAACACTTGAACAGCTCAGCTTCACATCCTCCAGGCCTCTAGAAAAGTCACACACATATTCATGACTACTGCAGCCTGGATTTACACCGGAGTGTTTTTCTGATCACATCAACAGGAAAAGGTTTTAATGAATGAAAGCAGAAAAATACAGTGTTTTTCAGTGGGCCTCTTACTTATACGTGTCAAAGTTCTGTGTCTCATCATCCCAGTAGTATTTAGTGCTGTGGTGGGTGAAGTAGTGGATCTAAGGAGGGGAGAACAGAGGGGGAGGAGGTGGTCAGATATCGACTGTGTTAAAAAAATCTAGACTCCAAACTTTACTGCATGTTAAGAAAAGGCAGACACAGTTTCCACTGAGTTACCTGAGCATTCTGCCTCTCAGCAAATTTCCCATGATGCTCCTCGTGCACAGCGCTGACGCTGTGGTCTCCGTCTCCGTTCGGCAGCTGAGCCGTGGGCTGCAGATCCAAGCTGTCGAAGGGTTTCTTTCCCGGAGCCAACATCACATGTACTTTGGCTCGAAACCACTGCCTGAACTCATCCTGTGATAACAATACAAAGAATTACATTTTCCCTTGGCCGTGAGGCAACACTGAACTTATCATTTGTAGTGTTTACAGTGTGCGTGCCAAAGAATGTAACAAGGGTCTGGATGATCTGTGTACAGTGGTATGATATGCTGTACAAGATGTTAACTCAAAATCCACTGAAAGAAGCAACAGATTCACTCACACAGACAAGATGCGTTAAATCTAAATCCACAAAAATGTGTTTGTTTTCGCAGGTGAAGACAGCGATCGCCTCATTTAAGCTACAAATGCAGACCTTACAAGTGTGTAAATGTATTACAAATAAAGCAAAACAAGTTAGGTGTTTGAAAAAAGAAAGCAAGTACTGTGGTCCTGAGCAGCAGTGTGTGCGCGTCCCTCAGCGAGGTGTGTGTGCAGGTGCCCTTGACGCCCCACTCAGGCAGCCAATAGAGCAGCAGCAGCAGGAGACCACAGGAGCAAACAGCACCTACGCCCACCAGGATCATCTTCCACAGACAGGGCCGGTACCCCCACACCTCCTGCACAAGGACGTACTGATGTAAAGAGACTGAAGGGACAGATGTAAACACTGCATTCATTAGTAACTATTTTTAGCTGCAGGCTTTGGTGAGTATTTACAGCAGCAGGACAGTGTATGTGGGATTAACTCAAAACAAACTGCAGCCCCTGCGCTCATGGTAGATAAAAGAATTAAATATGAAGCTACAACCAGCAGCCGGTTAGCTATTAGTTTAGCAATTATACTGGAAACATGGGGAAACATCTAGCCTGGCTCTTCTCTGACAAACTGGGAGTACCACCCATTAGTGACCTTTATGGGTGCTGGTATTTAAAGCCAGACTGACTGTTTTTTTCATTTCCAGTCTTTCTGTGAAGCTAAGTGACTAGATAAAACTCAGCATCATAGTGAATAATCATATTCCCCAAAAATGTCATCTATTACTAAAAGCATTGTGGCATTCAGCCCCTCTGAATCTAAACCAGTTTAAAATCCATTATCACTATGACATTTCCAAATCCTCCAAACGACCTCGTAGTGATTTCAGTGAGTGAGATTACATTTCAAATCAAATTGAAGGCTGCTTTCATTCGAATCCCCTGAAGCATATGTCCTTTAAGAAGTACACACACAAGAGTCACCAATTATTCACAAATTGTGTGACACCCTTCAATCACAGGAATGTAATTAAGCTTGTAATCAGCTGACCAACCGAAAACCGCCCAACTGTTCTCACTACACAGAGTTAATATTTTGGAGATTGTTCTAAGAAAAGACAAAAGAGGTCGACAGTCGACACAAAATAAAACGATTGAGGGAAACTAGCAGTAAGATGGGAAGTGATATTTACCATCTCATCCTCCAGGCCCTTGTTTATTATCTTCACCTCTCTCATCTTCATTCTGTCAGACGTTCAACAACTACGAAGAAAGACAAAGGAAAAAAGTTAACTATATCTCCAACCGGTGTTTAACTTGCTGAAGCTTTGTCATTACAGAAGTCTTCAGCTCTGTCAGGTCAGCAAGAGATGTTGCAACTCCAGTGTCGGCCAAGGACATTAAAGGATTCAGTTTTATGACTTCAGAAGCAAAAAAACGCCCAAAGCAAGAAAAAGAAGGTCAGGGATTCGTTTACTTTTCTATTACATGAGTTAATTTTCACCTCTGGAGACAAAGAGAAGAAGTGGAATTTATTTGTGTGGAGTTAAAGATATAAACACAATTAAGATGAGTCATGTTTGTAACATACAGATCCGTGTACAGCAAGGAAAAGCCTGACTTACATTACCCCTGCTTAGTAAATAACGAGCTGTCTGTAAGGAACAAAGATCTTTTACGCAAGTGACGACCTCACCTACCTTCCTCAGGGCCGCCACATGGACACTGTGTTTAAGGCCTCCAGTGATATGTATCAGAAATCTTGCTTATGCATGATCCCAACTCAATTAACTGACAATTTTTTTGACATCAAGTCGTGAGGCCAATCTGTGTGATACACTGTTGTGGAGTTGAGCAGATACCTGGAAACCTTTGCACTGTGCACACACAATCATGTTCAATAACAGTCACACCTACAGTAATGTTTGACTCGCCGTCTCTCTGACCAGACCTGCCAATAAGAGCCGTCACCTGCAAACTGAGAAAAATAACACAAAAACTAACTCTATTTCTTAAGATAACACACCATGGACTTTACATTATTTCACAACTTCATGTTACAGTAGATTCATTTTTTTTGACACTTTAAGCAAAGAAAAATATTTTTCTTAAAAAGGTTTGGCAAAAACATACGACACAAATAACTGATGGCATAAATTCTCAACATGTTTACTATGACAAATTTAAAAGTACAAAGAGCCTCTGTGATGATTTGATTAGACAAAGGTTGAGTCCATCACTCTAAATACTATGTCAAACCTTATCCATGTAACAACTCATACTACGAACACCTTCCCCAACATGAACCCTGGTGGTGGCAGCATGAGCCTGTGAGACTGCTCCTCTGCACCAGGTCCCAGAAAGGCTTATACAACAGAAATAAATAGAAATCCTGCTTGCACCCCTGCTGCGGATCCAGACTTGGGATAAGATTTATTTTTCCAGCAGGACAAAGACCCCAAACATAAAGCCAAAGCTACACAGCAACGGTTTCCACATCAAGTCCAGACTTCTGTCCAAACCAGAGTCTGTGGCAGGACCTCAAACTTTCACAGCTCTTTTTGCACAGATGTGCAGAGCTGATACAAACCAACTGACTCCAGAGTGTAACTGCTGCAGAAGATGCCTCCTCTGACTTCAGGGAGTGACAACTTGTGCCAACAGTGGTTTATGCTTATTAGAGTTAGAGTTTTAACATTATAGGACATGCAAGTGTCAGCAAACCCCAATAACCTCAACACAGTTCAGTTGTAAAACAATAAAGCAAAGTCTAAGGAAGTGTTCACTTTTCATAGACACTGAACAACTCACGCTTTATATGCGCAAACTGAGAAACCCTAAAATGACACTTTCCACACTGGTGCAATTCGATATCTTGTGCAAACACATGGCGAATGCAAAGAGACTTCCAGTCGCAGTAACTTTTACCTACGTGGTGCAAAGTCATATAACAGTCTCGCAAGTTGCTGAGCTGCAGCGCCTTTTGCTTCATCTCTCCATAACACATCTACACATGTCATAAACACCATAATAAGCTCGAGTTGATGCGTTTTAACGACGTACCAGTGCCTCCTCTGCTCTGTCACTGAGTCACACGGTGCATGGTCGGATCGTTGTGTTAAAAGTTTTCTGCAGCCTGTGAACACTGACTATCTGAACTACATGTGTCTGAGGAAGCGCGCCGACACACCACAGATCCACGCTGCGCTGGGACCGGACCGTCCCAAACCGGTCCATTCAGAAGGAAGTGGGAAAACAGGATGTGAGGTCATTAGAGGACACAGCGTTTGGGCTGAATTTCTGCAAGTTGCAAAAAAAAAAAAAAAATCGGAAGAACTGCAGCGGCATGTACAAGCAGTCAACCTGCAACTGGGGCGAGTGGTGAAATCCCAGCCTCTTTTTTTTTTTTTTTTACTGCTTCTGTTCATGCAGCAACACAGTGGTTGATCATATGCGGGTCATTGGTTGGAGAATATGGCATGTTTAGCTGTGAGACTGGTGTTATTTCAGGTCAGTGGCAGAGAAGAAATAGTCTGTGACTTGGCCGAGGTTTCACCAAGTCCCGGAATAACCTTTTGAGTCTTTATCACAGATGTTGGAACAAAAACACAAAGGGACAGCTGGTGTGATTTTAAAATGAATTTATCTTCACTTTAGAAAATGACACACTGATTAAATCTTAATCAAATTTTCACATAACAAACCTGCAGAATGTTTTAACAAGTCGGGGTTCTTTCTCATGTTTTCATAATAGTTATGAAATTAATGATTTTTAGTTAAAAAAAAAATGAAATTACAAGATGCCACATGTCCTACAGTCAAGTACGATTTACAACACTGGATCACACCCTTGCACAGTCTGTACATTCAATCCAACTCAAAAAAGTCTTGCACTCATACACGTTTAAAAAAAATAACTCTATATGGTCATTTTCCAAAGACACGTCAGCTTTTATTTTCCACTTCTTTAGCAGCAGCCTGCGGCACAGCAGCTCCACGTCCTCCCCCTCCTGCAAGACAACAACCCGTCAAATTCAAATCGACGCAGTCACAAACCATATCAAGAGAGTTTACGCAGGGCAGAGAGAAACTGTCGCTTGGCTGTTTATGGAAACTGATTGAAATCTATAATAAACAAACATCCATATAAAAACCAGCCAAGACTTGATCCAACAACGCCCACAGTTACAGGCTTATCGAGAAAGTGAGGAGCTATCTGAGCTTAGTCTGTAGCCTGAGACCCGCAGGTCAGTCCAACATGAAAGTCAGATTTGTCCCCGTATCAAACCATGGGTGAGTTTGAGGAAAATACCTTCAGCTTAAAGACGAGAGATTTTTTTGTTGCAAAAATGCTAAAAATTAAAGAAAAAATATTACATTTTCTAAGGTGCAAACTGCTGTCATCTTGAAAGACAAAGGTAGGATGCAGTTATTAATATTGTTTGCCACCTGGGGGCAGCACAATAAACTCACAACACAAGATGGACATATCGACTAGTTATGTTGTTAAGCTGAATAGTAAAGCTGTGCTATAACACAAACTGTGTGATTTACTCTGCCAGCAGATATGAGGCACAGTTAGCATTAATTTGGAGTCATGCTTGTGTCCTATTTTCACTCCCATTTTCTGTTTTGGTCTCCACCCACTCCTGAGGGACGTATCTGCCTCTTCAGCTGCTAAATGCCAGCTGTGTTTCACCAGCTGGTCACTACCTGTGTCTGTGCTGCACAGAGGAGGCAGAGTACACTGGCTTTCTCTTAACCTTTTTGTTTTTTGGGGGGGGATGAAAACAGGATGAGAGCTGTGAGAGTGAACCCAAACATTAAAAAGGTGCCAAGAACCAACTCCAAGAGAATGAACTGAAAGATGGTGAAGGACTGAGGAGAACTGCAGTGAGGTGTCCCCCCCCCCCCCCCCCCCGACAGGTGAATCTCATCACATTACACTCATTTCATTCATTGTTAATATAATAATATTGATTTGTGGAGTTTTAAATTTAAACTGTAATTACATTTCAGTCGTCGTTGACCTCACTATAAAAACCCTTTGATTTAACTGTGGAACTCAGTGTTACCTCCTCTGCTGCCTCTCCCAGCTCTGCCTCCACGCCCCCCTCTGACAGCCCCCCGACCTGCAGGCTGACCACCAGGACGCTGCGCCAAGCCTCCTCTGGCTCCTTGGCGACTCTTTTCACTCTTGGGTTTTGCATAAGCCACATTCACTTTGCTGCCATCTATCTCACAGTCCTCCATGGCTTCTTTGACAGCTTTGCACTTTTCTTCGCTCGCAAACTCCACAAAACCAAAGCTGAGAAAAACAAACGAGACACATGTAAAGATTTCAAGAATAGGTGAAAAAATATGAAACATTTTTTAGAAAATTAAAACAGTGAATGTACGTTACGCTCCTAACCTCTTGGAGACTCCAGTCTCTTTATCTACAGTGACTCTTGCACTGAGGGCTTCTTCAAAGGCACCTTTAAGAGTCTCTGCAGTCGTCTTCTCAGCCAGGCCCCTCACAATCAGTGTTTTTGATATGACTAACAAGAAAGAAACAACACACAGCTGTGCTATCAGCATTTTCATAACTCACCGCGGCTCAAACCGACTTTACAGACACTTGAAATTGATGTTTTGCCTTTAATGAATATCATTTTGACCTGATTAAGCAGCTCAGTAGACAACATGTATCATGAATAACACAGCAGGGACTCTCCCACATACCTTTTGCCTTCGGTGGCTTTTCTCTCAGTTCAAAGAATTGGACTCTGATCTGCCTTTTGGAGATCTTCATGTTTTGGGACTCTTGCAAAGCCTTTTCAGCATCTGCCACAGTTGCAAACTCGACAAACGCATATCTGCAGAGAATTACAGACGTTTCTTGAAGACATTCAAACACTTTCTGCGATGAAAAAAATATAAGGTGGGCCAGTGTACATGTATTTACCCTTTTGATTTGCCTTTGCTCTGAGGCATTTTGATGCTAACAGCTTTCGGAAAGATTTTGTTGAGGCTTTTTTCTTTCACTCTGTACAACAAATTGCTCACAAATAAGATGTTGTTTGGAGGAGCTGCAGCTGTGAGAAAGAAGAAGGATCTTTTGTGAATACAGATTTAATTGACTGATGTCCAGATCAAAAAAAGAAAACAGGACAGCTGTAGTATCATGTTGACTATCAATAGTACATTTCTAAATATCCAATGATTTACCTTTTGTGTTGCTGTCTTCGTCAGTAGCGTTGGTGACTTTAGGTACAGCTGTTTCTCCTACACAGTCCACAATTAAAACCCGGCCTTGGAGCTTGACTCCCTGTTTTTTCTGCTGTACTTTCTTAGCAATGGTTTTATTTTTGAACTCCACAAAGGCAATACTGTCGAAAAATAAGGACATTTCATTCAGTAGACATTACAAACATCCATTTAATTCATATCTTTTATTTTCTAATAAACACCATGATCATGGAATTACTGAATATAGGATATAACAATTGTATGTTTTGCTCATTTGACATAATTGTATAGTTAGGAATTGAACCATAACACAGGTTATCTCACCCTTTGCTTGGGTCTTTAGTTCCACCAGGAAAGCGGACGGCGACGGCCTTGTGGAAGACTTTGAGAATGTCTTTTTTTGTTGCGGTGTATGGGATGTTCTTCAGAAACAAACATCTGGCATCTTTTACTGCCAAAGACAGGACGTCAGATTAGACCAAAAGTCTTACATTACATGACTTTATAATGTTTTGCACTCCCAGATCATAAAATCATTATTTATATTATTTAGTCCATATTAGCCAATAAATGGCACTACCACTGCATCTGTATCTAGAGTGAGAAGTAGCACACGATTTAAATTGATGTGTAATCGAACAATTGTCGTTAGACGGGTTACCTTTTTTGTCCACCTGTGGAGCTTTCACCTTGTCCTCACTTTTGACCTTTGCTTTAGCGATCGTCAAAGGCTTATCAAGGATCTTCTCTCCATTTAACGTCAAGGCTTTAGTCACGTCCATCTCTGAGGCCATATCTACATGTGCGTGTTTCCTACAACAGCAAAATATTAGAGTTAATTTAGCTTCTTCGTCAAATGCACCTACTACAAAAAAGAAAAAAAATGAAACCTGACAGTAAGAATTTAGTTAAAAATAAACTCACTTCGACCGGTCTAATCGGATGTCTTGAACCAGGAGACTTTGCGTCATGAAGTAATTTGCTAACGAATCTCTGACCTCCTCAAATGATTTGGACGTGTTCAGGTTGCCAACAAAAACACAAAAACCTACAACAAAACAAAACAGTGAAAATTTTCATAAGAAAAATGTGGTTATTTTACAAAGACTTTAGCACTTGGTCTTATTTAGAGTTCATACCGTCATTTATGAGCTTGGTTTTCTTTGACGGGGAAGTGTCAACGTTAGAGTGTGTCTTCCGTTTCCCATTAACTGCAGCAGATAGAAAACAAGATAATTATCTGGTTACAACATCATAGCTAAATAAAATTAATACAAGCGGCCGGCAGTGTGCAGGGTTTCTGGTCTCTGCTCAGTTTAGACTCACAAGAGCAACAATTTCAACATATTCAGCCACATTGATATTTGTCTCCATAATTAATTTCACAAAGATCAGGTCAATATTGATATTATGGAGAATGTTTACTCTAATGAGGGAATTTACAAATGCAGTGTTTAGAAGACTGTCCTCAGGTTGCTACTGTGACACAATCGGAAGATTCATCCCCATTTTAAGTGCACATCATTTGAGAGCAGTTGAGAAAGCTGTGAAGAAGTTATGTGTGAGTCAGACAATGGAAGAAACAAAAGAAACTCTTCTTGAAGCAGCCGTTTCATCACTGTCTAATAGTTAACTCTCCTTACCTGCTAACTCTTTAACAACCATCTGTTCACTTCCTTTAGTTTCCTGTTTAACACGACCGCTCTGTCCTCCTTCATTCTTCTTTGCCACAGTTACAGTCACTGTGGGGGTACATTCGCTTTCTCCAGTGGCGGTGTCCATTTGGGATCCTAAAGAAGAAACCGTGTTACTGGCGCCGCTCAGAATTGCTCTCAAGAACATTGTTTATGTTGTATCGGCATTATCTTGTTCATCTTTGATCTCCTCCATCTTGGTCTCAGAACTCTCACTGGGAGTGTTGCTTATTAATTCAGCCGAAGAGACGGCCCGAGTCTGTTCTTCTGAAACAGTCATTTATTCAGTCATTTATAGGATTTAAGGAGAATGAAAACCTGTCAGAATCAACTGTTAACGTTGTACATGCAGCCTCCATTCTTCAGGAAGACCGACCAACAGACTTTTTGTAGCCTTTACTCAAGCCAGTGGGGGGTAGGTTTTTCATACTTTAAGTTTTTTTGGGTGGAATATCCCTTTAAAAATTAAACAACTGTCGGTTTCAACACTCATACATACACAAAGGTCTATGGTGAATACAAGTTGTTACCATCAGGACAAAGGTTTCTTGCGCCCAAAGATCCTTTACCTCCCAGAATAGCTCTGTTAAACAAACCTTGAAGATATGAGCGGTGTGTCACTTGCATTTGGATGATGAGTCACTCCTTACTTGGTTTTGAGCCTGAACAGTTATGTTTGTTATGGTTACAACTCAGTTTGTAAGTGAGACATGCTGGCCTGTTTTCTTTTAAATCTTAAGTTTCAGTCATAAAGACCAACATCACTTAATGACAAACACTTCAGTGGAGGAAGAGCCTTTGTTTCGTAAAAAAAGAAAAAAAACCACAGATTATGTAATGCAACAGTAACTTGTAAACAGCCTTACCACTACGCATCATCTCTCTTGCAGTCATCTGATCACTTGAGTTGGTTCTTTCCAAATCCTCAGCCTCTCCTTCCTCATTCTTCTTCTCCCAGGATACGGTTACAGTAGGTGTGTTTGCTTTTACTTCAATGACAGTGTCCATCTGAGAATCTGAACAGGTAGCTTCATTACTGGCACTGTTCAGAATTTCAGTCAGACATCATGTGTGATGCGTTTGTAATACCTTGTTCATCTTGGTACTTCTCCTCCTGTTTCATCTCTGTCCTCTCAGTCTGTCCTTCTGAAAAGAAAAGAAAAAACATTAAATTGAATGATTTCTTATTACTTTAGCTATTAAGTTCAAGCGGTTGTGTTCACTGTAGATTCTCAAGTTGCTTGAAAGATATGACTTGCCAGTGTTAACGTTGTGCTCTTCTTCTACAACTTCATTGGTGACGACCTTGCTTTGCCTTTTTCTACGATTTGTAGCCTGAAAGAAACAAATGCAATTCTGACATGACAACCATCTGCAAGTGTGTTCTTGAGGACTGCAACTTCAAATTCATCCCAATATCAATTCATTTGTCAGTTATATTTACCATGTATCATTTACATTTAAAGTATGACATTTAAAATGGAAGATGTCCATAACCATTTCCCAGAGACCAAGGTGATGTCCTCAAAAGACTTGAGCTGTCTAACAAATCCCCTAAATATTCAATTTTTACGTTATATATATCAAAAATGAAGCAAATCCTCATGTTTCAGAGGCTTTAACCACTGAAAGTGGGACATTCTCCCTTGATAAATAACTGACACTCTTAATTATCAAGATGTATGTCACTTAACTTCTGTCAATCGACTAAGTTTATCGATTATTGTACTTATGAACTAGCCAGATTTGAGAGCTAAACGTAATAGCAATATTATGACTTTGTATCCGCAACAAACAAACTGACATGCAATGCAGTTGTACGTTAACAAATTAAACAGTGTTTGTAGGTAAACTTCTGGTTTCTGATGTGACTACCACCAGCTAACCTGTTAGCTAGTTAGTTTGCAGCTAATAAGACCACACAACAGTTATCTTAAAACAATGTACTTAGTGCACGTTGAAGCCTGGTTAATATAAATGTAACGTAACGTTTTTCTTACGTCTGTCTTTGCCATATTGTGTGTAACAAACGCACACAACCACAGGCTGGTGAAGCTAGTCGGAGTAGGTGAATACACGTGTGGTGGGCTACAAACATCCACATGCGCCTGTTTTAAACCGCGCTCTGAGCATGCGCGTGTTACTACGGGTGCCGAAAAGGACGGAGAGCGTGTGTACGTTCTTGCAATCTAACGATTCACATTGCCGGAACTCCCCTAATAGACACCTCAGCGTGTCACCGTCACTGCTATGAACACATGTTGGGTAAATACTGGGCAACACTGAATAATGTTTAGAGAGAGAGGCATTATACGGAGTGTTTTTCGAAGTTTCTTAAGTGCTCAAGTTTGATTTTCTGACAGCTAGCCAAGTAGCTAATTAGCTTAACTCTTCAGTTGACCAACTCCTACTTCAGTTGCATTTTCAGGTCTCCACCAGACTCAAGTCTGTGGAAACTGATTTTGAATATATTTGGCTATCACTTCGACCTGTACAATAACTGAACCTATGTTTTCCACATAGTGTGTGTTTTTTTCCGGCATGGTAAACAAACTTGAGCAATGTGTTGACTCCGACAGTTAGAACTGGGACTGGACTTCGAAGAACCCACAGTCCGAAGGTCGAGGAACAGCCACAACACGACACATCACCTGGTGCAGATAAGGTATTGTCGGGTCACTACCGCCAAGTCCAACATGAGTTGACAATGAAAGACGTGGGGCTCATTTGAGGAATACTGGGACATACGTTTCTACAATGGGGAGTCAGAGGAACGGTTTCAAGAAGGAAAGCTTCATGTTGTCAGTGGACGTTGGCACAACATCAATCAGATGTCACGTCTATGACAAGGAGGCAACGATCCGAGGATCATGCACCACCAAGGTATTCATCTGCTGGTCTTTATCCTTTTGGCTTCTTATTTGTCACGTATACCACCTACACGCATCACTCTCTGAAAACTTATATGTTTCCTCATATTATTCATTCACAATACTTTCTCCAGGTTTTCCCCTTGTACCCAGAGGTAGGACATGTGGAGATGGACCCAGAGGCACTATGGAAAGGGTTTATCACTGTGGTCAAGGGAGCTGTGCAAGGTACAGTTGCCTGTTGTTGCATTTATCCAAAAACATACCCAGGGTTATTCAAGCTGTGATTCATTATTCATGGTAATTGACACGCCTATTACAAATTATATCTGACATAACACTGTTAGTACTACAAGCGTGTTGAAATGTAAATTGTTTCCAGTTTGGTGTTTTTCCAGTGTGAACAAATAAAGCAAGAAGAAGACTGATTAACATATACTGAGATGCAAGTTCTTTAGGTACACCGGACTACTGTACATTCAGTGCCATACAGCAGCCCTGCAATAAGTAACACCCTTAATAAGTGCACCATATTTATTTTTTGCTGGGTTTCTCTCAGATGTAGATTTAACACCGTGCTAATTGTGGCAGATGTTTACTGTGCTGTTGTTTTATTGGATTACATTATACTGAAATGTGAAAGGTTGTTTGGGTGGGACACTTGTCTTTGTCACTAAAAAACATATATAATACATACAGTATATAATAGCTCTGTGTGTGTGTGTGTGTGCTGCTATAGATGCAGGGCTACAAATGCGCCAGATAGAGGCCCTTGGCATCTCCACTCAACGAGGCACATTCACAACATGGGACAGGTAAATTGAATCAAAATAATTACTACTATACTATAATTACTTTTCTTTATCTCCAGAAAAGTGTATATCTGACAGGTTCATTTCACTTCCTTTCTTTTCCCCTGACAGGAAAACTGGAGTTCCCTTCCATAATTTTATCAGCTGGCAGGATCAGAGGGCTGCAGACTTGGTGAAGTCCTGGAACAAATCATGCACAATGAAAGTGAGACTTTGGCTGCTGTGCATCTCTAACATGTAATGAAAAAGGAATGTAGTCTAGAGATGAGGGATGAAAAAGTAGAACATTTACATGTTTTGAAATCAGCACTGTCCCTTCACACAGTGTGCCTTTTTATCGTTATTCCTCAGGCAATCCATGGTGTGATGAAGGGGCTGTACTTCATGACCAGGCAGAAACGGTTGCTTGCAGCGAGTCTCATTGTTTTCTCCACTCAACATGTTACCTTCCGCCTTGTCTGGGCCCTGACATACTACAAGCAAGTGAGTGTGTTTGCACATGTGTGCAGGAAAACATTTAAAGATGCCATAAACATCCATAAACATCAACATAAAGTCCAGAAGGAATGTGCACTGAAAAGCTAAAACCCCAAGTCAAGGTGTCTCACAATTAACCCAACTAATCATTTTCATTGAAGGTTAGTATACCAATTATTTTCCTCATCAATTGTTAGAACTATAAAATGTCAGAAAATAGTGACAGATTTTCATCACTTATGATGCCAAGAGGTGGCATCATAAAATTCCTTGTTTTGAATCCATTAAAGGTGAAATAAATACAATCGTATAGTAAATGAATCAACAGATAAAACTGATCATTTTTGCAGTAATCATCGTCAAAACAAATGTCCTGTCATACAAATAGTCCTGGTTCGAAGCACGGCAGAGCATGCAGCTGAAACCCTCCCAGGAATGTGGGTGTTAAAGGGTTCACCTCTCTTCTCAGCCTCATCATGTTTCCCTCTTCTTCTAGGTCCGTCAAGCGGTAACTGAAGGCAACTGCTGCTTTGGAACGATAGACACCTGGCTCCTGTTCAAACTCACTAAAGGTGGGTTTGAGCTCATTTGAAACCCATCTCTCTATGAGGACAATTTTTTTCTCTAAACAGCACAGTACTATATCATTTGTCCAGTGGATTGCATTTCATACACTGTTAAGCAGGGTTTTAAGACCCAGACAGAAAGTTCTTTGTGTTTCAAATCCTGTGGCACGTTTCTCAGAAATGTTTTAGCTCACTCCTGTGGGAGTGGGTTTAGTTGGGAAAATAACTGGGAGCTCAAACAAGTTTTTTTTTTACCGTTTTGAAAACATTTTTTTGATACATTCACCTTGTCTGTTTTAGGACACATCCATTCCACAGACTATTCTAATGCCAGTGCAACTGGCATTTTTGACTCCTATCAGGTCTGGTGTATGTTATGTTTGTTCACTGTTTCTTTCTGTGTTTGGTGTGAGCTTTTTTTCTTCAAATCACTATAATATGATTTTTTTTACAGATGTGTTGGAGTGGTTTCCTGTGCTCTCTTGTCTCCCTGCCTCTCACTATTTTCCCCAAAGTAGAAGATACAGGGTGAGTCATTTCCGCCAAATTTCAACACACTGTACACTCATCAGTTTCAGTCATGAGCTCAGTCATACTTTCATTATAACTTTATTTTTCATATTCTGAAACTGAAACTGAAATGTTCTGCTCATGAGTATGTGTGATATTTCAAAGTTTTATTTAAATATTCCAATCATTTCAAATCTACGTAATCCTGTTTTAAACTGTAAAGCACAGCATCTCAGCACACATACTGTTTAGTAGTAATTACAAATCCATGACCTCCAAATGGCATTTAGAGGACTGACAGAGAGTGTGAGATGATGCATTGTCTCTTGTTTCTCCAGCCATGACTTTGGATCCACAGACCCGTCTATCTTCGGAGTATCCATCCCTATCATGTCAGTGGTGAGTTGTCAAGGTCTTGGCATCTCATACACCCTGTTATCAGTGTGATTATGTTAAAAAAACATTCAGTACAACCTTCTGATTCAGTTTATGACAGCGTGTCACCACCATTATGTTGTAAAATGGCTATTTATCCCATGTTTGATTAATCAACAGCAGGGAACATGCAGCTTGTTTCATTCAGTTGAAACAGAATATTAAAAAGTGTTTAACACATGACCTTTTGTTTACTTTGTGGTAGAGGTTAAAAACAGACAAGACAGTGAATATAAACTAAAACGCAAGACACAAGGAATGAAGTGGAACAGTGGAATTAAAAACGTACACATAAATTGGGACAGTATCGTACAGTATATACAGTATCCTGTATTTCACATCACATGAGTTTTAGACATTTTCAGTGTTGCTCAGGTGAGAATAAACCTGTTTAGGACTCAGTGTGTTCACAACAAACAAATCCTATCCTCTGTCCCTCTGCTACAGATGGCGGACCAGCAGGCAGCCATGTTTGGAGAGTGCTGCTTTGATGTTGGCGATGTGAAGATCACCATGGGGACGGGCACCTTCATGAACATCAACACTGGGAGCAAACCACATACATCTGTAGCAGGTAAAGCAAAATACACAAACGTTAAGATAATAATATCTACACTTGCTCATTCAGGCACATTACAAGCCTGAGTTTCTTCTCTGTAGGTCTGTATCCTGTGGTGGGCTGGAAGATCGGCCCAGAGGTGGTGTACCTGGCGGAGGGTAATGCAGCCGACACAGGCACTGCCATCAAGTGGGCGCAGGAGCTGGGTGAGAATCGAGCTGTATACAATACCTGTGGAGATGGATTCTTTCAATTCATATTTATCATGCATTTTACAAGGAAGAGCATTTGGAAGGTTTTATAGTAAAATTACGACAACACAAAATCAATAAGATAGTTGACAAACTAAGGTTACTTTTAAGGTTATGTTACGTGGTGTTGTGACGTCAAACAATGTGTTGCTCAGTCTGAGCTTTTTAGCCTTGTTTTGGTTTCATAGTCTGTAACTTGTCTCATCATCGAGTCTCAAGTCACAATAGCAGCTGTTCAAACAGCAGACGGACGAAGCTAGAAACTAGCTGGTGAATATAGTGGAGCATTTAGCAGCTGAAGAGCCAAATATTTCCGTTGGGAGTCAGTGGAAACCAGAAACAGAAGAGGTTATATTTGTGAGGCTTCCAGAAACGTGACTCCAAATGAATGCTCATGTTGCTTCGTGTCTGCTAGATGTGGTAGATTGCTTTTTAACATGTTCAGTATAGTAACTTTATAGGGTTATAATATGTCAGTGTAGTGTTTTCAGTTTGGCCAAAAATCTATTTTATGCGTCTTTAAATCTATTCATGTTTAAGTGAATACCACCGATGAAGTCAGTAACTGTCAGATTTATCGGGTGAAACCTGTGTGTGTTGTTGCAGAGCTCTTCTCTGACGTCCAGGAGACCAGTGCCATGGCTTACAGTGTCAATGACTCTGATGGAGTGTGCTTTGTACCGTCCTTCAGTGGCCTGCAGGTAGATGTGCAGTACAACATTTAAACATATGTGGCAAAGAAAGATCTGTTTGTTTTTATAAGCAGTTGTTGTAATGTGTACATCAGTGTGTTTACTCAAAGCAAAAGCATATGTGTATCTATTGTAGCACATATAGGTGGATATTGATTAACAGCATGATATTTACCATCACAGACTTTTATTTCTATTTTTGTCCTTTTTGTTCCTCTGTAACGTGGTTTTGTGTCTCTTTTTTTTCTCTGCCCTCCTTTGTGAACTGGCCTGTGTAAGTGTGTGTCCTGAATGTTGATAGTTTAGATGCAATGATGTTAATACAAATCAGTTTCCTCATGGTTGTTTAATCAAGAGCTACTTTTAGAACAGTAACCAAGTAAAAGAGTTTAGCTGGTATCAGATCTCATTACATTTGACATGTTTGTTTACATACTTCATTTATCCAAAGGCTCCTCTGAACGACCCTAAAGCTTGTGCTTCACTCATGGGCCTCAAACCCTCAACCACCAAGAGCCACCTGGTCCGTGCCATACTGGAGTCTGTCGCCTTCAGGTGACTCGTTTTGAAGAGATTGTTTCTGTTTTAACATCTTTACTATTCATTCTCCATTCATGCTAACTGCTGGTCTTTCTTTGCATTCTGTTTACTATTTGCAGAAACAAGCAGCTGTATGAGACGATGCTGAAAGAAACTCACATCCCCATCGCAAAGATCAGGTACAGTTCTATCATCCACTGAGCCGGTCGGTAGTCAGTGCAGACAGAATGTGATTGTGGTAATGAAAGCCTGCTGTGGGATGTGGACATGTCCCTCTTTGATATCCCAGTTTACAGTGCCATATCTGATCTGATATTAGATTTGCACTAATGCAGTTCAGTTTTTATTGGCAATCCATTATATGTGTATCGTGATCTGATACTGTTACTGTTACAGTAAAGTGAGTTGCAGTGTAATGTAATTGAGAGCTCTTTCATTCTGTGTCTCTCAGGGTGGATGGTGGTGTTTCCTCCAATGACTTCATCATGCAGCTGACTGCAGACCTGTTTACCAGAAAGGTAGCCAGACCCGAGCACCATGAGATGTCGTGTTTGGGGGCTGCTTTTGTTGCTGGACTTGGAGTGGGTACGTAGAGACACGTTCATACACATGTACATTATGCTGTATGCTGGATAGTCATTTCGTACCAATGCTGTTCTTGTATAAAATGCTTTTTGGGCAGGAGGGATTTGTCCTCACTTCTTTTTGGTTTGAGCGGCCAGCTGTGTGAAGTTGTGTATCTGTCAAGCAGTTTGACTTTCTTCTTTCACAGCGGTTGATAATTTTTCTCTAAAAATATTACAAAACTTGGTCATGACATTGAGATTCATTTGAAAAGTTACGATCAAATGTCCTATTTTTATTCTTGTTGATACTGGCAGAAAAGCAAAATGAAATGTCGCTGTGTGTTATGTAACCTGCTTTCCATTTGATTATTCACATTATGTAATAATTAGATACATTAGTCAGTGTTTATCAAATCAAACATACAAGCCAGATTTGTTCTGGTTGTTGTATATAAACTCTTTTATAAAACTCACACAGACAAAATCCACCTTCATAGGACTTCCTGTGTTATATGTTGTCTCCCTAAGTCCTCCTCTGTCTTTGACCGTCACTGCAGGCTTCTGGAGGACCCGGGAAGACCTGAAGAAGCTGCAGAACATGGATCAGGAGTTCTTACCTCAAGGGGCACCCAAGGAGGGTGCTGGCAGCCCAAATCGGGAGTACATCCCCGTCCTCCAGAGCTGGGAGAGAGCTATCCGTCGTTCCATGAACTGGTACAGCAAGCCTTGACTCTGAAAGCGCACACAGGGAGATCCAGATGTTGAGCAAATGGGGGGATAAAGACATGAGGTTTCAGTACATGTGAAAGTAGAAGGTTTAGCATTTCCCATACGTGGATGCTAAAATAAATGACAATGGGGTTTTTTTTTCTCTCTACGGTTGAACAAAACACAGCTGAAGGTCATTCACACTGACAAAATGATATAGCACTAATATGTGGGAAAGGTCCAGTACAGGTGAGATCCAGGCAGCCACCTTCACAGCCTTGAATTGTTGACCACATACAGCTACTATAAACTTTACTCTGTTTCTTCACACGATAGCTGCCTTTTCAGATAGATCCATTATTCATTTCAGATCTCAGGTTGCTGGTGTCTATTCATGTTACAGTATTTTAGCATATATTATATTTTTTATATTATTTTTCCACATGGGGGCGCTAATGACTGGCTTTACAGCTTTTAGTTTATGAACTCGCCATAGCAACCACATGCCACATGCATGCCACATGCTATAAAGGAGCCATAGATTAAAATCATTCATATCAGATTCCCACATGATCGTCTGTGTGAGAAACAAAGACAGCACTTAACGCCTCTGTTCATGATACCTCAAGATTCAAAGAGCTCCACTGAGGGATAAAACCTGTTTAGGAAATTGTGTTAGGCATTGAACAAACACTGTTTAGTATTATATCTGTTTCTTCTTGATTTAACATGGTGTTAGTGCTAGTCCTCTATAGAAAACCCCCAATTCACACATGTTGCCTTTCAGAGATCTGGAGCAGCTTTAATTTGTAGTTATAAATTAGATGTACAAACTGTCAGAAATTAGATTGCAGTGACTGCAGTGATGACTCATGAGAGGATATTGTTTAAATGTGACTGGAACAACTGGTTTTTGTGTGTCAACTCACACTAAATCTCTCTCTCAAATCTTCTGCTGTGGAGCAGTTTCAAGGTGCACATCTCGTAGATCAGCGCCTGCATTCCAAGCTTTATAGGAACAAGTTGATCAGGGACACACATACTAATTGCATTGACTTAAAACAGAAATAGGACGTGCATTCATTTGTACCGAGTGTTACTCCTTGTCAGTCCGTGTTGTGTAGCTTGTGTTTGTGGTTTAATTGTCACAGCCTTATGAATCCCAGTGCAAAGGGACAGCCATGGTGATGTCATATGATAACGTTTTGACTCAAGTCTTTTACTTGACCTGATGAACTATGATGACAAAGTTATAAAGTTAGTTCTAATTGTGATATGATGAACTGTGCTTGTACTTATGTGACATGTGACATAAACTGTGAATCTCACTGTAGAAATGTTGTGCTTGCTGGGTATTGTTAATCATTGTTTTGCCTTTCTCAATGTTATAATACAGTTCCTTCTACATGTACTTAACTTTGTTATGCAAAGTGACCATATAATACTGAAATTGACATCAGATCGATAATTTCAGGTCTTCACATGTGGGATTTTTTAACACTTGTACTTCATTCAGTTGTTGAATGGCACTTGTCATGCCAAGCTGCTGGGAAATAACAAATAAATCATTTGTGTAATCATAACTTCTAAACTGCAGAAAATATCACGTACTCTGTATATCGTGAAAGGGCTTGTATTACAAACAAAATATCAGCAGTTGCCTGTTGTGATTTGAGTGTGTGTCGTGCTTACAGTAGGTGTCACTGACGGTGAGTAAACAGATGCTGCCTGAAGGGTTTCACCTTCACATGGACTCAGAGGAAGTGCTGTCCTCTTGTCCCTGGGGAATTATCAGAAGCACAGGCTGTTAGATGAGTGTAGGGATTGTTTCCCATTGATGTGACTGACCTCACTGTGAGGGTTGCTATGGTAGCTTGCGGATGGAGTGACTGAGAACAAATGGGGTGTGTATTCCTGCTCATGGTGCTGGTATGGTAAGGGGGGGGGGGGGGGGACGACCCTAATTGAGAGCACGAAAGGGGGTTTTCCTAAACAATGGGAGGATTGTGTGCGTGTTCACTTGGAGGAACACCATACAGATCCATACAGTGTGGCTTTTTTCTGCATCAAGTCGCCCATCCCCTGCACCCAAACGCTCCCTCTGGTCTGGCTGTGAGTCTCAGCTCTCTCACTCAAAGATGGGCAGTTTTTTTTTTTTTTTGCCAGTGGGCTTGGCTTGCAGTGGGATGCCTTCACAGAGAAAAATGTGCTCGAGTGAGAGAGGCAGACCAGGACTAGCCCATGAATCAGTGCTGCCGGCTCTCACACTAATCAGTAAAATGGGTGTGTGTGTGTGTGTGTGTGTGTGTGTGTGTGTGAGTGTGTGTGCTAGTATTGTGCCTGGTGCCGCATTGTATGAGTTGTGGTGGACCCTGCCTTGCAACAAATTCAGTCTGACAGCAGGAACTTGATGCAATGTGACCACTACTCCAGTCCCCCTCCCCCATACGAGCTGAACCCTGCACCAAGGGTCATTATATAACTGCCTCTTCTCTTTTCTCTCTCTCTGTGTCACATTGGGAATGTTCGCTGGAGTGTCAGGGGGTTAGAAGTTAAGCTTTTGTCTTTTTTCTTTCCTGTCAGTGTCTCATCCTCTCCCCCTGCTGCCTAAGCATCTAACTCCTCTCTCAAGTCACTTCATTTGACACTCACAAGACACGCATGTGCACATATTGCCAAAGCAGAAATTTGCATATACTTAAAAAGAACTATATTTGTTCTACAGCTGTAGCTAATATACTGATATTAACAGAAAACAGACAGAAGAAGAAGAAGACAGATTCCAGTAAAATGTCCTGTTAACTTTGACACATCTGTTTACAATCATGCACTCTATGTATTCTGTCTCTCTCTTTTCTCTCTCTCTCTCACACACACACACACACACACATACATTCTAGTTTCAGTCGTGCTCTATTGCCATAGCAACAAGGATTGGCAAATGCCCCAAATATCTATGTTCAGTCAGTCAGTCACAAATAGCACCCTCATAGGCTTCAAACATGCTGATCACTGGCATTATATACTTATGTGTCGCCTCTAAGTGTGTGTGTGTGTGTGTGTGTGTGTGTGTGTGTGTGTGTGTGTGTGTGTGTGTGTGTGTGTGTGTGTGTGTGTACATACACTAAACCAGAGTTTTCTGTAGCCTACACCGATAAACAATGCATCCATCGCTGTCGAAATCCACTCCTGCCTATTGGATTGGTCATTGGTTTGGTGACTCAGTGCATACGACTTGGGCGCAGAAGAGGTGGAATGAACCTAGAATAAACCTGGATGATTAGGATATATAACACAGAAGCCAAAAAAGACCTAAACGTTCAGTGTTGAGAACCTCAGACGCACTTTGATCCTTTAGTTTCACAATCAAAATGTCACGTTTGCATTTTCCTTGTGTTTGTTGAAGCATCCCTCAGCCTGCAGGCATGTAATATAAAATGGAGATCCCAGCTTTTTCCCAAACACATGTAGCCATTATAACATAATTGATGATAAGAAAGATAATGTGCGCTCTATTTATAATTTGTGCGCGTAACTGTGCGTCTCCGTGCGTCCCTCCGTCATTAACCAATGTATATCCATCTGGTCGCACTGCATCAGCTGCCACGACGGGGTTTGTGTGGACGTCACTGACGTTTTTTTCTCTCCTCTTTCCTCACCTTCCCCTTCTCGGCTTTTTTTTTGTTCCACCAGAGCATCTCTCTCCTTCTGCTCTCCCTCTTTCTACACCGCCCACTCCTTCCCAACCATTGATCCGACCACTCACCGCCGCGTCCCCGGCTTCTTCGCCTCATTACATCGCCTGCTGCGCTTTTCTGCATTTTTTTAGGCAGAAGAAACCGCACATTTTGGACCAAAAGAAGAGGAAGAAAAAATAATAGATCACCACCATGGCGAGCACCGAGGATAAAGCGACAAACAAGGAGAACGCGTCCAGCTGGAAGGACTCCTTCTACAACCCGAGGACCGGGGAGGTGCTGGGTCGCACGGCCAGCAGCTGGGGTAAGGATTCCCGTCATACAGCAGCCAATTAGTGGATGTGCTCTGACATTCACGGGGCTTATACAGAATCTGATGTCTTCCTCTTTCCGTTTTCCAAGCATGAATAGATGTGTGCCTCTTGAATATCTTACCATATATGTCTGTGTGAGGATGGATTAAAATGACTGCCATGTAGATAGTGGATTATCTGAGGAGACATCACAGGCCTACATGAAGGTGTAAAGGAGAAGCCTGTACCAGGAGGCTCGCCAAGATGAATGATGCTACATAAGGTGTGCACCTCTCTCTTTGCTGCATAGGTGGAAATAAACAATCAGAAGGTGATCAATCATCACAGCACAGATTTTTTTTTTCATATTTACCATCTGCATTAATAGGATTATCAGGAAATTGCATTCCCACTGAAGAGCCCAGCTGATAATTACCTAATCATGTCAGATGGAGTGTGCTACAGCATTCCTGAGCTGACTCTGTAGCTGATCAGGCCATACATTTCATGTAATGATTCCCCAGTTACTTCCAGGGTGAGGTAGTAACACACCACCCTCCCTCCAGCAGCCAGCTCCTATAGGCTAGCACGGGCTGTCGGGCTGCCTGGGCCCCTGTGCTGCTGTGCATGCAGTTGCATGGCCGCCCACATTAGCATGCCTGTCAAGGTCAAATGGGATTCCCTCTCTCCTCTTTCTCTCTCTTTCACGCACTAGGCAGGTGCATTGTGGGATACTGTTGGGGAGGAATGAGAGAAGGAGGGGGGGTGTACAGCAGGAAGCTGAGGGGGCCATCCTTTTTTTTTTTCTTTTTTTTTTTTTTTTTTTGTCTGTCAACTTAGAGGGCATCCGTGCTGTGAGAGCCTGGATGGTGGTGAACCATTTTGAGTCAGATGTTTCCATAGCTGTGCCTCCTTTTTCCCTCCTCCTGCTTCCTGCCATAAATGAGGCAGCAGATGCTTTGAGCACTGCAGCATCATCCCTGAATCTTATGAGATTTGAAAACTGAGGGTCTCTAGTGAACGATGGCCCCACGTTTGCACTAGTGAGCAACATTTCCCCTCTTGCTCCAAAATGGTTTCTCTCAAAGGGATTGTACACTCAAATGACATTTTTCTTTGGCCTGCAGATGAGGAAAATCTGAAGGCATTTGTCCAAGCCCAAGCTGGTAGTCAATCAAACATGACCCCGCTCTGTCTCCATCCCTCATTATGTCTCTTTTCTCCTTCTCTTCTATTTCTGTGTCTCTGTGTCAACTTCCTCCAGCCCTCATCCTGTTGTTCTACTTGGTTTTCTACTGTTTCTTGGCCGGTATGTTCGCCCTGACGATGTGGGTGCTGCTGCTCACTCTGGATGACAATGTGCCGAGGTACAGAGACCGAGTTCCCCATCCAGGTTAGTGTCTCCCAACATTCGGTATGTACAATGGGGGTATTGGTGACTTTCAAGTTCTGTAACTGGCAGCATTTCTCTCTCAGGCATTCATTATTCATACTCGCACCATTGAGATGCTGTCACAATAATGCACTACATTACAGCTGCTTTTTGTTTCGACCTGTTTTGAAAGCTCTTCCTGTGTGATATCAGCTGTGCACTCGGGAGGAGAATGTTTAGGTGTAACCGGAGGCTTCAGTTTCTCTTGCAGGGATCGTTTACTACTTTACTCTGTGTTTACTTTATGTCTCTGTTGCAGGCTTGATGATTCGTCCAAATTCACTGGACATCACATTCAACAAATCCGACCCGCTCAAGTATTCTCAGTACGTCCAACACCTGGAGTCCTTCCTGCAAAGTAAGTGCACCATTTCTGATAAATGAATTCCATTTTCCTCTTCATGGACATTTTTCCATTGATCCATGCCGTGTATCCGAATGTAATTCTGCTCATTTCCCTCCCTCTCTCTCAGGATATAATGATACAGAGCAGGAGAAGAACGAGGACTGCACTCAGGGAGAATACTTTCTGCAGGACGATACCGAGGAAATGACAAAGAAAGCTTGTCGCTTCAAGAGAGGATCCCTCAGTGTTTGCTCTGGCCTTTCTGACTTCAACTTTGGATATTCTGAGGGAAAACCCTGCGTGCTAGTGAAAATGAACAGGGTAACACGCACTTTCACTTTTCACTGATTGAGGCTCGTCTCTCGTGATGTTTTTGAGAAGCTTCAAAATTGTCTCCCTCTATTACAAATGTACAATTTTGTCCTTCCTTTCCTGAGTGTGTCAACGTTTTCTTCCCTCTCTCCCAGCTTCTCATCTACCTTTGTTCGGTCCCCAAAAATAAGATGAATAATTTGATTAATTTCTAATTTTGGTTCCACACAGGCAGCAGCTTTTCTACATCTGTTTCTGTTAATAGTCTCAACGTTTCCTGTTTCCCTCACCTCATAGATCATTGGCCTGAAGCCCCGCGGCGATCCCTATATCAACTGCACAGTAAAAGTAAAAATTTTCCTCCAGACTATACATGTGCCACTTGTTTGTATGTGTATTTTTTATTTTTTTTTATTTCTCTCACTAAAAAAGCTCTGATAACCATCAACAGTCTCAATATTTTATTTTTGTTCACCTTTCTTTCATTTTTTTTCCTTCTTTTTGTCTGTTTTGTGTCTGATTTCTTTCTGCATGCTGTCACTGATGGCTTTAGGGTAAGAGAAGTATGTAAATTATCAGGATAAGGCCAGTAGGGGTGTTAGCACATTTATTATGTAACAGGCCATTATGCAGGTGCCTCTAAACCCATCCTAGTGCCATTTTCAAGTCATTCCTAATCTAATCTGCGTAATTTTTAGCCACAAATATGCAATATATTTGCAGATTAAAGCAGAACACGTCAAGTTGTCCACATCATCATTTAAATCTCTTCTCTAACAGCAGAGCAGTTACTTTCCCTTTTTTCATGTTATGTCCAATGTGATCTTGGAAAAACGTCTTATTTTAAGTAAATTAACATTTCATTTAGTATCAAGTCCATGTGGATTAACACATGTTCTTCTCTGCAGAAGGACAACCCAATTCAAATGCAATATTTCCCAAGTGAGGGGCGCATTGATAAGATGTATTTCCCCTACTATGGCAAGAGAGCTCATGTAAGTATTTATCCCCAGTCAGATCATGTCTGTTACCGTCCTCAGGTTGACGCATTATTGACAGATGGCTGTCTCTTCCCTGATGCAGGAGAATTACGTGCAGCCCCTGGTGGCTGTGAAGCTGCTGCTCACCAAGGAGGACTACAACAAGGAGCTGTCAGTGGAGTGCAGGGTAGAGGGCTCTGACATCCGCAACGACGACGAAAGAGATAAGTTCCTGGGCCGCATCACCTTCAGGATCAAGGTGGTCGAGTAAAAGAGATGACAGAAACCTGGTGCAGGGGCTGCCCACGTGTGCTAAGGATTTATGTTTAAAGATTTAAAAAATAAATAAATAAAAAAGGAAGGAAGGAAGGAAGTGTCAAATACGTCACAAAGACTGCATTTTGGGATGTGGCCAAAACATTTTAATGCAGATTAGTTTGGCTTCCAGTAGAAGAGCCAGTTACAGAAATCGAATGTTGCTTTGCTGACATTTCTGACCCTTCTTTCCTTGATGATTCCTTTGCTGACCTCCTCAAAGATCCCCAGAACAAGACACAGGCTCTGCTCCTGACCATCCATCCATCCTTCCATTCATTCACCTGATGCACTCTTCATTCTTCACTTCAGTTCATTTTGTTTTTTTTATTTGTTTTTTTAGTATTGATGTGATTAGGTAACTTATAGCCATTGCAACCAAGCCATTTGGAGCTATTGTGTAGTTGCTGATACAATTTTTTTTAAATGTTTTTTAGATTTTCCTGCTGTCAGGAAGAGAGTGTTGTTTCCATCCCTCCAAACTGTATGGACGACTGTATTATCGCTGATGTTGAGAGGATTTTTATCTTGCTGTATAGTGTAATTGAGAAAGTAGAACATTTCCAACACATCTCCAGAGTATTCACATTATCACATCACAAAGACTTCATAGGAACATACCTTGATAATCAAGTATAGCCACTGTATCCCTGTATATGAAATACCAATTACAAAGTCCCTTTCTACATATAAATACATTGTGATCCTTACCATATTTAGGGAATTATAGATAGATCTTTGTGTTGTGGTCTGCGTAGCCACAACCCAGTCTTGTGCCGTCTGTCTGTCTGTCTGCATGTCCGTCTGTCTGTCTGCCCGTCTTCCTGTTTACTCACCTCTCCACTGCAATAGCCAACATGTGGGTGGGCCCTCCGGGATTGGATACGTTGTCTCGCTTCACCTCACCGGGTGCTGCGTGTTGATGGTGGCTGAGGTGACACACACATACACACACACACACACACACACACACACACACACACACACACACAGAAGGTACAGTGTTGAAATTGTTTTCAAGGCGGAGAGGTGCTGGAAAAGCGTTGCAAAAATAAAGAAGTTCACTGTAACTATGTACTGTATATCTTTACGTGATCTGTATATCTATCTGGGTCTCAAAGATTGTTTGTTAGATTTCTCTCTTCTTCAGCCTGTTGATCTGATTGTCTGCCAATCTATTACTCTTCAATGTATATATATATACACTACCATATTTACTTAATTCACATTGTATTTTTGTCACAAAACACAATGTCTGTGCACTGTAAAGAAATAATTTAAGCAAAGATTTACAGGAAATGATCTTATTCAAAGCTATGTTTACACAGTCTTAAAAGGAACCCGCATTTGAAAGAACAACTTGTAACATCTCTTCAGGGTGCCTTAAGACCTGATGAAATAAATTGTGGAATAAAAGTGATTTTGAAAAAAAAAAAAAGTCTATTTTTTTTTAAATAATTTCTTAATTGTTCTGTAGCTTTTTGCCAGCGCTGGAAGAAGTGTTCAGTTCCTCAAGTAAAAACCCTATAAATACGAATACAAGAGAAAATAAAAATACAAGTGTTAATACAAGTGAGCAAACGAATGAGCTAAAACACCAGAACATCCAGGCACAAGCTTTTGATTTGGAAACTGGCATAAATAAATGAATCTCTAAATGCATGTGTGGATGTAAAATGAAATGATATAATACGCAACAGTTTGACTTCAGAGCTGTTCGTGTGCTTTATAACGGGACAGTGGAGAGAAACCAGGCAGATCGAGTGGGATTGCTGATCTTCTATCTTTCACCACGATTCTCATTCTCCCGCCGTCGGCGTTGCACAAACCTGTTGCCACATGAGGGAGCCAGAAACGAGACAGGCGGAGGGAGCTGTCAGTGAGAGTGCGGTTCAAACATGGTGCAGCTAACAGGAATGAGCAGTTACAGAAAAACCAAAGAGGTTAGTGAGGTATTTTACATTTCCCATTTGTGAATGTTGTGGTCCTTCCGACTGCACACATCAATGTGGACGAATCCACATAATTAAACGTGCCACTGGTTTCCACAATATCCAGTGACAGCAACTGGGAAATAAGCTTAGTGATTAGATGCTGAGATTTGTTTTCCTTTTCACCTCCACCAGTAAGGTCACATCCAATACACTGAATAATGTTCTCCTTGGTCTGGGTAAGGGAGCCTTTGTTTAGCAGTAGTGTCGGGTGCTCGGGCCCCAGTACACACCTGGAAGTGTAGTTATATTTTCTACTTATTTAGATGTCTTCTTACGAATACACTACAGCTGAATCACTGTGCTGTACCCACAGAGATTGCACTGGCTGTAGGAGTATAATATATCAAGTCAGTATTAAAAGCAGTCTGCTCACACCTGTCTGCTCTGATATTACAGCGCCTCCATCTATCCAGCTCCTACAGCGCCCCGAGGCAGCAGCAGCTCTATCTTTCACTTTCAACAGGAGTCTGTACCCAAGTCCTGCTATATGTGACATAATCTCTCTGGGTTTAGCTGGAGCAAGAATCCACCTGAGAGTCTCCTAAGCTCTTACCGTCCTTGAGTTTCAACAGCTGTAAACAAGCTGTGGTGGAGAAAAAAGAAAATACCAAACGAATATTTTCATCTGGCTGTTTCTGTTTTTCAGTCTTGTAGCCAAAGAAATAGGCAAAAATTAATTGGAAAATCTTGTAAATATAAGAAATATTTAAAAGTGAAAGTCTGACATGGAAAATGACACTCATAACTGAGTGTATCAGTGTTTCTCTGTCACTGTTTAAATGTTTTCCACAATTATTATGCAAAGATTTGCTTACAAAAGAAAAAACAAAACACCATCAATAGGCTCAGTTTTCCTTTTTCTGCACTCACATGCCGTATTAGGATTGGAAAATGTCAAAATGTGGTGAAATAATCAGCTGAACAGCAGTGGAGCTGCTGATTTCTGCTCAGATATTTCACTTGGCAATAACATTGAGATGCTTCAGAACCTGAGGGGATTTGAAGCTGATTTAAGCAAAGAAGGCGCAAGGATAACACTGGTTATCGCCTTATCAGCTAAGAGTTAAACTTGCCAATTTGTGGCGGCCTGGAGCGCAACCTGACCACGGTCAGCATCCTGAAAGGGATTAATGCAGCTGATATTTTTAGGTTTTACTCCAGAGTCGTCAGCAGCACTTTCTCTGTGGTTATATATAGCCCAGAGAACATGCGTAACATGGCACAATTTGAGGCATTGACGTGTTAGATGTGCTCTTCAAGTGTTGTTAAGCATCAACACTACAACAAATGTACTGCATTGAGACAAGAACATAAATATTCACAGAACAGACACACATTCTAAAAGACATATTTTCATTTAATCAAATGATTCAAGATTCAAGGAAATTTCTGCTTTACATCTGACATTTCTACAGTGGCAATTCCTCTCATGGTATATTTACAAGTACATGTATCATATATATTTATATCATATTAACATTAACTGTAAAAACTCAACTTGGCCCAAGATCTGGACATTTAAAAACTTAAGCAAGTAATTACCCTGAGACAAACAAGAATAACAAGGAACTTATTTTGAACTAACCCAAGTCTCTATACTCATCTCAACAACCACAGCAGTGGAATCTTTTTTCAGGATCTGGCTAGTTTGAGTTATTCACACTCATCTCAAACTAAGAAAAGAGCCCTGAAGTATCACAGTGTTTCAGGGCTGTGGACAGGGCAACCTGTACATTCCTGGTACAGGAATTTAATGCCCAACTCCTCTAAATTCTCCTCCTCCACATGTAGCAGTGAACTGCTGTTTCTGCACTCACCTCTGTCCCAGCATCCCAGGGCTAAAAGAGTCTCCATTTCTTACTAAATTGAGCCTCATAGCACCAATTGTAGAGGGACTTAGTGAAGAGGTGTTCAGTATTCTTAATTTTCTTTTAAACAAATCCTAAATTTGAAATTACTTACATCTTTCCCTTTCTTTCTTTGCATAGATATAGATATATTTATTATATACAATACATACAGATTAAATAGATGCTTTCTAAAGTTTTTAGAAAAGTAAAATGTTGGGCAGAAAGAAAACCACCTGGATGTAAATGCAGTGATCAGCCTGAGGTTTAGGATCACAGCGTATTATATTAAACACTATACGACCATCTCTGCAACATGTGGTTAAAAAGCACTTTTCATTATAGAAACAGTGTGACCCTATGATGGCATCAATAAAGGGCATTAGAGGGTGCAGGAGAGCTATAAAATGCTGTAACCTTTGAACCATTAACTAGAAGATACGCAAACTGAACAATGTCATGGTTGAGACGACTTGTTCCTTCCAATTTGTTTAACTTTTAATGCTGAATGCAACAGCATTGCTCCAGCAGATAATTCTACTGCAAATACTGTTTGTTTAGACAGTTTCTTCATGAAGTAATACAGTTTTTCTGGCACAAATACTTTTCTAATGCTAGTATCTTTAATAAAGAGGTTGTAAAAATTACTCTTAGTCATTTATAGTCAAAAAATTGTTTCTACATCATTAGGTACGTATATCTGCAAGCTGTGAGCCAGAGAGATGATGCTCAAAATACATCATCACATCTTCCATATTTTACTGAACCTTGCCCTGAAAGCAGAAGATCTCTAAACCATGTGCAACCTTTCAAGACAGGGATGGTTATTCTTTCTGAACAAAGGTGCTTGTGCTCACCTTTGTCACGAAACATAATCCATCTGTAACATCAATATTAGTGTGAATCTGACTGAGTAAACAAACAAATTATTGAGTGTTATTACTGGTATGTGATATCAAATATGTGGCTGCTCACAGCAATATACATGTGCCGGACTTCTTTTCGTCATCAGGATCTCCTCCACCTTCTTTCCTGTTGGGATCATTCAGCTCGTCAAACAGTCCAGTGTCAATCATCTCCTGCTGCCACTGGATGGGGACAGCGCCAGAGCTAAACTCCTTGAAGAATTTGTCGTCCTTGGCGTCAAACTCGATGCCCTTGATCTCAGAGAATTCAGCAATATCTCCGGTGTCCTTGGCGTAGACAACATTGGGCTTCGGCACCCAAGGAGGATCAACCAGCCCGGCCTCCAGACGAGGGAAGTTGATGGCCTTGAACCACTCATGCTTCCGGGGATCATCCATGTCGTTCCTAATGAGAGAGCAAAAAATAAACTTCTCCATCAGAGATTTCAAAACTGCAATGTCAGTCTTTAGGAAATAAGAACAAAGTGGCTACAAAGGTGAGGTTCAACGTTTTGGTTACAGTTAAGGTTAACACTTTTCTCACCTTGATGTTGCTTTTATTCAACCACTTCATCCTTAATCGGCTTGCACCAGGATGTCAGTGCATATCCAAACAATCTAACATTTTTTAGACCTAAATTATACGTGGAACCGATTTCAGATGAAATTCTGAAAATAATTTTTTACTAACATTCCCATTAACCAAAGTTGGCACAGGATGTTTCAGAAAATCAGACTCACTAAACCACTATGTACAGCCATTAACACCCATATGTCTTACTTAAAGTGATACAGAGTGCGAGAAGCCCTTACTTCATGCCAAGGCGCTCCTCAATTTTCTTCTTGAGGAATTGTTGGATGATGTCCTTGGTGGGAGCATCAAAGCATTTGTGCTCCCACTTAGGCTCCTCGTTGAGAATGCGACGCTGCACCTCCTCCTTCTCCACCTTCTCCTTCTTGGCCTCAGGGCCTTTGAAAGGTGTGTAGCCAGCCACCATCTCATAGATACTGCAGCCAAGGGCCCACCAGTCCACTGATGTCCTGTATGGCGTTTTGGACAGGATCTCAGGGGCCATGTATGCTCCAGTACCAGCCTGGAAGGGGGAGAGGAAGACAGGGGGAAGACTGAATATAAGGTACATCTACAAATCCTTCATGTGATAGTACAACAATATGAGCATTGCAAACAATGCATAACTTGAAAATGCATAGAGAGAACAGGAAGAGGGTCTGTGGAAGGACAGACTGGGAGACATAATCTTTATATGTCTCCTTAGACAACTGTCACAGGGATTTGTTGCCTGGGTTAGTAATAGCCTTAATCTAGTGCTGACCATCTTCTCCCTTTCTCTCTTTAAGTTTCACCTTTCCACCTCTAGCCCACTCTCTCCATGCTCCTCTGCTCCTCTCCCTCCCTCTCCCTATATGACCTCACCTGCAGCCTGGGACCAGAAGCTTAATCCTAATTCTAAGCCTGCTGCCTGTCAAGAGTCATGTATGTCTACACACTGACAGAGTTGTCCGGTGTCTTACATAAAGGCTGTACATTTCTGGATGCTATGGCCACCTGCAGAAAGACGTAACAGCCAGAATGTAGCCATGCCCTTAATGTATAATTAATACAGACACTGCACAAACTGGCAGAGAGCCAAGAGCTTGCTCTTTGCCACTCCAACTAAGTCCTGAAGAAACCCTGTTGCAAAAGTCTTTTTCAGGTGATCCGTAGGTTAGTACAGGTGAAGTGTTATATGGGTATTATGAGCACTGTCCTTTTATAGCCACTTTAATATAGTAACACCTAAAGGGCATTTAGAAATAATACCTTCTGCTACTGTTGTACTTACATAAAATGTTTTTGTTGCTTTACAGGTTATGATCACTAAACATGTCTGGAACTTCAAGATCTGATCTTTACTCCATTAGTGTGTATCGACTTGACCACAGATGATATCTGACTGATTAGTGAAGCCATGATAGTACATCTCTAGTGACCAAACTTGAACAGGTTTATGTGCAAAACTTTTTGCTCTAATATTTACTTCCAAATCAACTATCAGGCAAAATCTATTAGACTCCTGTATTATTTTCAATTTCTTCCTTGTGTTTTTTTCGAACTTTGTTCTGTTCATCTAAAATGTGTGTATGTGATGGTAATTAGTTTAACTTAACAAATAACAAAACTGCACACTCTGGTCAGTCAAATCGGTCAAATGTTTTCATGTATGATCATACAGGCTACAAAATTGTCCCCAGAATTAATCTGAAGTTTGTGCAAGGAACAGATCTCTAGGTATATTTCAACTGGTTTAAAGTCACCTTGTTTGCAAACTAACATCTCTAAACGTATTCAGCGTAGGTTTTTACCTGGATCTGTCAATCTAATCAGGGACAGACTTGTGTAATACTCACTAAGAGGATTAGGGGACCAAAGCCAGCCTTGCCTATAGGAGGTTAGCCCAGTCACTTTGGCTGGCTGAGGAGCATCAGAGTAATGGATAATGAGCTTACTGGACTTTCATAGACCTGAGAGCTTACTCTTTGCTACTGCAAGTAAGTCCTGAAGAAACCCTGTTGCAAACTACTTCATCTTTTTTTTCAGGTCATCCATAGGTTAGTACAGGTGTGGTGTAATATACTGGCGGTTTTACGAGAAAAAAATTGAAGAAATAATGTTTGAAAACAATGCTGTGTAGATTCTTCTCTCAGTAATTTTATAAGGTTGTGGTCATGTCCCATCTATACAATTATATGTTTATATTATATATGTATATATGTTTTTGCATGGACTTTAATTGTTCGAGCACAGTGTTTTATCTGATAGCCACCATAATGTCCTGTCACCCTGACAACAACCCTGCTTTGCATATTGTAGAGTGATCCTCAGTTAGATGCAAGAATCCCCCCGTGCAGTCAATAAGGTGTAACATCAAGCTGAACTCACTGATGACATGGTATTTTTTCTTCAGGGGAAGAAGAATTACTGGCTACAGGGTTTGTAAAGAATTGTGGAAAGGAACTGCAGAGCAATTTTGCCGAGGTAATACTTCTACAGAAACTACTAAATCTCTGTTACCAAGTTACTGACACAAACCATCTTACACTTATTGACTGCTACTTTAACAACCACTGGACCTCCAAGGTCTAAAACATAGCCCCTACACAAAATGGTGGCCTATAAATGGCCAGGCTATAATCTGACTGCTAAAGGATCAATTGAGTTATATAATGGATTCAGAGACTCTCATTGCACAGATCTTTAAGCAATCCAGTAATCCCTGTCCGGATTTAAAGGAAAAACCCCACCAAGATTGACAGCCTGTACAAGCTCCTGAGTTCAGTTTTTAGCTCCAAACTCCTCTGCGGATGAGACGGAGATGAGGAACCAGTGCTTCCTGTTTGCATGTTCTTTTGTTCTGTTGCAGTTTTTGTGTATGTGTCATCTTAAACTTAGTCCAACCATGTAGATCATGACTTGACTAAAATCTTATTGATTTAAAGATCAGGTGCACAGAATTAGGCAACTTCAAATATTTAGAGTAAGAGATGAAATGGCCCCTTAGGGTATACATCTTCCATCATGTGTAGTCTTAATATGATTCCCATTATCATCAGTGACATCATCCAGCTAGGTGCTCTCATGTTAAAAGCATCCTAATGGTTTTGACAGAGCAACTTGGTAAACTTAGTGTTGTATTACTGTAAAGACACTAATTTGCCACTTCATTGTGTGTATGTCTACTCACCATCTGGGTAACAGTCTTCCCTGCAACAAGCTCTATGGCCAGACCCAAATCTGAAAGTCGGCACTGGCCTTGGCTATCCAGCAAAACATTCTCCGGCTTCATATCACGGTATACGATATCCATGGCGTGCAGATGCAGAATGCCGGTGGTGATCTGCGCTGTGTAATGGATTATGCGCTTCATCTCAATGCCCTTATCCACACCTTTGCCATCATAACCTATGTTGTAAATGTGGTACTTGAGGTCTCCTCCATTCATCAAGGTCATGACAAGGCACAGGTGGGTCTTGGTGTCATAAGCGTAGGCCAAGTTGACCAGAAACAGGCTGTTAACCTTCTCCAAGATCTGCTTCTCCAACAGGGCCATCTTCTCACCACCCTTCTTCTTCAATCGCTTTTTACACAACTTCTTGCAGGCATACATCTGGCCTGTGTTCTTCACCTGAACAGCACATACCTGGAGAAAGACAATTTTATTTGTTAAAAAGAAGGCATTTTTTATTACAGATGTCCAACCAGTTTTCCATTTCAATTTATTAGAATCCATTTCCCACAGCAACAAATCATGGTCTTCTGGCACCAGGTTGCCAGGGAGACCTCTAGGCAGCAAAGGAACCATTGCACAACTCTGATTAGAAGACTAAAATCTGACTACTACTTGTCCTCTTATTTGAGGTATAAGGAAATTTCCCCTAGGAGAACTGTAAAAAATTAGAAAAGTTTCTTCAGTATTATCGCAGTAAATAAAACAAAATAGATCTGACTGATACTTTAAATCATCAGTCTATGTCATCACATATTTCACTGTTGATATAATCACAATTATCCCTCTAAGGGATAATTGTTTTTGTTTACAATACATCTTAAACCTTAATCACTGGCAAGTGATTCTATATAAAGGCAAGAAAATTGGTTCAAGAAGTCAACCTGACTTGACCCTGTGTTTTAGCAGCCCATTTGCCACCTGTCTAACTTACATCTTTAACTCAACATTTACTTCTGGTATCACTCCTTCTCTATAGACAGCGGATAAGATTTGTCCACTGTATAAAGAACGTCACATTAGCGGTTTAAAAATTGTTTAATTTTTTGTTTATTGTTTGATTTTTCAGTATCAACGATCAAATAAAGTTGTTTGATTCACTGTTCAACTGCCACCAAATTTGCTGCTTTAAAATAAAACAGTATTATACAGTCACAGCAGATTTAGACAAGGGCATCACAGCAACATTTACCATAGTTTACATGACATTATACTGTTAACTAACATTTTTAAGTTTCTATGGCTTTTTACACTTCTAGCCTAGCTAGTTATTTTCTTTTGGGTTGTATACTGAGGCTTGTTTTTAAGAGCTTGACTCAGTAAAGGGGTTCCTCAGGGGTCATTTTTAGGTCCTCTGTATATCAGTAATGTTATGTAAAAATTCATCTTAGATTACATCATCTCATGCATCTGATCCTATCAGCTTCACAAGATAACAATGTGCCAATGTGCCATTTTCTTCAGGCATCTTCAAAGGTTATTCAAACCTTTTAAATGACATGATTATTAACAATGTATCAGATTAACTATTTTCTATTCCTGCAGTTTGCTGCAGAAATTTAGGTTTCTTCACATGTTGAAATAACAGTTGATCTTTAAAACAATTTTTATTGAAAAGTTTTCTATTTTCTAAAATTTACAAAGTATGCCTGTATGCCACATAACTTCATGGTCACCTTGAGACAATGTAAATCCTCAGTTATATAAGGTGTGATCTCTTGTCCAGATATATACTTTTGTGGGCTTCAAGGCCAACACAATTACTCAACTGTAACACCATCATTACAATTCAAAAAGTTGAATGCACATTATCTTACAGTTTTAGTATAACTCCTTAAAAAAATATGACGATAATACACGATTGATTAACAACACCATCACACCTGAGGAGTCTGGTAAGACTCCTGCAACTAAAAAGGTCAATTATTTGCCACAACAACAAACAGACTAGAGATTAAATGTAGATGCATTTGCATGCTTACCTCTCCGAAGCCTCCTTTTCCCAGAGTTCTAAACTCATAGAAGTATTTGTCACTGATGGGCTGTTTCTCATACTCTTTCCACTGGAGGAATTTATCAAAGAATGGGCTGGCCTGGTAATCTGTGAAGGGTTTGCCTTTCAGAAAATCTCTTACACCTTCCTGGACTTTGCTTTTCATCACCTCCTCAAAGTTGGCATCTGTCACAGACTTGCACTTCTCAGCAGGCTCCCCGGTAAGAAACGACAGGAAGGTCTTGGAGTCAGCCTTACAATACTTGTTGAGGATGTTTTGGCGTGCCTTGTCTTTTGTTGCACCTTCAGCCAGATCCCAGTCATACAGCTCATCCAGGAAATCAGCAGCAAGCTTAAATTCGCTGGTATTTGCCAGGAAGTCACGGAAAAACTTTTTGCCAATAGGCTGCCTTTCACAAATTGATGTAAAGTCCTTGTCAAGGGAAGCTCGTGCTGTATTACATTGCTCAGGCTTGGGAAGAGACAAGCTGCGACGGCGCTTTTTCATCTCCTTGTCATCCCCACCCTGAGCTTTTAGGTAGGCCGTGTTGGCCACCAGGTTATCCAGTCCCCCCATGTCACACATCTTGCCGGCTGTATGTGATCTGTCCCCCCTAAGTGACTGGGTTCTTCAGTGGCTCCCCACGGATACCCTCTTATAACCAGTGCAGCGTCTCTCAGAATGTGTGTGTCTGTGTGAGAGTGCAATTCGCTCCGAAGCCAGTGTGCAAATGAGCTCCTTCACCCAGCCTACCTGCAAACCTAAGACACACTGACACACCCAGTAATTACTCATTTAGAATTAAATACCAGGGAGGGATTTTGGCTTAAGGATCTTTGTGTGGTCTATTCAAGGATGCCGTGCACGGAAAGGGAATCATAAGCGGGCTCTGTCCTAAGAGGCTTTGTAGCCCTCTATATTTGTTCGTGGTGTTCAGTAGTCTCTAACAGAGGTCCAATGGGCTGTTGACTATGCATTTAATTGCAAGATGAAATTCAAAGACACAAAAAAAGCAGTGACACAGTAATGTTTGGATGAGTATTTACATATGGTATTTTAACATATGGATTGAAAATATATATATATTGTAGTTGGACCCTTGAGCAGAATAATTAAGAAATATTTTCACTTAGGCTGTTAATATAGTAAACCATGGCTCTAAAATATCCCATGCATCCTCATCTTTTTCCTGGTTCCAGTCTAGACAGAGCAGGTACTTCAGCTTGCTGAGTTTACTCCTCATGCTCTCATCCTCTTTCATTCTCATAATTTACCTACATTCATCAGTGACCACTACTTTACAATGGCAACTACTAGCATTTTAACATTTAAGGAATTCAAAAATTATACCTAGTAATTAATATAATTACTATACTTTGCTATGACAACATGTACATGTCTGAGATTTGGCTTAATTAAACAGTACATTTCCTTTTAGAATTTGCAAAATGTTTTAATTAGTCAGGCTATCTCTATAATTTAATCTAAAATGCTGTTTTACATATTAATGAACTGAGTCATTTTACATTGAGTGTAATACACATGGAGCTATGTGTACTATGTGTTTTTGATATTGAGAAGTAATGCATCCATGTCTTATATCTCATATGTCTAGTATTTTTATTAGAGGTTATAAGATTATTTGCTACATGACTGCTAAACTGCAGATATGTCTATAGAGAAGTAGTTAGGTGCTCAGTAGGATGCTGTGACATTGCACTCACAAGAAATAAAACAACTGATGAAGTACTTAGTAAATACAACACACCAATAGCTGGTTTGTTCACAATCAAGTTCAATTGTTCTGCTCCATTTAGCCACTGAGCAATAACCGAACATTGTAAGAAAAGAAACTGCATACTTAGCATAACCAAAAAAACAACACAAGTTGATCTTTTTCCCTATTTCTACATACACAAGTAACAATGTAGCATTGGCTGATTAAATCAAGAGTCATCACATAGATTCAAAGGATCAGATCAACATTGCACCCGAGCTTCTTTCTACAGGTCCATGTATAAAAAGCTTGAAGAGCATGACCTTAATCGTGTGACAGAACGGAGGTTAAACTGAGGACTTGTGATACACCTGATACGTCACAGTGACACTACACACACAAGAGAGGAAAGCCAAAACATTTTGGGCGAACAACCATATTGTTCTGATTGAGCTGAAACCTACATTAACTCTCTATGTGAATCTGTTGTCTGGTCTTATTACAACTCTGGTATTGTATATACGTTACCTATTAGCCTAAGTCAGTATTTGCATTTCACTGTTGCAGCACTTCTCTCAAACCCAATAGGTGGTTTTAATGTTTACACTTGTAATACAATGAATTGCCATTTTCCTTTTGTCATTGCTGTTGGCAGTAGCCCTATGCTACAGCTACAGTGATGTAGGCTAATTTAGCAAGATAAACCTCAGATAATATTAGCTAATCCTTTCTCAAATGGTCTCAAGCTGTTAGTGCCCTGGTCAAGATCAGGGGCTTTGCTTGCCGTCAGAGCTCCAGACTCAGACCTTTGACTCACAAAAGCCCAGACTGACCCCCACATAGTTCAACCAGTGTGAAAGTGAATAAAATGTTTTTAGAAAAAAAAAACACAGCAAAAAGTAAAACAAGATCACAATGTCCCACGCAAGACGTTGAGTTTAGTTTGATTTGTCAAAAAAAGACACTGAATGATTACACTGAGGAAGGAGAGAATAGAGGACAAGGTCCTTAATTCAACTTGACTCTTGTTCACAAATATTTCACCAAACTGTAATTTAAAATTCAAAATTTTTTAAAGAAAAAATATGCCAGTTAAAGAGATAATAAATATCAAATATGTTAAATGTCAGTCATGCTGTAAATGGATCATAGTGTCACTAAAGCACTTAAGCCTCCTGAGAGGATGAAAAGAGGTCATAGGTTTCTTTTACCAGGTCAGGGAAGGCAGTGAGAGGTAATCTGAGAGCTCCTACATCACTCTATGAGCTTCCCATTTATTCAACAGAGAATTCCTGTCGAGCCATGCAACTGTCATTAAGGGCCCATCACAAAATAATGTATTAATTAAAAAAATATGTATGGCACCAGCCAAGACAAATTGCCGTTAAAAGAAACATGGAATTACGTAATACAGTGGTGACAAGGGAGATTAACAGGGTTATTGACAAATCGAGCAGACGTACATAAGAGAATTTTGTGTTACTCTTCTTCTCTACTCTGTTTTAGATGTTTGATCTTTTGAGCAGCCTGCTCATTTAACCTTGGCCAGGATTAGCCTGGCCTGATGAGGGAGTAAAGGTTAAGATGAGCAGAGCATTCTCATCCTATTTCCCACATGGCCCACTACATGGTCTTTACGTGGTCTGACTCCATCCTCTCATGGCCCCTCTCAAGCTTTCCACAAAAAGAGGCAGTAGATGGAACATATTCACAGTAGAACAGAGATTTTTCTGTGAATGCTTACAAATCAATTAAACAGAACCAGCCAAAATACAAAAACAGTATGGTATAGTATCTGTACAACTGCAGAGTGTCTCGAGGTTTTTGTTCTTTCTCAGCCAGCAACAAGAGATATGTTTCCTTGTTGTGACTGTTTCCCATTGGGAAGAAGAGTGACTCCAAAGCAGGTCAGGTGCTGAAGATGGCTTAACTTGGTCATATCACAGTGAAACTAGAAGACTTTTACCCTAATTCTGCCAAGGGCAGAAGACGCTAGAGGAGTGTGACTGGAATGAATGGCTTCCCAGATCTGAAACTGGTTGAATCTTTGTTGGGTCAAATGTCAGTGATGGTTTTATCAGGTATGAGGTCAAATGCTCAGGACTCTTAGGTAGTAGGAGTATGAGGACCCCAATGTGTGGTGAGCATTTGCTAGGAATACCAAAGAAATACCATTACAGGGTTTTGTCGATATTTTGTTAATATAAACCAGGCAGAAGTTTGTGAACTTGGAGTCATGTGGCATCTTGTTCAAAACTTACAGTGTGCAAAGTCTGAGGTCAGAATGGTGCTTGTCTGCAACCAAAGAAGGTGGTGCAAAAAGCTGTCCAACTGAATAAGGATGTTGTTCACATGTGGTTGGCATCAAAAACTCCAAACTTGGTAGGCAGGTGCCAACAGGCCATAAGAGTCAGTGACTGAAATTATTGCAGATTTGAAAGTTTGGGTGTGGCAAGAGGCAAAGGAATATTACTTCTAGATGGTCTTCTGCAATCATTCATCCACCTGGCAAGACCCAGCCGTTTTGAAAAAGGGTGGTGAACTGAACTATTTTTCAGAGGCAGTAGAAACACTATAAGGATCTCCTAATCCTGACAGACATGCTGTCTGGAGACAAGGCAGAGCTGAAAGAATTCAAAGAGTCACGGGCACAGACTACAAACAACCAGAGTAAGTGTTGAAATATCCCTTTAAGGGGATACAGTGCAGGCCAGTAGCACAGGTGGGTGCTACTCACTTCTGCCTAATCCCTGCTGAAGCTCCTGGTGTTCTGCCTACAACCATCCAAGTTTCACTAACAAGTGCAGGTCCTCAGCTGATTTTGGGATATTTCTGAGAAAACTGTTAGAGTTCAGTTTTATTTATGCCTTTAATAAAGTCTTTTCTAGCATTTCAGAAAATACCCTTCCCTGTGAGACTTTGATTTTATTTTCAACCATGACCTTCCAATTAACATGGCCGACATGTAGAGCCTACCATCATAAAGTAAAGCAATACAAACAGGGAGGCAGAGAGTAATGAGCTGAGCACAGGACAGATCATTAGCACTAGCAGCTTGTGCCCCCTAGGGGACTGTTTTATCTGTGTGGACTGCAATCATAATCCTATCAAAACTTGCAGACATTATCTGTGTCTTCTAAGAATCCAGATTATGATGTAACTGTAACTGACCCACTAATCAAATAGATAGCAATGCCTGTAAATAGAAATTGCAGGTCTATGTTTCTCACAGAGGAAATGTTCTTTTTTCCACATCCAAGCCCCCTTTTTGTACCAGTTCTGAAAAAGCTTGAGTTATATTTGATTGATAATTACAGCTACATCAACAGTATAACTGATAACTTTAAAACATTTTAACCATATAGGATTATGAGTGCAGTGCAAGAAAATACTTATGAAATGGTCCACGCACATTATAAGTGTAACATCTTAAAAATGTCCTTACTGTCTTTTTCAAAATGCTTTCCCTCCCCACTAAGTGCAGATAAATGAAGGATGTCATGGCACCTCCCTTCTGCAGTGTAGTGGGCACTGGCTGATGGGAGCACCGAGGAACATCTTGTGAGCCCACAGGAGGAGCAGCTACCCCTTGTTCAGAAGACAACACTGACCTGGTTAACACACATGAAAATGAAACAATGGATGACTAAAGGCTCAAACATAATAAGCCACACAAAATTCTGCCTAGTTGAAAAGGAACAAATCAGAAATTAATAAGCTACTTAATGACTTATTGTTCATGAATAGCTCTGAATCAAGATAATGTCATTTGAGAAGATTTCTAGATACTGATGATCCAGTATCTATTAATTTTCCAGATCTGTTAATCTGCATACTGACCACTTGCTTCATGAACTGTTCCTGGTTAACCCATGCATTATCACATTACCTTGCCATTACTTACCCTGTTTGTGTCCCCTCAAGTAAAGCTGAGACTCATCCTATCAAAGTGGCAATTGGATACTGAGATTTTACTTGGAATTAGTTATGACTGACATTATATTGTATATTGTATATCAAATTTATTTTCTAACTTTACAATTAAAGTATTCTGTGTATTACAATAAACAATTGATATGATATACAATGTCCTGTTATATCTTTTTTTGGTCTTATTAATGTATGCTAAGTCTGAAAAGTCATGGACAGAATGGACGTATGAAAATGTCCTCAAATATCCCGTAGAGGATTGACAGCTGACAACAAACAACAATCATTTTTGAAAAAATTACATTTGACAAATAAAAGTCAACATTTTTTCACTAATCAATACACAACTCATTTTAGGATGAGAACTGCGTATAAATGGCATATCAATATAACAGTAAGCCTAAAACACAGGACTTACTCAACATTTGATAAAAGGCTTAACTCTGTGTTTTGTTTGGCTCTGTACTGCAGTCTCCTCTACCATTCCTCAGTGGACTGCTCTGCGCCAATGTTTCCACCCCACAGTGCTTTATGTCCTCCAAGCATTGGTCAGGCACAGACTCACTGGAATCAGAGCCAGCCTCTAGTTCATGGTTGGTGTCAGGATCAACATCACAGCAAGAACTGGCGTCAAAGCCAGAGCCAGTGCCAGTGCCAGTGCCAAGGCTCAGATCAGGGATAATGCCAGGGTGAGATTCCTCCTCAGAAATGGACATCTGGTTTGTCTCTGAGCTTTCATCAGGAGATTCCTCTGCCTCTTTATCTGGGTCAGAGACTTGTCCTTCCTGTTGCTCCTCTGTCTTTAGCCTCCTGCGGCTGATCAGCTTCTGCAGATGTAGCTTGCTTGTGAAGAAGATGCTGCGCCAGCCCACCTCAAGTGCCAGGGACGCCACCTCAACTGAAACTGTGTTGCAGCACCGCCGCACTGCCTGCTCCCAAAACTCCTCTGACCCACATAGCTGAAGAGCAGAAGCAAAAAGTATGAAGATTATACTAAACCAAAGAGCTGATTTTGTTGCATTGATATACTGCTTAAAATGTATTAGAACCAGAATAGAATATTACTTTAAGTTTAATAACAATGATTTATAATGATATATTCCAATAATAGATGGGCTTAAATAACAGATTTAATGTTTCTTATCACAGGATACAATTTACTTTTGGCAGCATTTCTTGTTGTGTGTCTCTAGAACTCACCTGCCTGAACCTACGTGATGTTCGTCCAAGCTGGCCCACATCCTCTAGTTCTAGATAATTTATTATCCGCAGGAGTAAGGAGTCAGACAGGTGCTCCAGATAATCATAATGGCCTTGGCACAAAGCCTTGGTGTACAGCAAGATTCGACGGCCAAAAACCATACTGACCTCACCTGGGAAGAAGCCCATTATTTTAGCTGTCATTCATATTTAAGCATTAAGTTTGGTCTCCCATACAATAATCACAAGACTAGAATTGGAATCTGAATACAGAGCAATATACACCTAAAACACTGTATGATAAAAAAAAAAAAGCATCCATTTCTCTACAGAACTACTATAGACAGAACTTACTAAAATTATCAAAGCCTGTTGTAATTCAAGCTTATGTGATATGTACCCAAGAGTTGGGCAGAAAGTCTTTTAAAAATACTTTATGTATTTAGGAAGAATTAATAGACAATGTTCTCTCTTTTTAACATCACTTTGCAAAACACACACAAACCTGTAAACTGGTCATACTTACTAGCACAACTAACCCTATGGAGGCCCTACCAACACTTAACAGCTTTTTAAGTTATATCTGGATATTCAAAAGCAGTTGTGACTGGACTATATTGTCTGTTTAAATTACTCCAACCATATAACAATCATGAGCCACAAACACACCATTTACAGATCATAATAATTCTCGCTGCTCTCACCATGCCTTCATGGAAGGACATATGATGAGAGCAGCAGATGATTCTTAAGAACTCACTGGTATGCCTTTTTCACAGCAGACGTTTAGACTTGCCATACTAGGAAAAGCTAATAACACTAACAATCTGTTCTATTCAACTGTCTCAGTAAGCTATGACAGTGAGCCACCAGACAACAGGACCCTGAAACTAAAGCAGCTAAAAATGGAATTCCATCATTAATTATCATCATTATTAACACCTGTGTTTTGCCTCCTGTGACATGTCACAAATGTCTGTTCCCTTAACTGAAGATACAAGTGACATATGAAATGCTTGAGAAGTTAACATGCTGAGATTTGTGGGATGTGTTTTAGTTACTCTGTAGCAAAGTGTCATCCAAGAAGTCCTGGTGAGACTCCCTCAGCTCCCCAGGCTTGGAGTACCTGTCCACAGTTCTCAGAGATATCTTCCACCATCTCCATATCACCTGGAAACGTCAAAAAATTAACTTGTGTTAATGTCAAATATTTGAACAAGCTATGAAACCCCATTGCTTTCTTTTTGAATGCTGTTGATTTTTCATTAACCTCTCTTCAGTGCAGTTTTCAGGTCTAGTTAATAAAAACAGAACTGTGGAACAGTCTAACAAACGCGTACAACCCCCACAGTGAAGCGGGAGACAATAGATGAGAAGAAGACGAATTAACACCCAATGAGTTAGTTCTAATTGTTATATTATCCTAACAGCAAAACAGAAGTTTTAAGGCAACGTTGATCGTTGTTCTTATGCTGCCTTTCTGGGCTTACTTTGTTGGCTTTACTAACTACTGTTTTACTCTATCCTAAGCGTTGTAAGCACTGTAGCTAGCAGCAAACAGAAACAACGTAAAATTTTTAGCCTAGCTAACGTTAAAGTTAAAACTGCCATGTTTGTAGCAAGCTTAGCTAACATTCAAGGGGTTACTGACCGTTATTGTTAACGTTCGGTGGTTAATGCCGCTAATGAGTAGCATCTTGCTCGTTAGATAGTAAAAACGTGCAGTTTTTAACCAGAGTAGTGACAGTTCTTATCAAAAACATCAATACTTACATCTGACTTGGTGACAGTAAAATGGTAAAAATTCTTATTAGGTGGAGGACCCCGTCCAGAGATTTCAAACAAGGGGTCTGTTAAAAGAGACGCCATGTCAAAGTTTGTGTGTTGTCATGGTAATAACGCCTCCTCAGTTGGAGAAGAGACTTCAAGTACATGGGAAGAAAGACAGCATTTTGCGTTTTTATTAACCAGAATTATAGTTATATTAAGAAAACGCTATGGACATTTTTTTTTGATGTTATAACTGATATATAGAAATACATGTAGAAGTGTACTCTCAGTTATTTACTTTAATAGTAATGCAGTTCAATACAACAGCCCTACAACATATTCTACCACCATAAGGATAATATTGCTTTGTTTTGGTGTTGAGACTTATGTTTATCTTAAAAAAAATTGTTTGTTTTTACCTTCATTTTGGAGGCTTAGATAGACAAGATATTGGTAACACCTATTTGCTAAGTTGCAATGGAAAATTAGCAGTATAACTTTCCTAAAGGGAAGAATATTGCACATCTATCAGTTAAAAGGATTTAGAACAACACTTTTAAAACAGAGCTACACAAATTCATCATTGTAGTTAAAAATCTTTTAATTTATTTATACATATATTTATATATGTACACATTTACTTACCTATTCTTGTAAAGACAAGAAACACATAGTCAAATTCATTGTTAGTCATTGGTGGCACAATTAAGACCCTACTTCTCCAGAGTCAGAGGTGGATCCAAGAATGTAATCATCCATAAATTAATCTGATCCTTTCCTTTGCCTTATTTTAAAGCAAACTGAAGGGAGTTCAATATTTCTCCTCATCCTGTTTTTCTCTCCAAAAGGCGTTTCAATCACAAGGCAAAGAAGAAGACAGATATCAAGGGAGTGTAGTGAATACAATGTAACTAACATTTCCTAAGTATTTTGTTTTCAAGTGTTATAAATTTTTTTGTCTGGGCCGGGTCTGGTAAACCAGTCATTCCCTGTCAATAGGACAAGTCACCTGAAACCTATGAAAACAACACTTTGTTTTGAAGTAACCCAATTTGGATCACACCCACAACTCTGAAGCTTTCCTAACAATCTTTCCCTTTGTCTTTACCAAACTCATGAAATGTAGTGAACGTCTGCTATTTGCTCCTCTGACATCTACAACCAGCAGCAGAGAGGTTACTGAGTGTACTGAACTATTTTATCATTGTTTTATAGTTTAAGCAGGGTAACAGGACAAAGAAATACTCATCGCCTGCACTTCTTGTCTCAGTACTCCATTTGTGCTCTAATAAACATGCCTGCCCCTTTACCAGCTGGGACAAAGCATCTGAAGTCTCTGCTAGCCTTATAATGAGAAAGCTGCCCCTTTATTCTCAATTTCATCAATATTTAAAACAATAACTAATAGTCCAGGATCAATGCTGTGTCTCATCCACCTGCTTGGGATGTTGTTCTAATTTAAACAGACGAGGGTTTGGTTGCTTTGGATTATAGGCAACTTCAGACTCTTAGGAAAAGCACTCTGGATCCGTAAGTTAATAAAGGACATTTTGCATCTTAATGCCAGTATAGTAGCAATTATGCTAAAATAACAAATAGAAATCCCTTTTGAAAACGAAATACCTGCATCACCATGGCTGCTTCAAACCATAGATCATGGATTTGGATGGAACCCTGTTAATAATCTTAAAAGTGTATACCCTTACTTACGTAGATAGTTTGTAGTGGTTTTTTTCCACAAGGTGTGTGTTAACTCAGTCCTTGTTATACATAACATGTACTTAATTTCGATTACAAATGATATGCACAGAGCTTACAGTCATAAACAAAAAATAAAAAGCATATAATGTATTGTATATAGTCCAAACAGTACACCCCCAATAACAGTCCCTTAGTCTTCAATATAGTCCTTTGTACTCCTTCATAGTGTTGTAAACTTTTTTTATGAAAAAAAAAAAAAGAAGTCTTTTTTAAGAAATGTACTGCCACTAATTGTGTGACGGAACGGGTGCGTTGAGTATGTGCTGCATGCTGCCCTCTGCTGACGAGTACGTGGAGCTGTGCTACAGGAAAGGGTTGGTGGATGAACCCCCTGAAGGGAATGAGCCAGCTGGGGCTCCTGCCTGAAATAAGAGAAAAAAAACATTACTGCTGTAAGACAATCCCTTCGAATTAAATGTTATACATAGCAATGTTTTCAATGAAATAAATCAATTCAGTTGTTTTCTTAGACTAATAAAGTTCCTTTACACCTCCTTTTACATTCTTGAAAAAGCTGGGAAAACAAAAGACAAAGCATGCTCACCATGAATGGGTTATTGGACATGCCAGGGCCAGCCATGGGCTGCCCAAAGGGCGTCATGGAGGGCTTGTTCTGACTGTAGACTGGGAATGCAGGGCCTATGTGACAGGGTGACAGAGGGAACAGGTTGAGTCTGCTGTCTCCAACAGTTAAGTAATGTCTAATGAGAGTTTGTATTTTTCTTTTATGTCATTGTAACTGTTATATCAACAGGGATGAAGAAAATGTCCAGAAAGAGTTAAACAGTCATTTTACAATGAAACTTTTAAGGGATTAAGACTCTAAAGGGAAAAAAGAGCCAAGCCCCAGGGTGTCAGCTTGCATTCAGGTGTGAACAGAGCATTTTGAGATGTCACATTTGTCACATTGGTTCTTGGCAGCTGTGTTTTTTGTACTTTGTAAAGAGCAGAACCTTAAAGCGTTGCACCCTAAATGCAACCTTTTGTCACTGTGCAGTAGCTGCCACTGACAAGTCACAATTTTAATTTTCTGCAGCCAGACTTAAAACTCAGGTCTCAATGCAGAAGGCTATATGGACAAATAGTATATACAATTCACGCTGGGGAAAAGGCAGATGACATATATCACTGACAGGTACTGCACAGGTGGAACAGGGTAGGAGGACAGGGGGATATGGGAGGCCACTAACCATTAGACTGAGGGTGGTAGGCCCCAGGCTGAGCGTAAGGGATGGGGGCCTGGCCAGGGAATTGCTGCTGGAAGTTTCCGCTGAAACTGGTCGGGAGGCAGTAGGAAGATGCATTCCCAAAGCCGGCAGGCATGCTCATAGAGCCAGTACCGAACGAGGCTACGAGACACACAAAACGTGTGTACAGTGAATGCACACACACACACACAAACACAAACACACAGACACACACACACATAAGCAGGAGTAAATTCTAGGTTCTTTGGCAAATCACAAGGCTACTTGGCAATGTAACTGGGTTACATCAAACTAACACAAATGTCTAAGAAAAAAAAAGAGTCTTATGAATTACTCCAAATTTATGCACACACCTGCAGCTGGAGCTCTGCCATTGGTCTGGAAAGGGTTGGTGGCCATCTCCGGGGCAACAGCTGCAGCAACAAAGGGATTTGTGGATGGGACGGCTAGATGAAACACAGGAGTAAGTTACCACATTGAGTCTTCGACCTACATGTGTAAATGTACCACTCTCATTCTGTATGCATCATTGTAGTCAATCATTATTACCACCTCCAAAGCCAGGCTGCATGCTGGGTAACACAGGTGGATTCTGGGCTGGCGATGAACCAAGTACTGGTCCAAATAGGTTCCTGTGAGACAATGCCCAGATTAAATGTTTTTACATCCATGAACACATTAATTAACCTTTATAACTGAGTCACTGACACTGCCACCTTTCTTTTAATCAATCAGTTGAGCTGTGAAATGAGATCCTATTCACTTTAGAGCGGAAAACATTGACTGGATTGGAGGATTTTAGTTTGGATTTAAGTTCATGGATACTCATTTTATCCAAGTAATATGATCAACCACCATTTCACCATGTGAACATTAATCACCAACACACATTACACAGTAAATTACTCAAATTAATGTGATTAATGTATAAAATAGAGTATAGTATGTCCTGGTGCAGAGGAACCACATGCAGGAAATGAACTGTTTCTGTTGAATATTTGTTAGCAGTTGTCTCAGTCTCTCACCCTTGCACATTGCTGCCTGTGGAGGCAGAAGAGCTGAGCTCGTTGTCTAACTCAGCCAGAGCAGCATAGCGATCCTCTGTGCGGCTCCCTGTCTGGGACTGGGCAGGGACGGCACTAGACATTGACGGAATTGGCACACCTCCCCCTTTTGACAATTAAAAAAAAAAAAGATACTCAAACATCAAGAGCTACATGACACACACACAAACAAACAAACACACACACACACACACACACACACAACACACACACACACACACACACACACACACACACACACAAATAATAAAAAAGATGAGGAACTAACTGACTGATGACTCAGTAAAAAGCTTGGTATTTTGTAACACATATACAATGTGAGGTTTAGAAAAAGATGTCCACTGGGTGTCTGCCTTCACAGCACGTCTGAGATGTCTTTTTCAAATTAATTCAAGCTGAAAGGATGGTGGTGTGTTCCCATCACACCTAGCAGCTTAGTTTAGCATGTGTTACGTGCTCAATAGCGTAAAAACCCTTAAATTTTTATCCTAGAGAAATTTGCTTCCATCAAGTTTTTAACAGTTGCTTAGCAACAGCAGCAATGACGGCCAGCACATGCTCTGAGCATCTGTAGAGAATTTTGTGGATACAGAAAAGGCTTGGACAGTGGACACAGTGGGTGAGAAATTAATAAGAAAAATATTGGGTTGAGGGTGAGTGTGTGTGGAGAGGGAGGAAAGGCAATGGTGGTGAGGGGGGTACCTGATGAAAAGGACTTTGAGGGGGGTGACGTGCTCAGATGGGATGGAATTGCAGTGTTTCCAAATGCCTCAAAGTTGGCAAAGTTGGTGTTTGAATTACCCTGAGGTGCTGCATCCACACAAAAGGAAAAATTAACACAGGCAATGAATGTGGAAATAAAAACAATGGCAGGGAAATGCATGGGTTGATGACAAACCAAAGAATACATACTGTTATATATTGGTATTGAGTATATTAGCCTTTGAGTGAAATATTGGACACTCTGGGGGCCTTTGAGAGAAAGGTATCTTACCCGATTGGCTTGGAAAATGTGCAAAGTTGGCAAAGTTGGAAGAGCTGGCAGTTTGAGTGGGTGGAGCAGCAAAGATGTCTCCTCCCAGGTCTGAGAGCAAGTCAAATTTCTTCTCCTGAGCAGCGCTGTGGGCCTGCGAACGACCTAGCCCTGGAGACTGGGTGTTAACAGTAGAAAAAAAAAACTGGTTTCTAAACTTTTCTACTTCTAAATTCCAAAAGAGACAATATGGAAAAAGGTGATAATTAATGGGCTCAGTGTGCATTTCTTTTACCTGGCGCAGAGGGGTTTTGTTGAGCTGCAAGGTTTTGAGGGGTTGCACTTCTGGGGTGCTGCCAGTGCTGCTGGCTGAGGAGCCGGACACAGAGGCCTGGACACTCGCTACTGCCCTTGCCTGGTCTGGAGGAACATACCTAGACATCCAGGAAAGAGCACAAACACAAATATACAGACATGTTTAGTCCTAACAGATACAGCTTTCGTCATATGATCTCATTGAGGCCCTGATTTAGCTGATTATGTTAAGTAAATGTTAAGTAAATGATCATACAGGGCATTCCTTCATACATAGGAGTGTTTGAAAGTTGTGCTTTTTTTCCCACCAACACTGCAGTGAAAGAGGAAAGTGACACGTGAGCATAAAAAAGTCCAAGACAATGAAGAGTATGCTATCATACTGAATCATATGGTTAACCAAGTCCATAACTGCAAAATGGTTTTTGGCAGAGGTGATACTTTACTCTCAGAACTCTTTCCCTTTGCATCACAGCTGATAGTAACACGGCAGCATTAACCCAGTGACCTCCAGAACTTCTGACACTGACTTTTTAGCACTTCTTTCTACCTTTTAAACTACATTTAAGCAGTGTGTGCCCAAGTAAAAAAAAAAATATTACTTAAATCAACATTTCAGCCATTTATACAATGTGTATCCACAGGGTGAAGAGCTGACATAAGAGTAGTCATGAGTGCTGGTTTGATCCTGATGTGTTCTTTTAACATCAGGTTTTCATTTGGTCAAAACTTATCAAGAAAACAAACACAAAAATATGTTACCATCTTTTCTTTTCGTATTTTTCCTGAAGGAACTCTTTTACTTTCTGTGGTTCTCGGAAATCTGGAACAACTGATGTCCTGTCGTCATAGAGGCCCAACCAGATGTGTTTACAGACCTACAGGGGGGGCAAAGGAATGAGAAGAGTGGGTGGTAAGGAAGGGATTGGGGTGGGGGTGGGGGTGGTGGCAAAGCCGGGAGAGAGGTGAGAGAAAGTAAAGGGAAGGGGGGGAGGGGATGATGAGAAATGGGAGAGAAAAAAAGAGGGAGAGAGGAATGCCAATAAAGTTGACTAAGCAGCGCTAACAAAATGCCAAGATGCAACCGCAGAATAAAACACAGATATCCATGACTCTAAAAATAATGTTTAACAACGTGAAATGTGGTGCGGAGTCATTTTTTGTCAAGTGTACATGATACCTCATTGCTGTGTTTCTGTAGGAACTCAATTTCCTGCTGTGTGAATGTGGTCATAGAGATGGACTTCACTCTGTGTGGGGGATTCAGTCCTCGCCTGTGTGTGGAGGAGGTATACGTTAGCCGAGGACAAGAGAGGCAGGATGCAATCAGCAGTGTATATCAATGGTCTACAAGTGATATTAGTTTAAATCCTCTTGTGTTTAGAAAGTTTTTTTCTGATGAAAAAAACATAATAAAGAAGAATCTGTGACAAGGCTGCTGAAGAGTAGGAGGACAGATTAACTGTTTATTCACATTATATAGAGAGAAAAAACCTACAAGATTGTGCCAAGAGGATTTCGATCTGTCCAGCAGACAACACCCTCTATCCTCAAACCCTCAACAGAGATAAGAAAAAAATCCACAAACACTTCCATATCCCTCAGTTTACAGTAAGGACAATCATGGAGAGATTATACATAGTTGTAAACCGCCCTTGACCATGCAGTCTTCAAAAACTGAACGTCTGTGTGAGAAGGACACTAGTGAAGGAGGCAAAAGGCATGTGGCCACTCTGAAGGAGCTACACGTCTCCATGACTGAGATAGGTCAAGAGTTGTGTCCACAACTGTTGCTTCACCAGTTGCGACTTTACAGCAGACCGATAAAGACAAAACTATTACAGAGAGAAAAACGTAACATTACATCTGGGTTAGTGTTTGCCAGAGAGGGATGTGGGCAACTCTGAAACAAAGTGGAAGAAGTTTCTATGGTCTGATGAGATCAAAACAAACCAGCTCCAACAGGAAGGATTGTTGAAGAAGAAAGTCGAATGACGTTAGCTCAATAGAGGAAAACCTGCTGCAGCATGTAACAGGAGTGACTGAAAACCAACAATGTTAATGTCCCGGTGAAGAAAAGTCAGAGTTTGTGGCAGGATTTGAAAATTGCTGTTCACAGCAACATGAGAGCGCTATAATAGTTTTGAAAAGAAGAATGAGGAAAAAAAACAGTGTCCAGATGTGCAAAGCTGATACAGACATATCCACATAGACTCAAGGCTGTGAATGTTGCCTCTAATAATACTGACTACAAGAGACTGAATACTTATGCTGTACTTCATTTAGATGACATGGTAGATGTTTGACATTCAAGTGTCACTTTTTGTTATTCGAAAGCCAAATTAACTCACTGTGATTTAACGTTGCAAAACAATAAATTAAGAGAAAAGCATACACTGGCTTGATGTATGCCTGCAACAATTTCAGTCAAACACATGTAGCATACTGGCAGCAAGATCAGCAGAAATGTTGGCCTCAACATCAGCAACTATCTGGGCGTGGGCAGTGAGGATATTGCATAAATTAGACTCATTTCCTAATTTCTGGTTATGATTTCATAATATTCTGCGTTTCTTATGAAGAAGTGGTTTCAGGAGACAGCAACTAGAGCACGACCCACTGCCCCACTTTGTCTTTCCACTACTTACTGAGCTGAGAGTCCCACCCTGCTCCTGCTTATCTGGAGGTGTGTGTATTGTGTGTTTGCCTTGTCGGAGGTCTAGCTAAAGTTCAACCAGAGGAGGTGCCTCAGTGGCGGACTGTTTTTAAATAAAAGGTGGTCAAATATTTGACTGGTAGGTATACGAACCTAACGTTTGGCGTGCTAACCTTGACCACACAGGCAAAAAGCCACTGAGACCACCAGTGACACTCAGACTAAATGTGTCTATAACACTTCATCTTAATCACACTGAAGCAAAGCTATCAACACACCGACCTGCCGACACCACCCAGCCCAACCCGACGGCCTCGGGGGGGGGGGGGGGGGGGGGGGGGTGGCGTCAACGTTACCTGTCCTGACTTTAACGCTAGCTAACGAGCTAACGGTACCGCCAAGTCAGTGGTGGACCGCACAAAAAACCGTAACCGACAGCGGTACCTTGTTGTTGCCTGTGGGGCACTGTAAACCCATAAAGACGACACTGTGACCCAGAAGATAAACTCACAAGATCCCAGAGCAGGTGGTACAGACGAAGGAGCCCACTGTCATGTTGACATAGGTCGGGCCGCGCTGGTCGCAGTCGAAGCATTTCCTATTCGCGGGCAGGCTAGTCATTTCCCGGAGCATCTTCAGATGAGTCTCCTCCTGCTTTCGCTTCGCGCTCGTCGCCATGGCCGAAGAACAGCGGACTGGTATCACCGGGGGGGAAAAAGTTTGGTCGAGGGACCGGGGGGCAGGGTGGGTGTCCTCGGGGGGCAGGCTTGCCGCGTACGACGGCCGTGGCCAGGCAGACACCTTGCTGAGAGGTCTATCGGGGGGAGACTGGGCGACTGACAAACCGCTTCTTCTACAGGGAAACTGTGGGAAACAGAGCAGCTTCACAAACACCGGCGCCATCTGTTGGTTTGGAATGACGCCTCCTGTTTTGATGAAAAGTTACACCTCTTTGGAAATAGTTCAGACAAAAAAAAAAAAAACATTGCATTTGTAGTTGCAGTGTTTGGCCCAACTCTCGTCCAAGCACTTTCACAATAACAACATCACACAAGTAAATAAACTTCAACATTATTTTACTTCAATAGAGCACACAGCATTCACATGAGATCTTCATATAAAACATAGAGTTTGGTCTGTGTATACTGTTTTCACAAGACATGGATTTAAACATCTCACTATCTCTTTTATACATTAATCCACTTTAGTGGATGTGTTAAAATTCAAGTCTCTGGTCTCTGTCTTGGCATCCTTTACACAACAGGTGCTCATTGAATATCTAGTGATGAGACATCCCCTGTCTCCAGTTTTGGCTTGGGGGAAGTCCTCCCTGACAGTGATCACACTGTTCTCTTTCATAGCCGTCAGCCGCCTGCTCTGCTTTTCTTGGTGGCTTTGCAGGAAACTGCTGGGTGCACTGAAGAACCCCTCAGTGTACTGCATTGTTGCAGACACTGCTGTTCAGACAAGATCAGATTATTGTATTGTCATTGGGGGTAGTGCTCTCATGCAGAGACAAAGCCTTGAAGTCAGTGTCTTGCGAAATGCCTGTTTTGGCTTCTTCTAAATTGGGTGAAAACTAGAACGCAATTGGGAAGTACTCTGTAAATGGAAATCCATAATCCAACATGTAAAGCTGCTGCCTCTGGAACAACTGAAATTTCTATATTATTAGTTTAGCCTAAAATTGGCCCCACTGACTTTCTCTCAGCGCAGGAATGTAGCATGATCTTGTGTTAAAAACAAAATCATTTTATGGCACAGATCTGAGACTGTGATCACAGATTTGAGTACTGTCTGTCAAATTGGTGCATGATTTTTTTTTTAGATATACAGACAGGGAGATGGATGAAAAAAACATCCTTCCTTTGTTGGTGGAGACAACAACCAGGAGACGGCGGCAGCGTCATTTTGACTTTGGTCTCTTTGTGTTGCTGCTTAAAGAGTCTGCAGCTTCCACAGGCTGGAGGAAGAAAGACAGAAAGCACAGCTGTTCAGACAGATCAACACACCAGATTTGAAACTACTGAAAATTTGCCCCCCAAGAACAAATACAAAGACCAAATTTTCCTGCTTTATGACTGCTTGACTGGAATAGGCGATCATGATTGATCAAAGGTAATTTTAAATAGTTTCTCTTTTTAATTTAATCATCATAGCTTTTCATCTAATAAATCAAGTTCCAAATCAATTCAAAAGGCTTTAAAAATGCACATATAGAATATTTTTTTTGTTAATGATTGTTATGTTATATTCACCTGCCCCCTCTTTCTGGTAACCCTAAAGAAGTCCTCCATTTTTGTTTGCTTAGTACATCCCGCTGCTTTTTCCTTTTCCCGTTCCTCCCGTGTCTTACGGAACTTCTCCATTCGACTACGGACCCTCTCCTCCCTAAAAACATAAATACGGCTCATACTAGTCTTTGAAAGAGACAAAGAAGCATGAAGACATGGAGGCTGGGCTTGAGCAAAAATGAGGCCATTATGAGTACATACTTTACGTATTTGACGTGGCAGAGAAACTTAACCAAGGCTTCTTCATCTGGCTCAGTCCAGATGAGTTCAGGAGTTTCAATCTGTGGTGCATCCAAGAATAACTTCCGTGCTTCTTTGTATTTCCAGAAAAGTGGCACAGGATGGGTCTGAAGGGAAGCAGATAGTATCTTTTTACATCTTACATTTTTTGGTAAAGCAATTTACAGAAATAACAACCAAGACCACAAATAGTCCATCTAGTACCTTTCTGTTGACATTCAAAACCACATTCTCAATAGTGCGGTGCTTCTGGATCAGTGTCAGAGCTCTTCTAGGACCCAAACCGGCTATCTTGTCACAGTAGTCGCACCCCAACAAAATACACAGGTCAACAAACTGGTGGAAGAAAACAGCAAAAGAAGGAAAGTTAAAGTACATATTTCTGTAAAGTGCCTTCACGAATATGCTTCCAAAGACATCTTAATGAATATTTCAGTCTTACCTCCTCATGACTAATTTGGAGTTTCTGCAACAGCTTGGGTAAAGAATATTCAATCACTTCACTGTGAAGAAGAAAAAGAAGAAAAGCTCAGCATTAGATAAGTTTGGAAACAACCCAGTCCATCCTTCAATTTAAGATATAGATTGGATTTCTGTATTGAACAAAAAAATAAATGAATAAATAAATAACATCAGTATCTATGATATGCATCGGAAAATTAACAGCATCAAGGTGAATTACACTAGCAACCGGATTAAACCATCCTTTGAGCAACACATGAATTGCACAGTTCTCACCTGTCCTTCTTGGCGTTCAGCTGGCGAATAAGAATATTGGCTCCGAATGGCAGTGAGTCCATGTCCTCTGATGCTACCGCATCCACAGTCCCCGCTCTCACCAGCCAGGCGCACATTGCTTCAGCATCCCCTGGAGCCTGGAGCACAAGACGCAGAGAAAGACAGGTTAATGAAAAATAAAAATGCAGGCAATGCGAGATAGACAGATATACTATGTACATATACATACAGTATATACATAGAGAGACAGAGGGATCACACCTGGATGAACGGTACACCGAGAAGCCTCAGGAGTTGGAGACAATCCTTGGTTTGGGATGATGCTACATTTAGCACAAAAGAGTCAAGACGCACTTATTCATTCAAATAATATTTCCAGTGCATATCCTAGGAATGTAAGGGCTTCTAAGACTACTTAAACTTCAGAATCTGCACTTTTTGTTTCCATTTAGATTTACCTATGCCTGTGCGGTTAGGGAATCTCCAACCAGCTGTCTCAGCTCGCTTCTCAAGCTGCGGGAAAAACAGGAGGCTGGATCAGCATGGGTCACAGTCGTCTCTACCACTCTACAGGTATCTGCTGTATCTATCATATCGCACCAGTCAAAACATGTAAGGAGACTAGTTCTACTGGCATTTTGAGCACATGAGATAAGAATTTAGATTAGTCTCTCTCAGACCCGTGACTGTCTCATACACACTAGGAGGATATAGTTGGTATCAGGTCTCAAGGTGTCACTTACAACAGCTGCCTTTTCCCCGGGAGGCTTTCCGTCAAACACAAAGACCGGTTTTATGCCATGCTCCAAGAAGGTGAGCGTGCGGAAGAAGAGACCTGTCAGGGGGCTGGAGAGAAGAAATAAAGACCATTTCACACCAAGTGACCAAAAGCCAGAAATACCAACACATTATAAAAAAAACTGTGACACATTATTTTCAATTGCTAATCACAGCTGTATGGTTATAGTTTGTGGTGTTGGATTGAATTGTTTATGGGTTGTTTCTGATATTTATGTTCATGAAATAATAGAAACATCAATGTAGTCCCATGCACCAGCAGCACAGAGCACAGCCTGAGAAGAGTGACTCATTCAGGAGCTCACCTGAGTGCAGGTGTCGCTGCACGGAACTGGTTCACAACAATGGAGGTATCCAGTGCGATTACTTTTCCTGTGGAGTATAAAACAGCAGCAGCAGCAGCATCATAAGCATCTTTAATTCATAGTCACAAATGGTTTGTCTATCATATCCACTGTATTAACTGATTACATTCATAAAAGAACAGTATTCAAGTAGATCCACAGTATGAAGTACTGTCACTCCTAGTCTACTCCACTGTATTTCATGTGTAAGTTTCAGTCCATTACATAACAATACAAGGACTGTGACAGTACTTCATTTACCTGGCAGCAGTTTAAATTACTGACTTCAAGAGACCTTGTATCCTTATAAAATGTATGTAAGAGAAGTGGTTATCCTCATCTTACGGTGGCCACGTGTTTTGTATTTAAAATCTATCAATAGCAAAGTGTTAGTCGGTTAGTAAGTGAAGTACAGGTACAATGTACAATAAATACTCGAGTACAAGTACAAGTAGCTCAAAATTGTACTTGAGTAAATGCTATTAGTTTTCATTATTGTAATGGCAACATTTTAGTGCTGACACTGCTAATGTTTTCTTTTATTTGTGAAAGTTTCCAAGGGCGTGGTCGCACTTTTAAAGAAGTTTTGTTTTGTCGGGTGGAAAAATGATTTGTAACGTCAAAGCTAAGCTACCAAGTACCAAGTATGCTAACCGTAGCAATTAGCAACATCCGGTATTTGACATGGCGAAGAATTCAGCGTGCTAATAAAACAAATACATATGTTGAATGTCACCTGTGTAGTCACTGATATCCTTATGAGAAATGGCATCGTGAGCATCTAAGCGGATCAAATCTGCCAGCTTCGTGATCCCCATTGTGCTGCCAGCACCTCTGTTTACTGTTTCAAGGATGCTTCCGGTGAAAGACCATAACAAGAAAAGGTCAGCGTTAGGTTTTGCTCTGATTAATTTCCGTGTGCTGATGATCTTCGGTTGGAAAAATGATCTCCTCTTTAATTAAACAGCCATATAAATATTTCCATCCACAGAGCACTTCCTGGTGTTGCACACCAGCCGACAGAGCAGCAGGGGTCAGTATTGTACAGAAACAAAGGTCTGCAAAAAAATTTAACATCCATCATTTATTACAGCGAAAATATTTACAAACAATGAATGTATTCATATATTACAAAGAAAGTAAAATATATAACTTAAAATTCCAGCTTTAATTGATAAGTACACTGTATAACAGAAGAAAAATGATCACTGCAACGTTTTGCTGATGCCCTTGCTATGTGTGATAAACCTCCATGAAATCATTTTATTATTCAAAAATAATGGCATCAATATATCATGTATATATTCATCTATTACAAATCATCATACACACAGTAGCTCTAATATCACACTGTATGATGGATAAAACCACACAGTCCATGCTCTTAGTCCCTATGTAACTTAATGGAAAAACGAATGGTCAAATTCTCTGGAAAAACAAGCTCGAACTGTATAAACAGCACGAGAACACATTATTCATTCACAGATAACATCCCCAGCACCCTACCTTCAGTAGTTTTGTTGCCCCTTCATCAAGCTCGTATCACAATCACTGTGCATGAGACCGCCAAAGAGGTAAAAAATATATATATATTAAGGACTAACTACACCATTACAACAATAGGCTATTCAAGTACCGTACACAAATGTTTTGGGTAATGAGGAACTCAAAGGACATTCAAGGTTAATGTTATGGCATCTCTGGATTTAGTCATCTTACTTTGACACTTAAAGAATAGCAATTTTTGACCAAACTGATGAATTTCAACTTCAAATAGGTCAGGTCTGACATTTGGTCCTGTGACTGTAGTTCCAGCTGTGGCCTAGGTTCCCAAAACATTTGCTGCTTAAGTAAATCCTTGTTTCCCCTCTAATCGTTCTTCTCCTGAGGCTAACAGCTCTCCTTCACAAACTTTGTTCACTCTCACGAAGACGAACGATGGTAAGCATCACTGTAACATCTGTTGTTGGTATGTAAAAGATTAATCAAGCCTAAAGGTGCAGTCTATAACATTTTCCTAGCTCTTTGCACAAAATATCTATAAGGGTTTGCAATCTTTTGGCCCGTTGCCACTTTAAACTCATCTCCACATGACCTGTATAACATTTAGTTTCTCCTAAACCCAAGTGATCATCAGAGAAGTATTCGAAAGGTGGAGAAAGCTTCAGACTCAAATGTCAGCTGATTTAAGGTTGACGTTATATTCTCTGGAAAGCAACCTATGTTGTAGCTAATTTTAGCCTAATAAGGCATCTGATAGTTGTGTGCTACAACATAGCAAAGCTCTACTTACTACATCAAAGCAGATGCTAACATTTTGGAAACATTCAACTGTAGTGTCATTGTGCTTTGTCTTGCTCGTCGTTTACCAGTTTATACAAGGGTGAGATACATAGATGAAACTTTCATGTGAAGTCTGAGACCTTTAGCTTTACTCCTACACCTCACCAAACATCACTGTGACCTTGCCGATAGTTATTGTCTGCTATTGTGAAAATCTGTAACATTGAGTAGATATATTAAACATTATCTACGCTGGCTCAGGTCTTACCTTGACAGTGTTAAACTTGAAATTTGTAAGTCAAATCTCAAAATAGAATTTGTTATAAAAACATAGAGGGTTGTGGTTTAGGACATTTCCAATGTTGTTATAGTTTCCTGTGGTTTCCTTTAGATGTTATTAGAGGCCCATGTTTTAATGGCTGCACCTTTAACAAGGAATTGCTTTGGCTTCCAGTGTTTTGGGAGGCTCAGTTCAGTCCCACCTCAGCGACGGAACCAGATCCAGGTGTTGATGAGCCAGAACGCCACAGTAGCAGAATACAGGATCACCTCTCGCTTTGAGCGCTCTTTGTTTTCTTCCTCCAGCAGCTGCAGGCGCCGGTTCAGCTTCACAATCTGAATGACCACGATGAAAAGATGTTTTCTCCCATGTAAAAGTGGTAACATTGTGCCAATGCTGGGCATGGGTAACATTTGTTCAGGTGTTTACATTGGATTGCCACCATCTGGTTTTCAATTTAAGTCTTAAATATGCAAGACAATATACAAGCAAAACTATAGTGACGATATCAAATTACCAAAACATGAAAAACCTCGTTTTTAATGGGATAATCTGTTCTCAAATAATTTCATATCAAACGATACAAGTGCAGCAGCAAGACTTAAACAATACTGTTAGTTTCAAAGAAAATACTTGTGTACTCTCTTACCAGCCTATTATGTGATTCATCCCTGTATTTGTACTTGCACTGTATTTGTTTGTTTACAGCTGAGTATTTAAAAGATCTGAGATGGTATTCATCAGCTTGTCAGCATGCCTTCACTGTACCCTAACGAATTTTAGCCCTAAGACAACAGGAGAAAATACTCACAACAGACACAATAAACACACCAGAGCAGCAGAGAAGCATATTATATCCATATGTCACTTATCAGTGACAAACACCGGCATTTAGGCCTGTGAGACATATTACCTGTCGTCGTAGTGAGGAAGCGTCTACCAAGCCAGACTCATCAGGGTTTATATCCAGGGCCAAGTCCAGGTGCGTCCTTCAGAGATGAACATATCTCAGTTTAGACAAATGACAACAGCAATGTACAAAATTAGTCTAGCTTGAGGGTTCACATCACTGCAAAAGCTTAAAGGACGTTTCTTTAACACTCACATCCACTAACATATTATGTTACACACATTTATATTTTGTATAAATGACAAATTCAGGTAGGTCAACTATGATAGTGTTTTTGGCTCACATAGAGCACAGGAGGAATGATGTTAATTGAGGCTGTGAAACAGCATTGTTCCTGTTTTAGTGAGAGATGCCAACACATCTCAAATCAGATAAACAAACAACCAGCACAATTTTCATGAGCATCACTTTACTTCCTCCTCTTCTGACTTCTTTCCTCCTCCATTACAGTTCTTCACCTCATGAGCTTTCCTTAAAGTTATGATGCTGTAAGGAGTTTATTTGTTTTCTTCATTTTAAGAAAATATCTCAACACAAACTTTGGGACTTCTGAGAATTACAGGGACAAAGAAGAGACACCTGCGGTGACTGTCATCCAGGACCTCAAGAACCTGCTGGTACGCTCGCCGTGTCGTTGACTGAATGTAAGACAGGAACCCTGCGGCTGTGAACAGGTTGATGCTCGCATCTTCGGGGGAACAGAGGGGGGGACACAAGCGGACCGGGGGGGCAGAAGGGGAAGGGGTTACACTGGCAGAGAGATGAGTGGGGAGGAAAAGCAGAGAAAGAAAGATATTTTTAAACCAACTACAAATGAACAAAGAATAAGAAATTCAAAATGTAAAGGCAGCATCAGTGACACTGTGCTGTAGCAGGTGTGCTTACCTTATATCACATCTGCTGATCTGACTGCTGTGGCGACCAGAAATGTTCTCGCTCGCACTGCGCTCTCTTCGAGACCGAGCATGAAAGTGGGCCTATTATTGATACAAAGATTTGAAATAATAGGTTACAATGACAAGACATGATTATAAGATTGCGGTTGAGGTTCCTAAGTATTGAAAATTGTGCTCATTTTATTTTCCACTGCACTTTTAAGAACCACAAAACCAAATAACAAGTATGAGCAGTCTCATTTTGAACGCCACTCCTCAACCACCGACAATGTCAAAACCTGCCGCACATAAATAATTGATTTGGTTTCTTCTCTAAGCACCACTGTGGCCATTGTATCCTTTAATCTCCATATACACTTTCTTCATTTCCTTACTTTTTTTTCCCTTCACTGGCTGGCAATGTAATCTGCTCTTTGCAACTTTTTTAATACACTTTTTCATTCCCCACAGCAAATTCAAGCACTTTCTGAATACTTTTCCTCTTCAAACAAAAATGAAGGCTTGCATCTCTTCATTTCTCTGACCTGAACCTGCATTTCTTTAAACAGTAGTTGATGTGGATAAAACGTGAAGATTACTAATAAGTATAGCTCATGTTTAGACATGTGATCAGAAGTTTGCTTGACCAGTCGTGAAGACACTTGTGAAACCAGCAGATTTGGTTTCATGACACGGCATGACTCATTAAATTCTGCAAACAGTGGTGTGCATCATCCCTCTATGTATCCCCTCATAACATCCAGTTAGTTGTATGCACCTCCACAAAAGTAAGACAAAATCTGCTCAAGCGTCTGATTTTCAGGAGAAAAACAAAGTTTCAAGTTTCGACTTCAGTCCACAGTTTCCTGTACAAACCAATGAATAGAAAAGCAGCTGCACTTCAGCATAAACATAACCAACTAAACAAGAAGAGTAGAATGATCAATTATTTTCTTTAAGACACATCTATCTGGTCTATATGAATTTTTTTTTTTAAACCTAAATATCCCTCAAATTTCTATATAAGCTTTTAATTTTCACCTTCAAAATCTCAGCTTTCTGCTCCAACTTCACAGTCTTACATCTGTCTCCACCTAATCTTATTAACACCCAAAATGTTATGACATCTACAATATTTTCACTGACAACATTACAGACGTAACTGAGTAATATTGCAGAATAATGCTATATTAAAAAACAAGCATTATTGTTGATCATGTACACAAGCACCAAGTTTTTGCTACTATTTCTATCATTTTGTAATACACATAATCGTGTAACGGCGGGATCAGTTTCAAGTTAAATTAATTAAGGAAACTGAATTCATAGAAATGAGAAATAAAAACATTTAACAGAAACCTTGGTGTAACTCTTACCACCTGGCTGGGATTGCTCTGTGAAGAGGCAGTTGGGTCAGTCTCGAGGGAGTCCAGTGGCTGCTCTGAAAGGGTGAGGATTCGTGGCGGGGCCTTCATGTTCAGGAGGTCCGCAGGAGGGACAGACTGAATCAGGTCCAAGTCTCTTGGACGAGCAAATCGAGCGTCCCCATCATCACCTGTGGGTGAAGTGAGGAGGAGAAGGACAGGAGGTCACACAGTTTTGGCATGGTGATACATACATAGCCCAACACCTCAGGACGACAAATTGCGTGTATTTTCTACCATGCAACTTATTACTGAAGTCCTGTCCTCACCTGCAACAACAATCCTCTCAGGAACCTGCATCAGGGTCGTGTGAGTGAGCAGTGGCTGCTGAAGGGACAGGGACCCTGCTTGGCTGTCAGAGGCCACCTTGAGGGTCTCGGGGATTCGCATGCGTTGGCTGATGCCTTCGGTGTACTCCAACTCATAATGGATGCGGTTCATCTCAGCCGCCTCTGCAGTGGGGGAGGTGAAGGTTGGCCCACTCATCCAGCCTGAAGACACACCAGACAGAGGGAACTGGAGTGACACTTGAAACACTCACAGTCTCAGACGTTAAAAATCACATCAAAACTCATATCTGTGAAACCTGGATGTTCGCCATCCCTCTCAAGTTAATGGTACTGGCCTGCTGGCAATGCCATCCTGATTTTGTCATTCAAGTTTAAAGCAGTGTTTAAATTCATATATATATAGTGGATTTATTCCTTGCCAACCGGTTCAGTCACAAGTGGTGCTGCTAAATACATGATCTCTGGCTCGTGTAAAAGGGCATGTCCTGTAGAGGGACCACACAAGCCCGACAAGGTGGAGGGTAGAAGGTGCAGCAGCAGCCACAGCTAAGAAACACCACATAACAATTAACATTTTCACGGTGTGTTTAATGAAGTTACATAACGCTGACATGAGGTGTAGCTGTTGTCGAAACATGGCTTCAATGTCACTGAATGAAACCCACGTAAGACGCCATGTCTAGCATGTACTTAGCTAATATCTAGCTAATATTAGTACGCGATGTCTGACAGGCATTAGCTGATGTTATCTTTATCACAACACGTTAGCCTCGCTGTTTGCAGTAACACGCTGGCTAACCGCAGCTATCGCGCGCTTTACTTGGCTTTAGCTTCAATGGCCACTTACCGTTAAGAGTTTAGCACCGGGGTTTAAAATGTCATGTGTCAAAATGCTGTTTTCTTCTGTAATATTTACAGCATCGGCCCGAGACGGACGACGGGTGACACAGAAACACGCACCGCCTCCAGCTAGTGTATCTATCTGGCAATAGCAAACCCCGGGTGTTCGCTGGGGCGGAGCTTATAAGCTACACCGTCACTCCAAGCGAGGCGCACCAGCAGGGACCTCCTGGGATCAAAAACGAGCGCACACAACTACTACACTCAAATTAGCCGTTTCACATGCAATGTTTATGTAACTGGCCTAATTAAAACAACATCATACAAAACTGTTTCTTTGTCAGCTGTAATTCAGTTTACTCATCATTGTCAGACTAATCTTTTCATGATTATTTTTCTAACACTGTCAAACATACAAAATATTAAATATCAAACCATTATGAGGTTTTACCTTGAAGATTTATGTCAAACGACTGTATTTTCTATAATGATGAATTCATGATGTCTTATTTCAATTCAAAACATTTTCTTGTCCCAGAAATGATGGATTCTTACATAAATACAATAACACCTATAGGAATATATATATATACTGTATATATGTATATGTAGTATGTGTTTGTTACAACCTGTAAACTTCAAGAAGAGAAACGTGTAAAACCACCAAAGAGAAACAACCTATGGCATGCTTCATTACCACAAATGAATGTATTGTGAATGTATTTAACAAAGATCACAATTAACTTCTGCGTTCATCAGTGATGCCCAGTTATGGGGTTGAATGTGTAGCCTTATATGCAGATGTGTACATACACATGTATAATATAAAACTTTGATTTAAGGTACAAATTCGCTGCAGTGTGCTTTTGTAATTTTTTTTCAATAAAATTGTAAATCAAAAATTTGCATTTATTTCTTGATGCATTTGCATTATGAAATTACTCAGCTCTAATATATATTCAATATACAGCTAGCTATAGCCACCAAGCTGTAGATGGATTCAACACAGGTCACTTACTTTATACTGTCCCCCAGATATTTTGTTTGCCCTTAAAGAAGTGTTGTTATTACTGGTTTACAAAGTTGGCCAAATGCAGTCTCATATGGAATGAAGACTGTGATATGACATAACCAACATTTGTTACATAAGAGTCCAAAAATAACCAATAGCTGTCTGCTGAAATATAAATTCAGATTTCCCAGCTACTCTGCTTTAATTTTATTTTTTTAAGTATCCATTAACCATGTACAGTATCAACTAAAATGAAAAGGGCCCTAGAAACTGGCTTTTGAATGAGCTTTAATGTATAAGCATATTTTAATGTGTATTTTAGGGGTTTTTTTAATCTGTGGCAGCATCTTCATGAGGAGGAAGCCTCCTTTCAGGTACCTAAACGGAGATGTCGGCTTCGCAATACAACTCCCACAATTCCAACGTCTGCGGAAACAATGCGCATGCGTCGTCCATCTGGGCCATTATTTTGTCCTCCTCAAGCTTCAAATGAACAACAGGCTAAGCGTTCCTTGAAATGAATTAAATATTAATACACGGAAGGAACATTTTTTTCTTCTTGTTCATCACCGCCGACATACATGGAGTCTCTCGGTCAGTAGCTCGTTGTGTCGCCGGGCTGTTCGGTCCTCCGTTGGACTTGGAGGCCGAGAGCAGTGCGCGGAGTGACAGCCCCATTAAAGCCAGCAGATTGGGTGTTTATCTAGTGGGCTAGCCACCTAGCTAGCTTCCTAGACAGCTAAAAGGGGAGGAAAAACCCGAAAGGACCATTTGATAACTTCAGGAAAGAGAGAGCTGTGGCTTTCTCTGCCCCGTCCAACCTGCTGAGGGGATGGCACACCTTCGAGACATGCAAAACCAGGTACAGAAATCCTCTTTTCACCAACTGTCACCTCCCTTCTTCTTGTCCAAGACAAGGCGAACCCCCATGACCGTCAGGCTTTCCATGAATAGGTGGGTGGGGGTCTAAGCCATCAATGCCAGCGAAAAACTTACTCTATAAACGAACATGAAATCATTTATTCTCCATCTCCTCGCCATTGTCAGGAGCAATTGGCAAAGCTATCAACAAGCTGACAAACAGATATCATTAGAAATTGTAAATTTCATCAATGTACACAGCAATATTTTTAAAAGCCTACACTGTTTTAGAATTGTAGTTGTCACATGTTGTAGATAGTAAAATATTTTAAATTTAACTTCTTTATTTGACTTAAATTTGACTTCTTTAAGTGCCTACTACTCAGTCAAATCATCACTCATTTCCTGCTGTTATTGGAGACAGAAAACCACTAAACTTTGAAGTGTCATGCCTCTTGAATTACATCCTGGCACAAAGTTAGATCTAGAGTCTAGGTAATTATATAGGCTGTGATGAAATGCGTATTGACACAGATAAGAAAGGTTAATCATCCTGCATCTCTTAATGTTTGACCAGTGCATGAAAACATTGTAATAAAGGCCAACAGATAGATGTAACTAACCCTAATGTCAGGTCAATTAACCTTTTATAAAAGAGCATTCATATGTGGAACAAGTTATAGACACAAATCATACTATAAGAACCATCATCATGACATACACTTAATAATTCAGTGCATTCTTTGCTCTTGCTTTGCCAGAATACCCGGCTGGACCCCGAGGAGTACTTCACCAAGCAGGAAAAGATTGGGAAGGGTTCCTTCGGCGAGGTCTACAAAGGCATCAACAACCGCACAAAGGAGGTGGTGGCGATTAAAATTATAGACCTGGAGGAGGCGGAGGATGAGATCGAAGACATTCAGCAGGAGATCACAGTGCTGAGCCAGTGTGACAGTCCTTTTGTTACCAAGTATTATGGATCATACCTGAAGGTGAGATAGAAACAAATACTGTAGCTACACATATATATATATATATATTATCACAGTTAATCACATAAAGATGTGGTTTTAAATCTTAAACTTGAAAACTGAGTATTTTCTCTCCCTCTCAGGGGACCAAGCTGTGGATTATCATGGAGTATTTAGGTGGAGGATCTGCTTTGGATCTGGTAAGAAGGTTTCTATTTTTATGCTGCTTACAAAGTTTTATACAAATCTTACAAAGTGGTACTTCTTATACTTGTGGAGCAAAACCTGACCTGTTGTTTGCATTCTCTCCCAACATCCACTCTTCTCTGATTTATTTTTTCTGTATGTTTGTCGTCCTAGCTCCGTCCAGGGCCTCTTGAAGAGACTTACATTGCTACTATACTGAGGGAAATACTAAAGGGGCTGGAGTATCTGCACTCGGAAAGGAAGATTCACAGAGATATCAAAGGTAATAGGTACTTTCTTCTTGTAAATCACCACACTTTCGATGGGAAACAGACTCTCTAGCTAGTCTTTTTCATTTAGTATCGATGTAGTGCAGTGAGTGAAGAGACTGGACATGAACTTACAAATGCTGTGATTCAGTATCCCATATCAGCAAGTACATGCTGCACTGGAGTGCAACAGAGCAGGACACCGAATGTTGAGCTGAGTAACAATGTGCACATCCAGTCTTAACCAGACGTTGGACAGAATAAGTCCACACATTTAAATATGTTAACAAGCTGTAAAAATAATAATAATAATAACGTGTGAGAGCTTGAAATTTCACAACACACTGAAGGTGTTAAATGTGAATGTGTGTGTGTGTGTGTGTGTGTGTGTGTGTGTGTGTGTGTGTGTGTGTGTGTGTGTGTGAGAGAGAGAGAGAGAGAGAGAGACTGATGTTATGCTCTCTATTCTTCAAAAAAGAGAATTTGATCAGTGGTAATCATTCAAAATCACAGAAATATAATGATGCTAAGATGGCAGGCAGCTCAACAAAGATGTTAGATAAATATTAAAACTGGTTCAACTGCTTGTGGGTTTATTTTCCATTTTCCATAGGGACTAAATTCTTGTATTTAAACTCTTTTCCTGCCAAAAGCACTGAGCATCTCCTGATGTCTGAAGCTGTCTGAGTTTGCCACAGTGGACTCTGAAGTATCCTTTGTCCATCTGTTCATCCATCTGGTGCATGTAATATGCTGAAAGCTGCTGATACATTTTGACAAAACTTCATGGACTGAAGTCTTTACTTGTTACACTTGATTGGCCTTAATGAGGGGCAACAGCACTTCATTGCTATTTATCATCCCACAATGGGACTGCATCATTGGCATGTTTATTGATGCTTTGTGTTTAACATGTGAAACAGAAGCAAGCCACCGTTCACAGATACAGAAAACAAACCCGTACTGATTATTTATATCACTTGTTTTTGACTGCCTTTCTTCTTCTGTTTGTTCCTCCCAGCTGCCAATGTGCTCTTGTCGGAGCAGGGCGACGTGAAGCTGGCAGATTTCGGGGTGGCAGGACAACTGACAGATACCCAGATTAAGAGGAACACATTTGTCGGCACACCTTTCTGGATGGCTCCAGAGGTTATCAAACAGTCAGCTTACGACTTCAAGGTGAGGCCAGAGTCTGTGGCGTGAGAGACAAGAGACAACCTCTGTCGCTGCTTTGAGTGAACACTGTTTAGAGTGAAGAGATGTTTAACGTTGGTACAGCACAGAGCGGAAGAAGTGACATGTTTTTGGGGGTTTTTTGTTATTGTTGGTGGCACTGATAAGTACATGATGCACATCGTTTTATGAGGGGAACTACTGTATATTTGAATCCCTTGCACAGTTTCTAGTGTATGTGAAGTTAACACAGCTTACTTACACATTTTCTCTCCTGCTTAGGCTGATATCTGGTCCTTGGGCATCACTGCCATTGAGTTGGCTAAAGGGGAACCTCCCAACTCTGATCTTCACCCCATGAGGGTCCTCTTCCTCATCCCCAAAAACACTCCTCCCACCCTGGAGGGTCCTTACAGCAAACCCTTCAAAGAGTTTGTGGAGGCTTGTCTAAATAAAGACCCTCGTTTTGTAAGTAAAACAGCTGCAACCATCTGCAGGCATTGTAGCAGAACTAAAATGGGATCAGACATGTGTGTTCAGGCTAAATAAGATTAGAAAATTGGAAAATAATTCCAGACTGGCACTGCTGTTCTTTGTAAGACTTTGGTCATTTATCCTACCACATTTTTGTGATTGGATTAGCGTGCCCTGTCCCTAATAGGAGTTACAACTTGTTGTGCACTTTCTCAAATATTCAAACATGATCCACATCACATTTTTGTACCAGAAAAATGCCAAAAATACGTTAAATCAAGGTGATGTGATGGTAGAGTCATTACTCTGATCCCAGCTGATTCTTCTTCCTGCTTCAAATGAACAAACCCACCGATGACACTGTAACTGAACTTTAATGCCGCTCCCATCTCTATTCTTCCTCTGCACAGAGGCCAACCGCCAAAGAGCTTCTGAAGCACAAGTTCATAACGCGTTACACCAAGAAGACGGCCTATCTGACAGAGCTGATCGACCGCTTCCGACGCTGGAAGTCAGAGGGACACGGGGAGGAATCCAGCTCTGATGACTCAGATATGTGAGTCTCAAGAACACACATTCATGGATTCTAGTCATAAAACATCCGCTCCGCTCTCCGAGTATCTACTCAAAGACATGTTATCAAATTAGTAACACCAGACGGACCTATTAGAGAGTAGCAGAATTGGCTGATGGACATTTACTAGAAGCATTGCTTACCCATACATATCCAAACACGTAGGATATTAAATTGTACTGAATAGAGACATTTTCTCTGTATTTACAAAAACAAACTCATTGATTCTTTGTGTGTAAATCAGACAATGTTACTGCCCCTTATATTTGTGAATATTTTTGTCCCTCACCTCTTAATTCTGTTCACCCCCACCCCCATGTCTTTCAGGGATGCAGATGGTGACGTGGATACATGTCCCATGTGGACCTTCCCCACAGTCAGACCCAACTCTATGAACAAGTTACAGAAGGGCTACACACACACAGATTCAGAGGTAAGACACATGCAGCACACAGACACAGAGTCAAATCTTTTGTTTTTCCTAACACCCCTTTTTCCTCTTTGCAGTCAGGAGATTCAGTGAAAAGACAACCCAAGTCCCAGTGCTTGTCTGCTTTGGTAACACCCATCTTCAGAGAGGTAGGTGTAAGTTTTGGAAGTGGGGACAGACAGAACTTTGATGCTTTTCATTGTACTTCCGATCATTTTAGATAGAAGGCAAGACACCTTAAACCTTAAATCTCTCTTGGTACATTGACTGCATTGATAACAATGCAAGTCTGGGCTGCAGCAGTGACAGGATCTACACTCCATCTTTCTGTACATGTCATAACGCTCTTGTGATATGATTTCAACAATATAGGTTTATTTTTAGTCCCAGAATGACTCACAACCTCCGTCACTGTACTCAAAACCATGTATTTATAACATGAATTCAAAACCACATGATAAACACTGACTCTGTCTCACCTCTAGCTTCATTGTTGTAACTTCTATCATTAGGAAAGAAGGTATAAAAGTGGATCAGGATTTGAATGCAGGTATATTACAGTTACTGTTTAAGGGGAAAACCAGAAGAGAAGAAGAGTCCGAGACCACTTCTCCAGTGAATGGATTTTTGGACTCCACCGTAGCTCTGTCGATGAACTTAAGAAGCAACAAACCCTGACTAATCTCTGCTTATTTTAATGCCATAACCTTCTTCATTCAATTTGTTAAATTCTTTCTGGTTGATTTTTATTTCCACCAGTTGAAGGAGAAGCGGCGGGCAAGTGGCGGAGGCGTAGGAGCCATCGAGGAGCTGGAGAACGCCTTCAACCTCGCCGAGGAGTCCTGTCCAGGCATCTCTGACCGCCTTGTCACACACATGATGGAGAGGGTGTGCAGGTGATTTTCCAGCCAGTCTTAAAACTGTCATCTGCTGCAACAGAAAACGTGCATCCATTTAATTCTAACCTGCTGCTTCATGTCGTTCTTTTCAGGTTTTCTTTAAATGGTAACACCACCCCGTCTTCGCGGTGAAACCCCAGCTGGATGTAACTTAACCCCCCCCCCCCCCCCAGCTTTTCTGTCTCCCAGTCCCACCCAACTTCTCAGATAAGGACCACAGAAGAACTCCCCCCACCCTTCCTCCCTATCTGTGCACCTTTCCCACTCCTGTCCCTGAAGAGATCTTTTAATTAGTTATAATTAAATATTTTTACAGTTTTTCTTTAAGAGCGGAGAGTATTTAAGACAAAAAAGCCATGACATTTAGAGCGTTGTGTATACCTGTTAGATTGAAAAGGAAAAACTATAATAAAGACTATGGAAAATGTCTCATTGTCTTCAGTGTCTTGTTTGAAAAGAAAATTTGTTGCAGAAAGGAACAAAGTTGCTGCAACCACAAAACAACATGAGGTTATGGATCATGTCAAAATACTAGCTGACCCAATCTGTTTCTTACTGTAAGCTTGATGCTCACAGACATTTAATCTATTCAGACATGTTATGGTGCACAGCATCTGTTCATTATTATACTGTATAATTCTTTGGTCAGTAGTGGAGCTTTCATCCATATGCCTATAGAAATCATTCAATAATTCATGCTCATATTTATGTAAATTAACACATTTAATTATGTTTACTTCCTTTGCTGATAGTCAGTATCATGTAAGTACTACTTTAACTTTGTCTTTTCTAAAGAACAATGGAAGCGCTGGGTTTTGGTTAATTAACTTCTCCATACGCTGAGCTGTAATTAGCATTGCCCTGTAACAGTCAGGGCAGGTTCATGGTGGTTTTGTCTGTCAGAGGCAATTAATCTCACTGGAATGAAACACACACACACACACACACACACGGAGCAGTAAGCATCAGCTGATGTGTGTGTTGTGCAGCTTCAGGCTTTTCTAAATCAGGAACAGGGTGTAACAAGACAAATTTATTACCCAATGAACCTTGAACTGATATTGATTAGCTGATAATTGGTTATACTGAGGTAGATTTACGCTTACTGAGGCTGCATCTACTGAGAAATAAAAAAAGGCTCAAATCGCAGAAGAGATTATTCAAGTTTAATAAAACCTTTATTACAATATATGTATCAAGAACAATATTTGGTACTTTAATATTGGATAAAAACAGCACAAAGAGGAATGTCAAGAACTCACATCTTGGCTGGTGAGGGAAATGTTGGCTACATTGACCTCATTGGGTCACCTTTAACCTCTGCAGTCATGGAAACCACAAAGTACTCAGCAGTCGGGACACATAAAAGTTTATACCTCTTAATTCTTAATGAAACACAAAATATCAATGCCCCCTGGCACATGACTTCACTTTACAATATCAAGGAGACATGAAGTAAATACATCTAATTGAAAGATGCATCAAAGCACCAAACAGAGGTGTGTCACAGTTTAAAAAAACACCTCATTTGTCCGTCCTTCATTTGTCAGGTGTACAGGAAGACTGTAAGAGGTCAAGGGTCACAGTTTCTTTAAATTATATCAAACTCAAAATGAGCTTTACAACACTTGAATGCAGTTGCACTTGTTGACACTGATCTGAGAACGGCACTGATGGGTAAAATTTTGGACAGGAGGGGGGGGGAGAACTGATCCCAACACAGCACTCGAGGGGAAAAGTCACCTGAAATTTAACCAGACTGTGGGGGGGGGGGTCGAGAGTTGCATGCGTATGAGTACATGAGTGGTATACTGAGCAGAATGAACCCTATACGATTGGACGCTTGTGTTTAAATGTTAAATTATGTTTTCACTTGACAAAAAGAGTATTGAGACAGTGGCATAAAACGAAATTTCTTCTACTAGTTTTCACCATAGCCGACTCTCCCAATGAGGCTCTTTCACAGAGCTAATGTTAGCATGTGCTATGAGCGATGTTTCGGGACTAAAAGGACTGAACAGAAGCACCAATACTTTGGTTTTCTCGATAGCGAAAAAAGTGAGAAAGCAAAAAAAGAATGGAGAAGCAACAGAACATCCCAATGGGTTTGTATTAAAAATATATATCACCATTTTAAAGATGGGTCACATGACTTCATTTGAGTAACTGGCAAAAAAAAAAAAAAAAAGAATAAAATGAAACAAAACTTAAAAAAAAAAAAAAAGAAAATAAAGGAAAGAAAAGAAAAAGAACCGTGTGTAAATATATAAACATAACACTGTTTGAGTATATTTTACTGTATGTATAAAAAAAAAAAAATGACTCCAGATCCCACGTGGGACTGAATGAAGATAGTGGCAAGCAGTATGAGTCAATAACCAGACAGCTCTTACACCTTTTCTGCTATCAATCCCATTCTCTCTGGTCGATGTTGAGCAGTGGCTCAAAAACCTACAGTGGAAAAGAAAAACTACACGTTATCGTTCAATTTTGAAAATTTTTGAAGTGAACAACTCTCGTTTAGATATTTGAGGTACAAACACAGGAAATCAGGTGTCCCACTGTTCTGGGAATGTAGTGTAATATAGAGTGTGTCTGCATCGGAGGGAGTGTTGACTGTATCTATGGGTCTTGCTCCTACCGTAGACTTTTCACGCATTGGGGCCTTCTCCCTCTCCATCTCCCTGCTTCTGCATCTGGGCCTGCATCTTTGCAATCATCTCCTGCATTCGTCTCAACTGTAGGACACACAACATCAATATGTATGACAGGGAAACAACAACTGCACTTAAAACAAGAACAAGGCACATACATTCAGACAGCTGGGATGTTGTTTATGTACAGATGCTTTCTCTTATCTGTCAGTCTACATAAATGTACTATCATTAATATCTGTCTGCCAGTTATAAATCATTAATTAAGTACAACTGCTCCTGCATCGTCTGCTTGGACAGAAACCATCTGTGAACGTGAATTATTGACCAGTTTAACACATATATTCAGAGAGACAACAACTAAATTATAAATGTGTGACTACAGCCAGCAGCCTGCTAGCTTAGCCTAGCATAAAGACTGAAAACGGGGGAATAATAAGCCTGTCTCTGTTCATACTTAGTTTAACTACATGAGTGGTACTGATCTCTCAACTACCTCTTGGCACAAATGTGAGTGTTATTTCCCAAGAAGTCAAACCTTTTCCTCTAGGAAATCTGGACAATCAAGAAGGATGATCCATGAAAAATGAATTTCTAATAGTAGTGTAGTGACTGAAATTTCCCACCTCAGCCTCCTTCTCCTGCAGGATCATATCCTTGTCCATTTCCTCCGGCTCCGGTCCTTTCCTGTAATGACCACAATTATAGTTACTTTTCATGTTAGTATGTATCGTAATATTTCTGTAGAATATATGCCAGTTAACAAAGGAATCATTAAGTACAAGTTAAATGCACAGTGAAAGAGGTTATAAATGTAAAATCACATTGTGTAATGATTTGTAAAGCATAATAATCACACTCAGCAGAGCACTGTGTGTGTGTGCGTGCAAGACTGGGAGTGCATGTTGTAGCATTTTAAGTAACATTAGGCAAACATGACAAAAGCCACATTGAGAAAGTGAAAAAAGGCTCAGTGGGTTAGTGGAGAGTTTCTTTGCAGGAAGATACAAAAAGCTCGCTAGAGAAAGTGGGCATCTACAACAAGTAACTACAAAGAGATGAAAGCAGGAAGATTCAAGAGGGAAGCAGCGAGTGCGAGAGTCAGGGCAACAGCGTTACCTCCCCCAAATGACAAAAAAAAAAAAACAGTACCTCCAACAGTCCACTCATGGGATTGGACAAATCAAACCAGACAGCCATCATTGGACAGATGGCGAGGCAACGTGAAGACAGTAAAACCACTCCCTTATCCTGGGTTGGCTTTAGGGGAAAGTCTAAAAGAATCTCTGTGGTCTACACTGAGGGTTAAATGATGATGTATCGCCACTATGTTAAATGACACACACAGTAATCCTGTTTACAACATCTACATATACTCAGACTACACATGCCATTTAGCTACCAGCTAACTATGTAAATCAACAACCTACAGCATTGAATTCAGTTCTATCTCAATACCACTGCCTAACTGGTGTAGGTCACATGCAAAATGATGAGTTAGAGCTACTGTACAACAGAATTGATACTAGTTCAACATTAAATGAATCAACAAAAGATGAAATGAATGACTGTGGATTGCATCATACGGCAATAACTCTCATTAATTATCCTCCTTGGTAAATATTTCTGTAATGTGTGCATGTGTCCGACAATGGCTTTTCCATATATCTCTTAAGACTTTTGCAATTGATATATATGATTTCTTGTCAGACGTCTGCTGTTTGAGGTGAGGGGGGGGAGGTGCAGAAAAGCAAGCTGACAGACAAGTACGTACGCAGGAGACAGAGGCAGAACATAACCATGGGAGGACAACCTGCCACCCCGTTTGAGGCGGTCCGAGCGGAAGTTCTCGTAGTGCAGGTCCTGGGTCACTTCCTGTAGATCCTGCATGTGGGTTCTGTGAGGTTATGGAAAAATCAATAACTAATAAATACTTCTGCACAGACATCATAATGGCTAAAAGCATCCTGGAAAACTATCTCAACCACCAAGAAACAAACTTTTAATTTTAAAGAGTAAGGAAAAACCTAGGTTATAGCCTCCTCTGGCTCCTCTAGCACTCACATCAGCATGGTGCGCAGCTTGAGGAAGTCGTTGTGCTCTGGGTTCTCCACCTCCACCACTCCCCAAGGGTACAGACGGCCCCTCACCTTCTTCCCTTTGGCCTCAATCTGCTGGTTGGATCCTACAACTGCAAATGGGATGCTAGCCTGGAGAAGAGAAGTACTTTATGTTGTCTGTTCTCATGGTTCAAACCTCCCACATAAATAACTTTAACAAAATAAATGCAATTTTGTGGCTAAAACCATGAAAATATCTTTGGAGGGAAGAAAGTTTGAATTCATCCAGGCACAAAGAGCTGTACAAGGAGCGGGGAGTTTACCTTGAGGATCCTAGTTTGCTCTTTGAAGTCCTCATCTTCATCTGACTCAGCATCAGGAAGGTGGTAAATCTTAATACCATGTTCATCAATCTCATCCAGAATCTTACAAAGAAAACAAGGAGAAATCACAGGTCATTATCTAGTAGGTGGACAGACGACAGCCTTTTGTTTTCTGTTTAGTCAGAGCTATAGAAATATAACTACTATATGTATTATTCTGCTAATCAAAATCATTTCCAACATAACCTCTTTTGACACTTCACTGGAGTTGAAGCTACAATATCACTAAAGCAGTGAGCATGAGCACATGATAGCTGCTGCTCATCTCAGGAACTGGAAATCCCCCTCTGTTGTTCTCACCCTGCGCTTGAGCCTTTCCCTCTCTCTAAGGGTGAGAGTGTCCGCCTTGGCGATGACAGGAACCACATTAACCTTATTGTGAATGGCCTTCATGAACTGGACGTCCAGGGGTTTTAGGCTGGTCAGACGGGAAACAGACGGACAGAAGGTCAAAGAGAGACAAAGGATTTCAGTAAGAATTTATCAAAAGCAAAAAAGGGTGAAAAAAAATGTAACTTCAGTGTATTAACTGAAGCGTGTACAGTATCTGTGCAAGTATGTATTGCAGGACTCACCCGTGACCAAGCGGGGAGATGAAATAGAAGCAGCAGTGAACTCTATTGTCAACAATGTGTCTACGATTTAGACCGCTCTCGTCGTGGAGGTAGCGCTCAAACTGATCATCAATGTAGCTGATAATCGTGCTGAAACTGGATGAGAGAAATATAGGTCACATTGAACATTCAGTTTGTATCACAGCATACTGCAGCAGAAGCCCACTCTCTCAATAATGAAATCAAAAGCCCAGACAAAAAAATAAATAAATAAATAAATCCTCCTCCTGCTATCCTTATGATTTAAAACAATTCAACTTACTTTTAACTGTCAAGTAGTGATGCTCTTCAAGATCAAAGGACTGACAGTGGGTAATTTAAATCTAAAAATACTTCATCTCCTCAACAGCTTACGCTCTAAAAAGATTTCATACCAGTCCTGGCTGTTGATGGCGTCTCCATATCCTGGTGTGTCTACCACAGTGAGACGGAGCTTCACTCCTCGCTCCTCAATTTCTACTGTTGATGCCTCGATCTGAACCGTCCTTTCTATCTTTTCTATAAGAAGGAAAAATAGATATAATACAAGGCCACAGTGAGTCCGTTATTGTTACTAAATGGCTTCAATGTGTTAATTTTATGTTTATAATACACAAAGTGCAAGTGGCTACGAATAAGGATCATTTGGTCATGCGTGCGTGTTTTACCTGCTGCTCCAGGGATGACTCTCTCAGGGTAAAGGTCAGTGAGAAAAAGGCTGTTGATCAGGGTGGATTTTCCAAGTCCAGATTCACCTTTAGACAACAGAGGAAAATAAAAACAATCATCACACAATAACCATCATATGAGAAATCAGAATAAAAACCAGAAAGAATTACAAAAGCCCATCAGGTTTTGAACTTCCCTAATACAGATTTGAGCGTCAACAAAAAAAGAAAAAAAGAATAAAGACATTGTCAGTGTGCTACAGGAAACAGACTGTCTGTCTGTGATGCACACCAGGCCTCACACAACACGGAAATACGCATCAGCATGACGCTAACTCTGACTTCATGAACCTGATAGAAATATGTCAGGTGGCTGACTAAGCAACCCTTGCACCCGAGGAAGCAGTGCAATGTTTCAAAATCAGTCAGGAGCAGGGGCAGGAGGAAGATCGTCGGATAGTTTCACTCGCAAGAACAAAGAACATGGAAATCCTGTTCTAGATCGACTCCATCTTTTCACAAAATTCTTGAAAAGATCTTAAAAACTTCCTCACATATAAAAAGTGAAAAATGAAAATAGTTAGAAACACAGGCAATAAAAACAGGCCAGTTTCAGAGAGTGATCAAGTTTTAAATATATGCTATTGACCTGATTTCCAGACTTGTCCTTGAGTCAAAAGTGTCTTTTATCTCATGATGCTGCAGGTCCATTGAAAATTGTTTTAGTCCTGTAGTATGACTGACTTCTATCTGGGAAAATCATGAAACTACAGCAGCAGTTTAGCTTAAGCAACAGCAATGAACAAAATCTAGCAAACTATATGAAGGAAATGTAAGAAACTATGCTCCTCAAGTCTCACGATCACATTACAGATGCTCATACATAATCAACCCAAAGCTTGTGTGCTTTACTTAGGAATGCTGCATCTGTGGTTCCCACCAGAGCAATGGCAAAAGATTTACAGAAGTTTTTACTACATCCAAACTGGCAATTTGCCAGAGTGTATGGAAAATCAAAGTTGACATATATAATGCACACTAGAGGCAGTTTGGAAAGGGCTGTGTTTTGGGGTAGCATAACAATAGATGTATAATGAGGACAAATTTAATTAAGTATATTATTTGTCTGTGGGGGAGAACTGCAGCTATCTAAATATACAAGAAAACACTGATTTATTTAGGAACCCAGGTCACAAAAGAGGTTAAATAGGCACTCAATGAGTATTCTTCCAGTAGCGGGACCAGCAGGCCTTGTCCAATGTATGAATCAGTCCCTCGAGGCCCACAGGCTACATTCCTCTCTGGTTTATTTTAAAGCAAAAGGATGAGCAGTGTTCAGGGGGGAGCTCCTACCCTCCCCCCTCATCAACAAGCACAGAGGTTCACACAGTCACAGCACTCCCATCCAGCAGTTTACACTGCTGCTGACGCCAGCTGAGCAACTACACTGATGTGACATCTGCCATTTTATACTGACCAAAATGCCTTTGAGCACACGAAGACACACTTCTGCTTTACTGAGAACAGGTTCAAAGACAAAACACCAAACATACTCTCAACATACAAACAAATGGAGCTACAGAGGTGAAAGAGTTGTGAGACTGTTATACAGAAGGTTCATTATGAAAAGAAAACAAGTGACGCCAACAACTAAATATTGTACAGGTCAATGGTCAAAATCACACCAAAAACATACTCCCATGAGCCAAAAAAACAAAATGCATTCCTTAAATGTCCATGTTTATTGAAGCTGTCTAGCTTGAAACTTGTTATCACTAAGATACACTATCATCTTCCAAACTAAATAAAACTAGAGCCACGTAACATCAAGAAGAAATGGACAAAATTAGAAAAGGTCTTAAAAACAGGGAAGACACACTCACCTACTACCATCAATGTAAACTCAAATCCTTTTTTTACTGACTTGCGATGAACCTGATTAGGCAGGTTGGCGAATCCAACATACCCTGGGGTCTCAGGGTTGGTGAACTGGCCCTGCTGTAGTACAAAAAGGAGAGGACAAAGACAGAAGTGTCATAATCGTAGTTATAATGTTTGGTGACATTACAATTTAAGATGAAAGACCGTAGCTTTGCACAGAATTCTGATTTAGTTTAAGATAATTGTTGTTGCATGATGAATCCAAATCAGTTGTAAGTTGAACATTGTGCTGGCAATAACATAACCACTTATAGGTGCCAAAGTAGGAGTCACTGAGGAAACATCTGTTCATGAACAACCAGGGTTTTTTAGGGAGAGCAACAGTGACCTCTCTGTAGTGTATTTACAAAAGACTGTCCACCCATCATTCCAGTGTTTATGGCTCTTTCCTACACAAAGCAATTCAATAGCCCCTGTGGCACTGCTACACACTGGCAAATTCAAATACAAAAAAGGTACCTTTTCTTTATTTAGTTTGCGCTTTTTTGGCCACACAGTCATGTAGTATTTATAAACGCTCCTTTCCCCCAAGCTTTCAGCAAAGGTCATGACTGATAAGACTAATAAGTAGCGTGTTCCTGTGCTGCCTTTAGGCCTTTCAATCCGCATAAAGCCACATCAGTGAGTCATGTGAATAGTGAGCAGCACACTGAGCAACTGCCTGAGTGACCTAGTATTCAACAAGTAAATAACATGTGTTTTGAACAACCACACATTGTAGAAAATAATGTGAGAAAAGTGGGATGGAACAAAATGTCTCACTGAAATGAAATCCTGGACTGAGTCAAAAGAGGACAGCAGACTTACTGTTTACATTTATAACAAAACCACAACACCTAAGATGGAGTTTTTAGTCAGAGAAAAGGAGCATATCATTAACATACAACCTTACTTTCTCGTCATTATTAATGCTAAACCATTACATAAGAAAGACAGCCAGTGAATCGGAAGAGGGAACCTAGTATTACCCTGTACAGTATCAGTTCAGATTAAATATCTGGTTTCTATTTTGCAAGACTCACCTTCATTTTGTCGGCCTGAGACATTTTTTACTGCTTGTTAAACCTGAAAGAAAACACAGACTATCACATACTGAGAAAAACTTACAACAGTAACTGGCAAGAATACTTAATTTTACCACAACTCTGGCCTATGTGAACCTGTTCTGAAATGGAGCTAATTCATGCAGTCACATACATACAGGCCTGAGTGTATGAAAGACAGGAAGTCTGGTTTGTGAGAGTGCTGTGTCTCACCACAAAAAACTGACTATCTCCTTTTCCTGCTAGCTGCATTAAAGCTGCGTCCCACTACAATACTATGATCTGAGGATAAGCAATTAAGCCATGCTTATGCTATTAATCCCAACGGCTTTACAACTGCTGTCATATGTTTACTACTTTGTTGTTGGCTGTTGTGTTGCAATTCGGTGTCTTTTTTTTAATTCAAAAGCCCTAATGAACTGAAACTGTCAGAAACACACCAACAGCACCGAGTGTTAGGATGGAAAAAAGACTGTCTCACTCTGCCAGATCATATGAAACTGTTGTTTTGCCGGTTGATTAGACAAATGTATGTGTCTAGATTAATTCAGAAGCTAGTTTGAGCCAATTCAAGAAGCCTTGCCTACCCTACCACAGCAAAATGTAACGCTAACTAAAACTAGCAATACTCATTTTCTTACACGTATTGAAATGGAAATTAGCCGGTTAATTAGCAACGGCTAGTTTTATAACGGTAACAACCCAATGGGCGTAAAATGGGCTGATGCTGACATCTGCCATGAAAACCCCCCAAATTTGATTATGTTTCTGTCTTTGAACAGCCATAAAAACGAGCCCAATTGAAAGCTATTTCCTATTTCTCCAGCTAACACCCCCTCGCTAGCTGTTCGGAAACTTGGTACAAGCTTAGCATAGCGTTAACCACTAACTAGCCGAGTAGCTTCTCTCGCAGGATGTTCACTTAAATAGCTAATGTTAGCGTCGTCGGTTTAACAACGAAACCGCGACCTACACAGCGACGAGAAAACATCGTCATGAATAAGAGGTAAAAAAAATAGATAAATCAGCGGTGTTACCTTGCAGTCCTTACAGTGCAGAGAGGTACCGACAGACTAAGTTAACGATGAACAGCAGACTTGGCGGACACCTCAAATTCTTCAGATTCCGCTGCAGCAGCTTCCTTTAGCACACAGACCACAATGCACTGGGCGAGAGGAGCAGCAGCAGCAGGGCTCAACCCTGTCCCACCGTCAACACTGAGAGGCAGCCTGCTCACACACCATATATACAATATCAGTTCATTATAAGCACATTACAATTGATAAACAGTATTATCAGAAACTGGGTCATAATAACAACAGGGATGTAGTCATGGGTGTTAATGGTGGAAGTAAGTACCCAGAGCCCCAACACGAGGAGAGCCTTAAAACAGCCTGCAACCTAAACTTTGTTTTCATTTACAGTTTGGTAATTGGACTTTTGATGTTATGAGCATTATAACATATAACTATTATATATAACCAGTTTGAGAGTGATAGCAGGTTTGTTCTTGTATTTACTTTAGATTTAAGATTGAAAAGTTTTATTATAATGCTACTGTGTTGCCACAGTCTGGGTTATCCACTGTTGGAAACTAATTCACCGTAATTCTCACATAAAACATGATTCCACTTATTATGAAAGACTAATACAGTAATCCTATCTCAGTGTAGAGGGAAGCCATCTTTTCCACCTTTTTCTTATGATGAGGGTATGATAAAAACCTAAAACACCATGACAGAAATAATGTTTTATAATATCCTCACAGTAATTACAGTGTGTTGGGAAAAGATAGCTGAAATATGCAGAGATTTCAGATTGTGCAGACCTTTTTGAATGTGTTTGATTGATTACCCAATAACTTGCTAGTTTCCCCTGGAGTCATGACCACTTTCTACCCTACTACTAACAGAATCAGAATATAATAAATATAATACATTGAATATCATAAACAAATAGTTGAATATTATAAATTGTGTCAAAATAGGAGAGAGAGATACAGAACAGCTATAAACGGACATTGTAGTGAGATTATTTTGTCAAATAAATCATTTTATAATTTTTCTTTCAATATGTATTATATCATTACATGTGGTATTACTATTTGTGAACCCATTGTTTTCTGTGATGTTTGATAAGCTGTGGTGTTATCCTTCAGTATAGTAGGATTGTATTTCATATATTGATTCTTCATTTCTTATCTATTTCATTTTCAGATTCCCCAAAACAAAGGAATACCACCTTAAAATGTTGTAATGTTGCAGTCATGATGTTCTTGTATCAGTAAATAGCTTACTCCTGTCCAATCCAAACATCCACACTAAAATCAGTTGTGTCATTGAAAATATTAACAGCCATTTTTTTTTGCAAGACCATATAATAATTCCTGTCTTCGTTGCAAATTTATTTCCAATCAGTTATGAATTATGTTCATTATTTAATTAATCTAATTCAAATTCAATCTAATTTGTTAATTTATCTAGCTCCGCTTTCCTTAAATTGACCGCTGCAGACGCACGTTTGTTCAAAACGAGCAACCTTTACTTTGAAGACGAGCTGTCTCTGTTTCCGACTCTCGACTTCCTTATTCAATTTTCATTGTAAAAGTTGGTTAATGGAACAAACCGACTCTTTGGTGCGCTGAATTGATGTGCACGTCCTCATTCAATGGGACAATAGCACAAGCAAAGCGTTAACACCGTGAAGGCAGCATCGGATAATGAAGCTCACAAACGTCAACATACATTTGCACTTAACACGTAACAAGTAGCACAATGAAATTATGCAAGTAGGCTAAGTTGATATTTTTCAATATACAACGTGAACAACTTCAGAAGAATTATAATTTATGCACGGACTGTAACAGCTAATGTTTTACCAAGGGCCCCTCGCCATTTTAAGATCATTTGGAAGCTGTCAGGAACTTTCTTTTCCGACCAGAGTTAGCTAACGTTAGCTAACGTTAGCTAGCTAAGTTAGCTAACGTTAGCTCTGACTGTACGGGCTCCCCGGTCAGGAGGTAGGTTAGCTTGCTAGCGTGAACTGTTAACCAGCGTCATCCTTTCTAATTCCGGGTAATGTTTCGAAATCTTACACTTTTGATGAAGCAATTGACAATTTTATGTATAAATAGAATATAATATAAACAACGATATATATTTATAATATTTATAATGCGTACCGGAAGACAGTATATAGTACGTACTGCTGACATTCCCTGCATGCGGCTCGTTGGTCTAGGGGTATGATTCTCGCTTTGGGTGCGAGAGGTCCCGGGTTCAAATCCCGGACGAGCCCAATTTTTGTCATGATTCACATTTTACTCTACAGTAAGCAATACTATCTTGCACGTATGTCATTGTCTACCCTTGTTTTGTTGCTAAAACAGATTTACAGAAGTGACCTCCTAATCGGACCCGTCTATAAAGCTTTGTTATACCGATCTCTTGTGGTCATTGGCAGTACTACAATGTGGGGTTTCTGTTTATTGTTTTTAATGTGTATGTATATGGTAGCTGTATGTGTTAGTTTCTGCATGAGGTGCGTTTTCATCTACACAACACAGATAATTTAGTTTCATACATTTACGTTTTAGCTCTAGAGTGGTCGCCCACTTTTTCGTGCAGCAGAGATATTGTCTTAGTTCACCGAACACAAGATGTTACCAGATAAGATAGAGGACAGATAAAGAAAACTATTTCAGGCACTGTGGTTTTGAGGCCTCTTTCAGTTCATCTCTTTTTAGACTCCACATAACCTGTGCAAAGAGGAAGCTCATCTGATTTTCAAGAGCTAAAAAAAGCGTGCTTATAATTGAACAGGTATATGTTCTGGGTTTAAATCACCTGCCTATATTTATTCTGCACACAGTCTCACTCCAGTGGCGCTGGAGGAGCATCAAACGACTTAAAAAAATATGCTCACTTAATGCCTTTCTTTCTTCACCCAGTAGGGGCTTATCTGAGCTTGCTGTTGTGACAGCATCTCTGCTCCCCTCCCTCCGGTCTGGCTCAGGACAGCCACTGCTCTGCTTAACACGAGTCCAGGAGATATCTCGGTAAATACCAGTCTCTTTCCCTTTCTGTTACAGCAAGCATATCATCGCCACAGGAGCTACACTACTTCCATTATTTCCATAAGCCTCTTAGTGGCGCCATGCTCTGTCATTTGTAGAGTGGCTTCATACTATGGGGGTGAGTTTCTATATATTTTAAGTGCCTCTTTCCTTTACCCACCCTCTTAATTTGTCCTGGGTTCCTGTTCTGCTATGAATCACAATGGTAGTTTTTGGTAATTCCCAGTTTTTTAAATGGATGTTGTAATCCTATTCTTCAGAGCGAAGAAGCAAGCGAGAGACATAAAGGTAAAGGACCATAGCAGTGTTTTTTTCATGTCTGTTCATGTCCTGTGTTGTTTCCACTTTCTGGGACAGAAATGTTTTTATTTTATTTTTTTTCAGACTTACAGTACATTATGATCACGGGCTCATGCAGTTGTGAGTACTGGTTTAATCATCTCCACTGCAGTTGTGCACAACAATAACACAACACAAACTGTGAGTGTGTACAGGACTGTTGCTGTTGGTTTAATTTGTGAGTGCTCACTCGGTGCTTACTTCTGAACTCAATGGGCTTTTGCTCCTGGCTGGCACCACCACTGTGCTTTCACCACAAGAGCTCTAATATACAGGCAACAAGTTGAGTCCTTTCTTTTGTGTCTTTTTACAACAATAACAGCTTTGTCAAATACAAAAGACCATGTGGAGCAAATTTCAAGTCTCTGCAAGGTGATTTTCATACAGCATACAGTAATGAATGGAAAAAGTGGCTGCCTGTATTTAAGAAACTCCATTCAAAAATGATATAATCCTTTCATTCATCATGTTGTGGACAGTGTAATATTAAATATGATAAAGCATGTCGAAACAATCATTTCATACTTGAAGCACAAGAGCGAGATGATTATTACTCAATTAATAGTTAATAGATCAATTTAGAGAATATCTTATCAACATTAAAAACTGGATGTCTGCAAATTTTCTTCAGTTAAATTCAGAGAAAACTGAAATCCCTATAACTGGCCCTGACCAGCATCGGCACGTACAAGTACAGTCCTCTCTTGCCTCTTTCTCCTACAATATTAAACCTGCACTACTTCAGCTAGTTTAAAGACAAGCGAGGTATGGAAAGGGATCATATTATTCCTCTTACATGTTTTCACACTGGCTACCAGTTTGCTACAGAATGGACTTCAAGATTTTACTTGTTACCTTTAAAGCGCTTCATGGCCTGGCCTCAGGCTACATCAATGAATCATTAGCCCCATACCAACCTGCACGCAGTCTGAAGTCCTCGGGCAGGAACTTACTGACAGTTTTCATGTCGAGCTGTAAGACTGAAGGGGAAAGTGCTTTTAAAATCTTATTTTTGTAACTTTACTTATTTCTGGTTAATTGTCTCTCAAATGTGTGTGTATGTGTATTAATACATATGTGTTTTTTTATGTTGTGAGGCATTTTGTAATCTGTGATTTTGATAAGTGCTATATAAATAATTGTTATTATCATTGTCGTAATTATTGTTCTCTCACCAAAACCTTCACACAAACCTTCTGTAAATGTATAAAATGCAGGGGAGCCAGAATCAGAAAAACAGAAGTAGCTTCAAGCCCCTGGTTGAGTTTCCTCCTCCCTCCATCACCACACCATCATCACCCCCTTAACCAGTCTGTCATTTAAAGTAAGCGGCCGCCTGCTTAGCCGGCACCTTTCACTTTTCAAGCAGCACTTAATTTACTGCAGGACATTTTAAATCCCCTGCCTCTGTGGCACTGAGTCGCTGACAAATGCCTGGTTGCAAATGTATCTCATTGACTGCTGACTCGGTTGTATTACAAGCTGGCTGATAATGTGGCCCTCAGGTTTTATCCTCAGATGTTGGAGGAAGTGTATTAATTTAGCCTAGATGGGGCCTTATGAAAGTGTACTGGCAGGCAGAGACGAGCAGATCTCTTCCCCCCACTCTCTCTCTCTCTCTCTCTCTCAGCCTCTCAGGATTGAAGCTATCTGCCACAGAGCCAAAGCATATTCCACCATCAATGTGTCAAGGGGAAAGCTATTAAAACTACTTTACTTTTCCTAAGCATCATGAGAATAAGCACAAGATTTAGTGAAATCCCCCCCCGGAGCAATGAAAATCTTGGGGATTTTCCCCCTGAAACGTTTCCTAACCGACTGCTCAGAAGTGTCAGAAACTCTTGTATGACTTGAATGCAGCTTTTGGATTTCAGTGAATTTATTTGGAGCTGAAATGACAAAATTTGAAGTATGAGTGTGTCTGAACTTTCACACAATCAGATGGAAACCCATTCATCAGTTTACTGGTATTCAGTGATACAGTTCCAGGCTTGGTGTAGGTTCATCTTACTTGAGTAACTCAAATCAAGTGGCTGATTTCCATGAAAGTGTGTATTTGTACTTTTTTGAAAGGAACATCAGTACATTCTTTTTAGGTTCACCATGATGTGCAAGAAAAGCACAACACACCAATCTGGGGAGGGGGCCTCGGCCTTCTTCTCATCAAGTCTGCCTCCTCTGTGAAAACTTGAATGTATGTGTCAATAATCATATGCTTGGATGAAAAGATTAATTAGAGAGGTGGCTCTGATGAATCTGAAATCTGATGAATATCCCAGGTTATTTTGAATCAGTTTACAGTATAATCCATATAATCCATTCAGTGTCAATACTGTTTTCCATGGAAAAACAAATAAGAAAATGAAAACATATTCAAATAATCGATACCGTCTGTTGATCAAGTGTACTGATGTCCATCTGAGAGAATATAGATTTGTTTGTTTTCATGTAGACAAGCTGATTTCCGACAGTGGCACCATAATTAGGTAAGATGCATGAAAAGTGATCATGTTTAAAATGATTGGGCTTCAAGTTACAATTCCTCTCTGCGTCGATTAAACTTGTAAATGTGTTTTTAATTATTTAATTGTTTGTTTGGTTTATGAAATATCCGAAAATGGAGAGAAATGACCATAGTCCAAGGTAGCGTTCTCATATATCCAGATATATCCAGTTCACATCAAATAGAAGAGAGAGAAGCAGCAAAATCCACAACTAAGAAGCTGGAAATACTGTTTCTGTACTTACAGTGCGTTCAGAAAGTGTTCAGACCCCTTCACTTTTTTCACATTTTGTCATGTTGCAGCCTTAGGCTAAAATAAAAAAAAAAAAAATCTCTCATCAATCTACACTAAATATTCCACAACGACAAAGTGGAAACAGAATTTTAGAAATTAATTTATTAAAAAAGCAAAACTGAAACTGTATCAGTATTCAGGCCCTTTAGTTGAAGCATTTTGGCAGCGATTACAGCCCAAAGTCTTCTTGGGTGTGATGCGACAAGCTTCGCACATCTGGATTTGGGGATTTTCTGCCATTCTTCTCTGCAGATCCTCTCAAGCTGTGTCAGGTTGGATGGGGACTGTTGGTGGGCAGCCATCTTCAGGTCTCTCCAGATATATGATGATGGTATCAGGCAGGTGTTGAATGGTGCCTGGTTTCCTCCTCACATGACACCAACAGTTCAATATTGGTTTCATCAGACCAGAGAATCTTTTTTGGTGCTTCTTTTCAAACTCAAAGTGGCTTTTATGTGTCTTTTAGTGAGGAGAGGCTTCCACCTGGCCAGATCGGTGGAGTTATGGTTGGCCCTCCTGGAAGCTGGAGCTCAGACTGACCGTCAGGTTGTTGGTCTCCTCTCTTACCGAGGCTCTAGAGTCCTAGCTGTTGCAAACTTCTACCATTGAAGAATAATGGAGGCCTCTGTGCTCTCGTGAACCTTCAGTGCATCAGAAATGTTTTTATTGTCTTCCCCAGGTCTGTGCCTCGACACAATCCTGTCTCTGAGCTCTGCAGGCTGCTCCTCCTCCTCATGGCCTGGTGTTTGCTCTGATGTGCATTGTCAGCTATGAGACTTTTTATATAGACAGGTGTGTGCCTTTCCAGGTCATGTCCAATCGGCTGAACTGACCACAGGTGGACTCCAATCATGGTGTAGAAACATCTCAAAGTTGATCAAGAGAAATGGAGGCACCTGAGCTAAATTTCAGCGTCATAGCAAAGGATCTGAACGCTGATGTCAATGGGATATTTCAGTTTTTCATTTTTAATAAATTTGCAGAAATAAGGCTGCATCATGACAAAATGTGAAAAAAACAGAAGGGGTCTGAACACTTTCTGAATTCTCTGTAGATTATTATGATTAAAGGATTTTCAAAATAGGCTATCATTTCATCTGGAGGCCAACTGGGCAGCTGCTTCCCCTTCTACACTTTAAACAGCCAACGTAAAGTAGAGCCTTTTGTTGAGGTCGTTTTCAACAATACGAGATGATATGCATATGTGATGTATCTAGAATGTAATCTACTCTGAGTGAGTTTTAATAATGCACCCTCCCGCAGAGCCGCCATTAAACCCAATATAACCTGAGTCAGATTTACAGCAAGATCAGTGAACAATACAGTTGTCAAACACTTCAGTCATCTACAGAAAGAAAAGCCATTTCACAAGACGAAGAGATATGTAATCACTAATCTCATTTGCCAATAGTTATTCAGTTAATCAATGCAGTAAATTAGTAGGAACCATCAACATTTTTTCCTCTAGCGTGAAGTTGACTTGATAGATTCTTTTCTTGTCAGACGTTGGCACACTCCCCCGGCCGGAGCGCCCGGTCTGCCTCTTTGTGTCATCTTTCATTTCCTTTTCACCCCCAGGTCTTTCTGTACCTGTCAATTTCTTTCTACAGTGTGACTCCTTAATCCACCTGAGTGCATGGAGGACAGTTTTGACATAAGAAGAAAAGATAGACTCCTAAGGAGAGGACCAGTATCTTTAGAGCCCGGGGGATAACCGGATTACGACAGCCATTTTGTGCTGCTGGCAGTTTTTCTTATTACCCGTTTCCCCCCACCCTCATCTCTCCAGAGTTGAAATGCTGCCCTTTCTTAGAAGTCAAACCAAACACTGACAAGTACACAACAAAACACATACTCTCTGTTTTTTTCCTCAGCTGAAAGTTTTCGTGCAGAATAAAAATAAAGGAAAAACAGATCATTTCCTCAAACTGCCCTTCCTGTCATGTTGTTGTTCTGGGACAGTTTTTCTCTGCGCTGCTGTAAACTCTCTAAAACATGGTCCCTCTGTGGAAGTAATCATTGTCTCTGTGTGGTGGTGGGTGCCTCCTGTGTGCCAGGCCTGAACCTACAGCACGGTAGATAACAGCACAGCTATGAGGAGACAGATCAGCTGTCTGACCCCTGCCGTCAGTCACTTTATCCCTCCAGCCCGTCTGCTCCGAGGAAACCCACAGAAAAACACTCTCTGAAAACATCTTATCATCGCCACCACTGACACAGTGCGCACCACTGGATCTTCTATGTCCATTTATTTTGCCTTTGAAGAGGCCCACGGTGCCTTTGATTGTGGGAGGTAAATGAAATAAAGGCCTCCTCCTCGCCTGATATCTAAGTTTATCGCCGCAACCAAAACCTAAACTCGGAGCTTCAACCGACTGCCACAGCTCTGTCAACGGAGAAACACATCATGCCTCTGTCATGGTAATAATCCTTTTTGCAGAAGCCATTTTGGGTGCCTTTGAGGCGGCCTGGAAGCTCCCACTTAGACACCCAGAGAGTCAGTATTGAATTCCTCCTTGTAAAATGAGCTCCCTGAGTATATACTCCATATACAGTAATCCCCTGTTATTACCCATGAGCACCTGAGTACACATACAGTACACTGCGTATAGTTCATCGTTAAGTTATTGCTCAGGCATTTCTCCATCAATGTCATTTCAATAACAGACGAGATGGCTAAAGCACATATTTGATCAGATAAGGTAAAATAATTATGAAAACTGTAACAATCAATGGAGTCACCCAGGGCCAGAGAATTATGGCTGTGATTGGTATTGATTTTGTAGACGATGGAGGATGGAGAGGTGAGCCACTTGTACACATATTAATATATAAGACACCTGCATGGCATCATGGGATGGAATTTAAATGAGTCTAAAGGCAAGTTTTTAAAAAGTAAGAGTGAAAATTGGGAGATGGATGAAGGTTTGGAGTTTGGAGTCGAGAACCTACACACATTTTATTTAGTTTTAATGTGGGGTCATATGTAGGGTCATGTCATCTGTTTTTAGAAAGTTACATTCTGCTGTTAAAAACCTAAAGGTTCACTACCTCTCCACCCATTTTCCACCAGGTTTCAGATTTATTCCTTGTAGCCCAGAGAAAGCTCTGAAACAACATTTAGACTTTCATGTTGGCGGAATAAACCAATACCACTTTATTTTGCTGATCTTCAATCTACTTAATAATTCCCTTGAACGTTTCCTGGAAAGAACTATGCAGCACAATCTGGTCATTTTAGCTCAGTGCTGTTGTTTTTCCTTGAAAGAATCAATAAAACTTTCGGAAAAAATTGAACAGCTACCTACAAAAAATCTAAATAAGAACAAAATTTAGAGACTTTCTTTTTCCTGTATGCTGTTGACCTCAGTAAATCTTGGATGCGGCCCTGGTTTAAAGAGATGGTTTCAAATGACTAAAACAAACAGAAACCTCCTCTAACATCCTCTGAAATAGACCTCATTATTGAGCAAATGAGCCATATGGGTCATTATAGGGCTATGTGGAGCTGCAGTGGAAAATAACTTCCATTTAATTAGTAGTTTTCTGCGTATGTTATACAGCAGCTGGCTTGGATCCCCTGGTTCCCTGCCTGCTCGTCTCGGTAGCTTTGGAGAGACTAAACCGCTGGAGAGGAGTCCCTCAGAAATGTTGTACAGTCACTTTTTGTGAAGGGATTACAGTGCGGTCTCTCATTCCCATTGGCCTGGCTCGCCGTGACAGTGGTGTAGTGATGAGTGGCTGACATGCCCAGCATCATCCATAACAAGCTTCCAACTTGGTCCCGTGTGACTCCCATTCATGCGCCCAGGCTTTGCGCTTTGTGTAGTTTTCAGTTCAACTTGGTGCAAGTTCTTCAGTCAATCTGGAATTATAGTTTCTACTTTTTTTTTTTTTTTTTTTGACAAAGGCACAGAAAATATTTCTTAACTCAAACCATCTTTGATACTTCTTCGTCACTTTTCCTTTTACGCACGAGAGGAGCATGAGCTTTTTGGAGAGGTGACTTCCTTTAAAGTAGGATCGGCGCGTGCTTTAATTAATGTGCCAGTTCCTGAAATGGCAAAACCTTTAGATCACATCAAGAGACCCATGAACGCATTCATGGTGTGGTCCAGAGGCCAGAGGAGAAAGATGGCCCAGGAGAACCCGAAGATGCACAACTCTGAAATCAGCAAGAGACTCGGCGCGGAGTGGAAGCTGCTCTCCGACTCTGAGAAGCGTCCGTACATCGACGAGGCCAAGAGGCTGCGGGCTCAGCACATGAAGGAGCATCCGGACTACAAGTACAGACCCCGGCGCAAACCGAAGAGTCTCCTCAAGAGGGACCGTTTTGTTTTCCCGCTGCCGTCTTTGCTCGGGGAGGCGGCGGAGCACTTGAAGGGATTTTCCATGGACTCCTTTCTCGTCCCCGGGGATAAAGCCAGGGCTCTCCTCGCTCCCGCCTCCTCCTCGTCGTCCTTCTCCCTGCTGGAGCCGGTGGCGCAGTTCAGCACCGGAGCTGTCCAGCGGATGGCGGAGATACCGCACACTCTGGCCGCAGGCTCTCTGCCCTACAGCGCGCACACCTTTGGGTACCAGACCGGTGGGATTGGGGGTCTGGCTTGCCCCGGACAGCACACCCACACCCACACCCACACCCACCCGTCACCCTCCAGCCCGGGATACGTGCTGCCGTGTAACTGTAGCGCGTGGTCTGCGGCCAGTTTACAGCCTCAGGTGGCGTATATCCTCTTCCCTGGAGGGATGACCAAGAGCGGCATGGACTCTTACACTTCACCCAGCTCCAGCGTGTGACGGACTGGAGAGGAAGACGCACGATCGGAGCGCGAAAAGTTTGCGCACATGCAGGACCTCCCCATGTAAACTGACTACAGAAAAAGAACTGGGCTGCAACACACATTTTCATCCCACAAATATCACAGCAAAACTGTTCACTCATATTTAATAACCCGTGGGAAAAATTAAAGTGTTTCCGCAGAGATGAAAAACACTTCAAACTGCCACCAACAGCTGTTTGATGATGCGCCCCACTGCTGAGCACCAAACACACGCCACAACACACACTCTCTTACTCCTTATCCCGTGTAAATACAGAGTGGAGACTGTGGTGTGAAGATGCTATTTTGTTACTCTTTTGACAAGAAAATAAATTCAAACCAGTTTTTTCTTTAAAAAAAAAAGAAAAAGGGAGAGTCCCCCTGATCAAATCCAACAGCTGAGGTCTGTGTGGGATGAACATAAAGCTGTTGTGGACATAAGGAAGCTTGCAAGTGTCGAGGTGTTGTTTGGCATGTTTATTTATCCAGGTTAAAAAAAAAAAAGACATTAAGTTTAATTTTGTATTTTTGATTCATACATTCTTATATTTAGGCAGTCACACCTGTTTGTCCCCGAGAATATCACCTCTCAGTATACAGGCCCTTTTTTTGTGGAATTAATAAATGTTTCAAAAAAGCATTGCATTATAAATGGTCTTTTTTTTCTTTGAGACACGTTGTTTTCAAATTAATTTCAGAAAAAAAAAACATTTAACCACCCAAGTCGGTTGCTTTTCAATGAATGATTGGTTATTTTTAACAAACTGTCTTTTAATCTCCTGATAAAGTACATGACAAAGACTCAGACAAAAACAGAAACTGATATTAATATCATGCAAAAAAAGCAGAAGTCCACAGAAACTGGACGGACATAAGATGACATTTTCTCTTCCCATCGTGTTTGACTGTGACTGCTGTATGAGTATTGTAGTGTGTGTGTGTGTGTGTGTGTTTGTGTGTGTGTGTGTGTTTGTGAGCGAGAGCGAGGCAGGCTGATGATAAGAGAAGAATAGAAACTTCTCTCCTTCCCAGTTGTTGACAAAGTGATAAGGTGGAAAGTTGAATCATATGAGGTAGCTTTTGTTTCACAGTTAGTGAGAGGGAAAGAGTCCTCACACTGAAACCTCTGTTCTTCTGTCTCAATGTCCTGTATCTAACCTCCAACAAGACCTGACTGCTGATCATCAGTCCTATATTTGGGTGAAGGCTTTTTTAGAAAACACAGAGCAGAATGCAACAAGTGAGCTTAGCTGGACATGAATTGGGGATGTGGTAATTACAAAGTCAGCATCTTAAAACCTCAGACACCAGGACCAAGTCAGAAGGTTTTCACTTGACACCTTCGCCTCAGGAACAGAGACTTAAAGATTTAAAGTCCTGAAGCTGTTGAGGTTTCATCTTGCTGAAGAGTCTTTGAGCAAAACACCAAATCTTTATCAGTCCACAGGTCCAGGGATGCAGCTCTACAGCTGAGCTTGACCTCTGACCTTTCTGTGGATGTGGGAAAAGGCTGAATGTTACTGGTCTGGCTTGTCATACCTCAATATTAAAGCGGCACTTTGAGGCCTGATATGAACTTTTACATGTTGTGCATGACTGAGAATCCCTTATCGTCACATGTGTTATTTTTTCCCACTAAGTCAGACATGATAAAGTCACACACTCATTTCTGCCTCATCTCTGTGTATTTGCGTGCTTGTCTCTCTGCAGTGACGCATCATTTTCTCATCGACACTGCAAATGACACTATAATTTACTCACGGACCAACACTGAAAGCGCGATGGAGTCGGTGATTCAGTTTCCTGTATTTACATTTAAACGGTTAGTTCAGCTCATGTAGGTGCCAGGTGTGCCTATCGCCACTGTGTCCACACCTCTCAATACAAGGTAGCCCAACCCATAATACTGTATCACCCACTGGGTGAAACCCAACCGCCTCCACCCAATGCCACCATCACTACAAGGTGCCACTTTGCCCAGTTTCATTCTCTGCCTGACCAACACACACCTGCTCACCTTTGCTTCGACGCATTCTTATATGCAGGTATAGTTCGGGTATTGGGATCTTTAGCTATTTAAACTGGACACAAACCACACTGCGTGCGCACACACACACACACGCACACACACACACACGCACACACACACACACGCACACTGTGCTTCCCTTGTACTCTTTGTGATTTGTGAAAGAAGACCACAATGGCGCCATCAGTTCTGCAGAACGGTGGATTCATTTTGGGCTTGATCGGTGCCGCAGCCCTCATCGCGGCCACGGCCATGAACAAGTGGAGTGTCAAGGACAGGCAGGGGGAAGTGGTGACGTCTGTTTATACCTACAAGGGTCTGTGGCAGGACTGTGAGACAGCGTCCTCTGGATTCACTGAGTGTCGCCCGCTCTATGGCATCCTGGGCTTCTCAGGTAGGACATGACTCTCATATCTATTTAAAGTAGGTTCATTTCCTTGATGTCCTAATAATGAAACATATTCAAACTAATCTCTTTCACTGTCAAGGCCACAGTTTCATGATGGTTTCTTACTGAGGAAATCCAAACAGTCCGGGCTCTCCCATGTCTACTCTTATTCTAACCTACTGTTAGATCTTAGCTTTCTCTGATCACAGGAACAGGAACAGTGACTAACACAACTTTCAAAAGTTGTAACTAAACAGTTTCAAAAGATGAGGTTTCCAGTATCAGGGTGAGGAGGAGGTTCTTTCAATACCTGTTAAGATCCAAGAGGGCCTAACTCGCTCTCCTCAAATGACAAAACCGGAGGTTTTTAAGCTGCAGAGATGAGTCTCGTTCAGTTTCACAAGTTCTGCAACAAGAAACAACAAATAGAAATATTTTTGTTAGATTTTGAAGCCAAATTAAGGAGAAATTGTGAAGATAAAAATGAGTTTAAAGGGTTAATAAAAGAGATTAAAACACTTTGGAGTGCAAAAGGGGAACTTGAGGCTGATATTGAGAGATTAAAAATTTTAAAAAAGGAGGAAGAAACCTGTAAGGAATTTATCTCACTAAGGTGTTGAAAGGAAAATCTAATTATTTCAGACACAGCTGAAAGCAATAGTCTTCTCCTTTGTAGAACTACTAAGAGCAAATTAAAAAAATATATGTCTCAGTTTCTGTTGTCCTCCTACAAACTCTTGTTCCCATGTCCAGCCCACTCCTATCAGTATTTGCACTGCGTTACAGTGCGTTCTGGTCATTATAATGGACGGCCAGACTGAGAGTTGGTCAACACAGTTATCAGAAACAGAACAAACAACATGCAAAGGGCAGGTTCCTGCAACACACCTACTGCAAGAAAATACTCACCACATTATCAAATGAAATTCACTGGTGATCACATCATCTTCTGGCGAAGCTGAGGCCTTTATAAACAATTTCAATTTTAAATACAGGTCAGAGTGCAGATTATTGTACAACAGTTTGATTAAAGCATCTTTTTTAAATGAGGATTAAACAGGAAGAATCTTCTGAATCTTTTTTGTTTGTTTGTTGAAGTTGGACATGAATTATTCATTAGTCTTAGAAATATCCAGCTGCTGCTATCCTCTGTATTTTTCTAGAAATGTAAGGGTGTTACTAACCCGAGGGCATTTACACTCTACAATTTCAAAAACTAACACATGGCGTGTTTCAATAGGCTGATTCCAGTATCTTTAGACACAATGTGATCACATTAATGACTTTTATCACACCAGAGAATAAATCATTCTGCTTTTTCCCCATCAGAACTTAATCCATGTGAAATGTATTTGACACCCTGGGCTCGGGAGAATATGGACTCATGACTTCAGTATTTTTAAAATCAGAAACGTCCAGCTTAGCTTTACTAATGTAACACGTCTGAGTGTGTGTTTTCTGCCCACTAGGTGCCTTCCAGGCTGTGCGAGCCCTGATGATAGTGGGTGTGGTGCTGAGCGTGCTCGGGGCGGTGATAGCAGTCTTCTCCCTGACGTGCCTCACGATGAACAGCATGGAGGACACCACCAAGGCCAAGATGAGCCTCACGGCAGGAATCATGTTCATCATCTCTGGTAGAAAATTAAATAAACATGAGTAAAGCTAAAAATATATTAACAGTATCTCTGTGAAGTAAATGAGTCTTTGAGTTCCTGTCGTTGTCCCCGTGTACCCCTCCCTCAGGTGTGTGTGGCATTGCAGGAGCTTCTATGTACGCCAATCAGATCGTGGCCAGTTACAGGTTGTCCACCTACTCCAACTATAGAGGAGGAATGATGCAGGAAGGGTTGGGGTTTGGAGGAGGACTTGGAGGAGGAATAGGAGGAGTACCCACGTAGGATATTACAATTATTATTTTGCTTCTGCTTTTACAATCTCCATATCATTCGCATGCTTGGACCTACATCGTGCTTTGCTGAAATGTGTTATCTGTTTTCACCAGATACACGTTTGGCCCTGCACTGTTTATAGCCTGGATAGGAGGGGGCGTCCTGCTCATTGGTGGCGTCTTGAAGTCACTGGCTTTCAGGGAAATGGTGAAAGATGAAAAGCAACGGTGAGTCCAACAGATTTTTGTTGACAGTAAGCTCTGCAGAACTGAACGGCTGCTGAAGGCTCTGAACTTGTTTTGGACCTAATGAAGCTCAGTTATTACTTGTATCACGTGTTTTTCACGTGCTCTGACAGAAGATGCATCATCATGATAGAATTACCTAAATGCTACGTGTTGTCCTCTTGCCTTTCAGTTACCCCGGGGTTGCTTACAAACCCCAGTCCCGCACCAAGACCGACCCGGGTGATCAGCATTCAGAGGGCGGCAAGAGAGAACAGAACTATGTGTAACTTCAACCGCAGCCTCCGCACTGATAATTGTTTTTGCTGAAGTGTGTGATTTTTAGCCATTTGATTCTTGGATGTTTTTTTTTTTACTCATATACACATTTGATCTTTACTGTCTGATAATAGAAGCCTATACTGTCTCACATCCAAACAGGCCCAACAGATATATATATATATAAAAAAAAAAAAGAGTTGTGGCAAAATATTTAGTTTTCTTACTGGTCACAAGATATTTATAAAAGCACAGACTGTATGTAATTGAAGCTTTTTTTTTTTTTTACTTCATTTTGTTTTTGTTCAATCATTTTATTTTTATGTTTGGAAATAAAACACCGATTTCTGAAATACGTGTCAAGAGGTTCCAGTTACTCTGTAAATGTCATAAATGATGCAATTCATGAAACATGGATGTACCAGCTCCTGAGCACCAACAGGAAATAGCTGTTTTAGGACGAATGAGTGAAGGCGTTTCAACGAGTATATATTCATGTCAACATCACTTTTTTTTTTTTTTTTATGTGTAGTCAAGTAGCAGCAGTGATTTACTATATTTAAACTGCTTATAGCACTTCTCCTCAGACAGAAGCTGTCAACATGGAAGGTAGAATCTGAACAGTCTGACTGTTTTACTTGCCTTTGCTTATGGAGACTGGAAGCTGTGTGGGAGTAACAGGGTGAAAAACGCAAGAGATGATGGATCTGTGCCAGTGAGTCTCTTGAGGTGATACACAGTATTTTTGTAGTCCATCCTACATTTTCATGCTTCATATTTCTGTACTGGAAACAAGCAATAAGATGGTTTCGGGTGCAGCCTCCCCTTCAGAAGATCTGCTTCTTCATCTGAGGTTTTTTTTTAAAGATAGTTTCAGAGCCAAAAAGCCTTTTCTTCACAAATACAGGAAGAGTGATACTTCAGTTAGATATCAGATATATCTTTGGCTTCAGGGATGTTATGAGTGCTTCTTTAGTTAATCCACTTGGACCCTCACTGCACAGTGATGTAGATTCAGATTTGGGTGAGGGGTCTGTTTTTTCAATAAGATAAAATTTAAAGAATTTTTAAATAATGTATTTGAACTTTTTTTGTACGAAGAAAACCAGATAAGACACAAATAAATGTATACGTCTTAAAACATGTCTTGAGGGCATCTTCAAGGTTACATCCAAAATTAGCAACCCGATGACTAAGCTTGTTTCTGAGCTCATCTTGTAAACCTGCAGGCAATGTGCCCCGCAAACACAGCACCGAGCTGCAATGCCGTTTCACACCACTAGATATCAGCACACCCATGTCTTTGGTTTTAACTCGGTCTGAAGTCTGCCACTTAGGAAGGAGTCGTCTGTTCAGGGATAATGAGATTCTGTGGCACTTTCCATGAAATTAAATAGTGCACTATTGGCAGAGAGACCATCAGAGACTTTGTTTATTGTTGCATATTTAAACCTCCACCTCAAAAACAAGCGTCCAAAACAATTCCAGTTTCTATTCAAAGCAGAAGATGCAGAAAAACACAAATATACATCAGACCTCACATCCCAACACTGGTTTACTGTGAGGTCTTCACTAATATGTGTCTCAGCAAAAACATCTGCATGTGGAAAGAAACTAAGATCCATTCGGTCTTGCTACAAATCCCATCAGTCACAAAGCTGAGCGTTATAAAAAATAATTATACAAGAATATCAGACAGACAGAGGGGGAACACAAAGTCCCACAGACAAACAACAAAACAGGTCATGATGTATTATTGGTCTTCTCAAACGTCATGGAACGGATTTCAAACATGATTCATCTGTAATCTTGATCATTATTTAGGTGTGCTGTCCTTCTGAACTCTGATTATGTTGTTTTACACTCATAAGTTATTTGGTAAAATCCAGACAAGAAATTTGTGATTTTCAGATACAAAAACAGTCATAGAGAGCAGTCATTTAACAACCATCTATCAAGGCCGAGTTGTGTACAAACTGGTAAATAACTTCAGGGTCAGTTTCCCCAAAGTACGAGAAAACATTTTCTAGCTTGCCCCTGTAGTCTCTAACCATGCTGATAAGTTTTTGTTAATTTGTTCAAGTTTAAAAAGATCTGTCTCTTGAGATTTCTGCTGCAACATAAACACAATAAGGTGAATGGAATTTCATTTGTGGACCTTAAAACATTGGAAAATTACATTTACAGCTACAGATCTTTTCAGAAACCGTTTCCTTGTTTCTTCCAGTAGTTTCCGATGAATACTGTTGACAGCGTGTTAGGTGGTTAATCTACAGTATTCAGGAAACAGTTTCGGAAAGTCAAGCTGCCGATGAATATTTTAAAATGTCATTTTCTGTACTGTGAGCGCCACAAACAAAATTTAATTCACCTGAAAGAGGAGACACAAATCTCAGAGACTGACATCTCCCAGCCAGAAAAAAACAGAAACTATCTGCACAGATATGTAAAAGAACAAGTTATAAAACATGTTTTTCTTAAATTTGGAGGAACTGACCCTTTCACTAAAGACTTAAAAAAAAAAAAAGAAAGTTGGATTTGTGTCTATATCCGGTCTAATTTCTCACTTAGGAACTCCTCCACGCTGTCTGTGTTCCACTTGAGGATGCTGAGTTCTTCAGCGATGTTCCCGTTATCGTCCAAAAGCTTTAGTACAGGATCTGAGCCTCTAACGTACTGCAGTGTGGGAGGGGGGTGAGAGAGAAAAAGAGGAGGAGTGTTAAGGAGGCAGGTTTAACCTCAATACAAATGAAAAATATTCAGAGAAATGTTTGTGAGTCATCTGATCAACATAATCTGATTTCCTAGACATTTTTTTTTTCCAGATGAAGCTTAATGGGTTTATATCAGATATCATTCTGGTTCAGCATCAACTCAATTCATCATCCCTACCTTGATCTGAAGACCCTTGAACATCTTCGGCTTTTCACTCCTGACAAAAGCTGAGGAGATAAACACACCGATGAGACAAATGTCGGGTAATGAATCAGTCAATTAGCCTTTCTATTTTAGTACCGAGGTCTGTAATTAGTGACAACTACAAAACCTCCTGAGAATGTGGCGTTAAAAGCGGAGGAGACAGTTGAGAACACAGGATGCTACAGCTGAAGTAAACAAACGACAACCATATGGCACAGACAGGGCTCCAGACGCCCCCCCCCCCAATACTGAGGCGAGCTGCAGTAACTCCATCAACGTAACCTGACACTGAATTAACCAAATGTTACACCGAGCAAAGATGGGAGGTCTACTCCCAAGACACACAGGATAAAAAACTTCAAAAGCTTGTTTGAAAACCAGCCTGCAGGCACTTTAGACCACCTACTGGAACAAGTGATTTCAAAAGGATATATTTTACACTCATCTCCATTGATTAAGACACAGAATAACCCAAGGCACAAGCTAATTTTGAGGAAAAAGCAGGTATTTCAAAACAAATTCACAGTAGAATCATATCCCAATAGAGAACTCACCTTGGACTTGAGGGAACCTCCCCAGTTTTCATCCACACACCTCGAGGATGGCGCCAGCATAAAGCTGTGTGCAAAGAAACACAGTGTAAGGTAATCCATGAGGAGGATTTCCCCCCAAACACATCAATGCCCGCACACAGAGACAGAAAATACTGGCCCTGCTGGTGGTGGGAAGCCTGGCCTGGAGGAGTAATTTGATTCAGGCAGACTGATTCATAAACGTGTCCGGGCGACTCCTTGGGGGTCATTAAACTGAGAGCCTGTGCATATGGAGCAGGGCTGATGGATGGTGGTTTGTGCAGGGCTCACTTGTAATCAAACCTCCAGCACCAATACACAATAAGTTAGAGGAAATTGGAGTGTCGCAGCAGTATTTCAGACCCATGCTCTGCTCGCTGTTTTCAGGGAGGAGAGTGGTAAATGGTCTGGTCGCCTGGTTCACACAGCAAATTAAATTCAGCATGCAGCTAAGATCCTCTCCTCTTCCTCTCTTCCCTTGTGTTTCTGTAAACAATTCGGCACTGCTGTAATTAGATTTTTGTGCTTTTCCCTCACCGCACATGGCAGATCAGAGACAAGTCACAACACTACACTGTTGAAAACTGAAAGCTAGGTAACAAATGATAGCTGTCTCGACATGGACTCATTGTGGAGTCATATATGGAGCATTTTAACATTTTTAAATGCACTCAATTAGCGGGTCACCCTGTCTATCAGACTTCAATACCAAAAGCATGCATTTAAAGTATGACTTTCTCTGAGGCCCTGTTCAGACCTGGCATTCACATCTGTCTTGGGCGATCTGAACACAAGTGGTCAGCTTTAAGTACAGGTGTGAATGCACCCAAGATGCATTGAGGATGTATTTGAGATCTGATCACCCAGGAGGTGGTGTGGGCCACATGTGGCCACATTCTTTTAGCAGTGTGAACGCACACACTGTAGGATCGCCTACTCAACTGACGTCCTCTGCCACAGTCTAATTAGTCCCCCCCCTCCCAGTTTCATAATGAACTGAAAATATTTTACTATATCAAATGGCTAAAACCTTGTTCCATAGTACAGCTGTGTGCAGTGCAATCATTCACTCCTCGCTGTGTTTGATGCACATGTGGAAACGTATTCTAATGCCAGATGTGAAATGACGTGCTTAGAGCTGTCCACTTATGATTGGACCATGCTCTAGTCATTGCCAGGTCTGAACAGGGCCTATAACTCCATCAATGTATCGTCTTAATCTCTATGGAGCGTTATAAAACCTGCAGACAGAGGCAGAGATCTAATATGTTAACAACAGCCTAAAATGTTCAAACATAAAATGTAAATGATGTAGTAGTGTCAATAACAGAATAAACCAAACAGACGAGACAAAAGGTTAAGAAGAAACGAAAGGTCCTGATAAAATATGAGCAGCAGCTGTTGCCCTTTTAAATCTAACAAAGACCTGTAATATTTGAGAGCACAATGAGGACTTTAAATGCCAATAGATGCTGTTTAAGGGATTTTATTTGTCTTAGTCCGTCTCCCAATAAATACAGGGTTTGCTGGTTCATTAAATTAAATTCAGACCTTCATAATACCATAGAATACAGTTGTCATACAACCAGTAGGGACAATAAAGCCTACAATTTATTATTATTATAACTTATTTATTCAAATAAGTTTCTTGACATGTCACATTTCTGTCAGTGGTTCCCAGCTGTACATTATAATAATATAATCAATCTATTAACTGACGCGGAAGCTGATAAGTGGCAGAAAATAGATGTATGGAGTAATCCATTTTTTAAAAATTATTTAAATTAGGTTCATTCAAGTCTCAAGTGAACGGCCTGCTGAATGCACAGTCTACTGTTTCATTTGTAATTTAAACATGTGTAATGTTTTCCCACAGCCTGCAACCACACCCAAAAAAGGTGAAATTTAAGACTTAATACTTTCCAAAGGCTGAGTTGAAAGTATTTAAAAACTTTTAACCTGCAGATCCACTGTAAATTTCTTACAGGTGGGAATAGTGTTAATCAAAAGTCAATGGTGCATTTTGTGAGGACTGTTTTCAGCTGGACAACTGTTTCTCAAGTAAGTTACATACGGCATTAGGATGGTGTTGGTTTGTCTTTGGACAACAGTGGAGCTCTACAACAGAGTGATAAGCTATTGGGCCTTAGCCACACAGACAACCCTTGTTAGTAGGATCACTGCGTTGGTGGGAATGGTCTTTTCATGGGATTTATTGGCAAGAAGAAAAATATAGAATATTGTCAGACCTATCCTTTAAGGCTTTAAAGGTTTTTCATTTTACTGTCACCAACCATACACCACATGGGCATGAGAGACTCTCAGAAAGGCTTTCCCCCTCTACGGAGACATACAGTTAAGTGGCACCCACGGGAGCTGAGGTGCTGCCATGCGCGGGTGCTCAGCAGAGAAGCACACATTTGAAAATGAGTAACCGAAATGCCCTCCATGCTCAGTGAATCTTACTAATCGACTAGGCTGCACAATACGCCATTTCTCAGGGGGTTTAATGACACGGCAGTGATGTCAATTGCGAGACTCAAAGAATTCTTAAGGCAGATAATTGTTGCTGTCTGAGGAGAAAATGTGCTTAGTGACACTGTCATTTCTACTGGTACCCTCGTAGTGCAGCTGGAGACAGCCAATTGCCCTTCTAAGTGACATTTTCACTCAAATCATGAGGAGCAAGGGGTAATCTCTCCTCTAAGAGTCTGTCTAAAGCAGAGTTATCATCAAGAGGTGTAATGAGGTGTGCACTGCACTTTTCCAAGGTGTTGTTGCTAGGATACCACACACGCTCTGGGGGCTTTGCTTAATCAAAGAAAAATTACATTGTTTTCCACCATCACTTCAGTCAGTGTTTATCCGTCAGGGCACAGCAGGGAGTCCTTTTGAATTTCCTGTAATCACCAGAGCAATGAGCGCCCGGTAACACCTCTTCACTGGTTACAGAGAGGTTGTTACTGCAAAACTTGACATATCAACCCCACGGGAAGTGTCAAACTGGGGTTAAGCAGCCTCGACTCTGAACATGAGAGAGAAAGATTGACAGCTAGTGACAGAGTTTGTGTGTGGCAGCTCAAATCTGGCACACAGCAGCAAACAGTGTCAACAGACCCAGTGACAGGAAGGCTCAAACTAGGTTGTTTTTAGTAGCAGTTCAAATGCTGGGGAATGTGACCCTGTCAATAAACGTGGTACTTTCTGACAGCGGTCCTCAGAGTGCTACTACTACCCACTGAGGAGCCCATCCTCTGTCGAGCTACAGTAAATGAGTAGAGACAGCGTAGAGATAAGCTCAAGACTCCGCAATTAATGAACTGTTGTGCATCATCAGTTTTATGAAATCTCAGTAATGCAGCACAAATGGTAAGTGCCTTTCATTTTCTCATTTTACTGCAGGCAAATTTGTTAACCTTGTAGCTGGTTACACTTCTTCTAGTCTCACTGAATCTCCTTTTAAGGTCTTTGCAACATGCTCCACGTTGTGACTGAATCTAGACAGGCAATTACTTTCTGTTTGTCTGTTTGGTGAGCTTTGTTGTTCCCTTTACCTTGCGCGCTTCCATCTGGGCTTCCTGCTGGCAGCACTCCCGGCAGTCAGGCTGGAGCTTGGTGAGGCTGAACTCCCCAAGCAGGTCACAGGAGCTGCACAGCAGGTTGCTGGAGAAGCCCAGCTCCCTGCATGCCTCCGACGACAGCTCGGCACCATATGCCGACAGCTGGAGAGAGCAGGGAGGAGATAAAAGGGATACAGAGGGTGAAAAAAATTATAGCGCTTGCTCACTCCTCATATACAGAAACACAGCCCGGAATCAAAATGGGTGACTGATTAAAAAGCCTGACATTAGGAACTTATACAGTATTCAACATTTAAAAATGCAATGAAACACTGAAATGGAAACCAAAATGAAACTGGTGTATTACCATGAGAAATTCTACAAAACAGTTGTGTGTTCAATACAACCAATGCAGGGTTTACTTTTTGGTGGCTTTAAGGACAGTAGTGCTGCAACTAAAATGCCAATGTCAAATCATCCATTAATCTACCAAGTTTTCTGTTCATTTAATTAAGAAAAGTTAAATCTAGAGACAAATGTCTGCCGCAAGTTACTCGATATTAACATTCATTTGATTTATGACAAAGGGAAAACACATGTAATACTATATAAACGCAATGCGGGTATTTTCACTTGATTTCTATTTGATGATTTGCTGATTGACTATTAATAATTTCAGCACAATTCGTTGTTACAAGAGATTTTATTGACTGATAAGAATGTGGGTAAGCAGGTAGGCCAATTGACAGGATATTTTAGTCTGAAGTGCGTTCATCATCTTTACTACAGAAGAACAAAGTACATAACTACTTTTGAAAATGTCCAAATGACAGTGAATAACAGGAGACTGCTGGGTAGTTTGTTTGGTCAGCTTTTCTTGGACATGCAAGTTAATAAAGACGCGCCCAAGTAATGTTAACACGAGCTCTTTCGCTTTCAGGATATACTCTATCCTTGCTAATACGGGCTGCCCTATAACATTAACGTTTGCTTGATATATATTATTTTGACTACAGAAGTTTAGGATTCACCTAACTGAGCAGGGCACAGGTTTTGAGGGGGATAAGTAAAGACAGTTAGCTGAAACAAAACACCGAGGAAGCTTCACTTCACCATCAAGACTCATAGCTTCTGAGGTTAAGCCACGTCATTTTGAAGCTGCGGGCAAAGCAGGATGCGGCTCACAAAACTGCACGTAACGTTAGACCGCTGACGGATTCGCCACCCGTTCATGTTAATTACAAAGCACTTTAGAAAGCGGCGACAATTGCTCGTTTTTGTATTAATAAACTCACCGTTTGTAAAAGCGAGAGGAGCCACAGGAGATACACCTCTCCCGACATTTTGGAGCCTGCTTTGTTAGTGAAACCCGCTTCGAGGACCCCTGTTTTTTACTGAAGGGAAACCCCGTCGCGCCTGACCGTTAAGAGTCATAACTGACACATTCTGTTTTAAATCAAGATCCACGTCTGCTGAACTAAAATCCTACGTGAGTGTTATATACATATATTTAAGAATATATGACGGATTAAGACTAGTTTCATTTAATTTTATGTTACTTGAGTTTCGGCATATGCCAAGGTCGACTTGTAATTTCTTCCTCGCTTCTACTTGTTGTCGTGGTTCGAGAAGGAAGTGCGACCTCTGCTGTCGGAGTTCAGGTCTGTTTGTTAATCGGGTCCAATCCGGGTTGAACAGACAGTGATGGTCGACGAATAGAAAGCCTCCGCTGGGTGGTGGACTGCTCACACATCCAATGGCCTGACTGGTAGTAATAGTCTGTCCGTGGTGCGGTGGTGGTGAACACACTGGATGGGACAGGACAGCGCTACATGGGGGACGCAGGCGACAGTGGCTGGTACCACCGCTCCTACACCTCGGGGGGACAAATCCGCTCTGTTGGGAAATCTCTAGGGCTTTACGACGCTCCGCTGTTTGAAATTGACTTGATGAAATCACCAAGCCGAGTATGAACACTTCGCATTTGAGGTAACCAGAGGATTTGAATTAGAGTACTTGGAGATATCCACACACAGAGAGGGAGAGAGGGCCATGTACAGACACTCAGCCGCTTTGTAATCACCGTCGTCGCTGTGTGTGTGTGTTTTCAGTGTCTCCTCTGAGCATGGACTGACCAAATCCCTCTCTGGATGATTTGATGGGGCTGCTCAGAGTCATGATGCCGCCCAAGTTGCAGCTTCTGGCGCTGCTAGCGTTCGCAGTGGCCATGTTCTTCCTGGAGAACCAGATCCAGAAGCTGGAGGAGTCCCGGGGAAAGCTAGGTAAGTTTAAACGGCTCAAGCCCGATCCCATCCCGTCTCAGCACTCCAAGAACACCCGCAGGCTGTGTGTGAGGGGTCTCTCTTTGGTCACGATAGATCGGTGCATTCCCATTGTTGTGCATTTGGGTCAGCGAGAGAAGCAGCACTTCATCCACCACACATGCTTCATCATATGGTTCAGACAATGGCACACGGTCATGAAATGTTTCAGGATGTGGAAGCTGTCCTACTGAACTTTAAATGACTGTGAGACGAAAATGTTGCAACTATTCAGAACATTTGTAGTAATTGAATGCCCACCGTCTACCTCTCATCCTAATCTGTGCAATGCAGTGTGAGATTTAGGATGCTGCTGTTTTCAGCCGGTTACCCTGTGACAGGGAGTGGGTGAGTGTTGTATACTTTAGGGACAATTATTTTCTGGATTAAGCAATTGATTGTTTGGTTTCTACGACGACAGAAAATAATGTAAAATGCCCATTAGAGTTTCCTAAATCCCAATGTGACATTTCCAGATGTCTGTCAGACCCACAGTCCAACCCCCCCCCCCCCCCCCCCCAGAAATTACATTCACAGTGATATTGTAATCATGAAAAAAACAGCAAATCCTCCCATTTTAGAAACTGGGACTGCTTAAAATTACTTAAGCAATTAATTGATCATTAAAATAGTTGTGGGTTCATTTTCTGTCAGTCCATTGATGACTCGCTTAATTGTTTCAGCTCTGGTGCACTTGCATGCAAATGGGATGAGAAATCAACAGTTCATTTATAAGACATGAAATGGAGCTGGGTCAGCGTGGCGGTTCTTGAGTCGGACTGTAAGGTGGGATGGTCAGTGAGGAATATATTTCAATGCTCACTGAACATCAGAAAACATCTCTTTGGTCAAAGTAATGTTTTGGAATATATTCTGCATGCATGGGGACACCACACTGCTGCAAATCCTCTCCTGCCCCCTTACCAAACTCTTTCCTCTGATTGAAATGTGGCCGACACTGTGTTCAAATCTCATTGCTAGCTCCCATCAGGGGCTCAGCCCCAATAAAGATCTGGGACATTGCAGGATTATTTCTCTGGTGCCTCCACTGTGGGGATTTTTAAGGAACAGCAGAGCAATGCAGACACCCTGGAGGTGCAGCCAGTGCACCTCAGGGGCTCACACCACTTCTTGTATCATTTTATGAGAGTGGGTGCTTGGCACTGTAGAGAGGGCAGCTGATAAACCCTTTTCACTGCAGACATTTTGACATGTTATAGCAGGAAAAGCACATGTGCCATTAATAACATTAACAATGGCTACAGTGAATTCTATTTATGTGAAGTCCAGGGTCTTTGGTATTGTGTACGCTAACTGCGCACATGGACATTTAACGGAACAGAGAAATCATCATTGTTATTAGTAACACCTGTGCTTTTTCTGCTATGACAAGTGAAAAACGTCTGCTGTTTCAAAGGTCTCTAACATTTTAACTACGGCATTTTTTAAAGTCGCGGCACAACCACACAAGTGTTATTCTGGCTGATTAGGGTGAAGCTGGGTGGAGCTATGCTGGGAAAATCTGAGGTCACCAAACTCTATTTTAAGAATCATAAGGGTGTACGTTGTCCCATCTTAAGAGGTGCAACAACACAAACAGGAGAGTCAGGGAACTATCACTCAAACACAGCCTGTACAGACACATGCAGAGGTCTAATTACCAGATTAAGTGAAAACACCTGTGTGCAAGAGTGAACCATGACTGTGTAGTGCCTTTGAAGTTAATCCTGGAGTCGCTGCTAACCACTGCTGTCATTACTGATTAATATGTTTAGTCTTTTTCAATCAGTTGTTTTGTTTATAAAATGTCAGATAGCGACAATAACAAAAATATTTAGAGTCATCACCTTGGAACCCAGGAAGTAGCAATGACCATTTTCACTATTTTCAGTTTTGTAGACTAAACAATTAATCAAGAAAATAATAGGTAGATTAATTGATAATGAAAATAATCTTCAATTACAGCCATAATTAAATTTTCAGTGATATAAAATGGTGGTAAATGACAGTCAGTGATTGTCAGTGACAAAATTGTTGCAGACCAATTGTTAATGAACTAATCAATGAATCGTTGATCAATCGATCTTTGAATCCCTTTGTAGTTAAATTCTGTCAATCGACTTATCAATTAATCTGCTAACAACATGTCAGCACTGGTTTACGGCCTTAGATAGATGTCAGGCTTCTGTTACTGGGACTAGACCTAAGACAATTGATTGATTAGTTAACCGACAAAAAATGAATGAGAATCAATTTTGATGATCAAGTAACTGATTTAGAAATTTTTGAAGCAAAAACGACAAAAAACCATCACCTCTCAAATGTGAATACTTGCTGCTTGTCTTTGTTCTCCACGTTAGTAAACTGAATATCTTTGGGTTTTGAGCTGTGGGACCAAACAAGGAATTTAAATGTAAGCCTTACTGTTGGAAATTGTAATGGCCATTTTTCATTATTTTCTAACATTGTGTAGATCAACAGCAAATTACTTGGTTAGAAGTTTCAAAGCACCAATCCTGTGGTTTACAGATAGGTGATTAATAGACAGACTTTTTCAGATGAGTCAAAGATGAGGCTGTGTTGGGGAGTTTCCAGGCCAGATTGTGAATAAAATGGTTGACAGTCATCTTAATTGAATAAAGTATCCCAACGTAGATTTCATATGTTGGAACAATCAGGGGTCCTGGGGGTATATATGGCTATATTGGCCTTTCATATGGTTTACTGCTGCTGTAAAAGTGCTATACTTTACACCCTGTGAAAATCAAAACTCCTTTCACACACACACACACACACACACACACACACACACACACACACACACATACAAAATACACACACACCCTCCCGATGCTGAAATAGAACCTGAGAGGCCTTTTCCCTGACTGTCCACCACCACGAGAATCTGTTGACTTGGCAAAAAGCGTTCTGATGGATGACTGGACTGAGCAGACGTCTGTATACTGGAGCTCTGAATTATGTGCTGCATAGCCAAATAGTTGTGACTGAGGCTTTCACAGGCACGATGCTGACAGACAGCCACAGGGCTGGTCACATTACCAGGTACGCCTGCTGCAGGTCCATCTGTGCAACCATAAAAAGCAGCGTAACAAACACAACAAGGACAGGTGGTGTCCAAACTCAAATCAAGACACCGAGAATAACACTTACGTGATAATCATGAGAAACACTTTTGGAAGAAGCAGTTCTATACGTCACCTTTCTATATCTTGTTCTCGCATGTTCATAATTAACTTCACGTAAGCTGGAATGGCCAGCACCCTCTCCTCACAGAGTGGGATCCTATTGCCCGACATGTATGTCGAATCATTTCCCCCATTACACATCTCCCACAGGGAAGACAAGCTGTGATTTGCTTCCAAGCTAATCGCTGTCCCAAGGTTTCACTGAGAAGTCTCCTGCATTACAATCGTGCCGTGATGCAGCTGTGTGTCCTGCTGTGGACCTAATCCATTATTCTGACAGTATTTCTCTCTGGCTGCTCACCGGCTCTGCTGCCGGCTGGGTCAACAGCAATGCAGACTGACTGTGGAGGGATGGATGGATAGATGAAAATAAATTTTCTTTAATAAAGAGCCCGGACGGAGATTCAAGGCCACTTTCGCTGGCAGGGTTGTCATTAACTCTCTCTCAATTCTGGTAATTTCAGACACTCACCTTGCAGAACTTCATGCTACTTTGCTCTGAGGTCTAAGGCTGACATTCCAGGGTAATGTGTCATTGACGTCAAACACGAGACGGATGCCTGAATTTGATTCAGCAGTGATTAGATCTTCTCAAGCAGCTGAGAAAATTTGATCAGTTGGTTATAAGTGAAGCCAACACAGATGAAGTTTCCCCAACTCATTTGTGTTGAAACAGCACTTAAAGGCCATAACTAGAAGGATTGGAAAGTTAAAAAAGAATTATCATGTCAAACTAAAAGCCTCGCTTGAGCCCGGTTGAATTTGTGAACAGCTTCATGCAAGGAAATCATCTAAAATATCTTCACAAATTTTCTTTGGTATGTGCAGATTAATTTGACATTGATTGTTTTTGATGTACAAAGCTGACACTTGTGTCTTGAGACTTTAGGATGACACCTGGTATCGCTTAAGAATAAGCTTAGTAAAGATGATAATGCCACCAGTGTAGGGAAAGTATTTTAATGAAAGCATACTAGGATACCATTTCTTTCAATTGTGGTTCTGAAACAACCTTTTTTTTTCTGATTCCTGTCTTTTCTGGCTGAAAGCGCGTTCATTACACAGTTGAGTGCATCATTATTTGTGTAACACCTGTGCTTGCTACCTGCTTTTATAGATTCAAGCCAAGCTGAACTTATTTCCTCAGGGACAATATTCATAAACACAAAGAAAACCTTGGTTTTCATTCTAGGAATTGCAGCTTTTTTAACCTTTTTGATGCTTAAAATCAGCACAAAACAAAGCTTGTAGTAATAGGTGGCAGGTTATTTCTAGAGGGGAGTTATGGTATATTGAAAGCTGCGTAAATAGAAACATTTCTCATAAAACTGTCACCTCATGGCCCTTGTAACAGGAGCAAATGACCTCTTGACCTTTCTGCCCTTCAGGCTATGTGAGGACCGTGTGTCACCCAGCAGCGTAGATATTCAGAGACTTCTTTTCCCCTCAGCATCATTTCCTTTTATCTGCTGGCCATTATTCAGACTGATTAAAGGAATTCAATTTCCATCTGTTGCGCAGTGATATTTAGTTCCAGACACAAGCGGCTCTGTGATGAGCTCTGAAAGAGAAGAGTGATGCTGTTGAATGTAGAAGAAGGAAGAGATGCATGCGCTCATTGTCAAAGTTTTTGCAGAGCTGACGCAAGACTTTTAAGCATTCATTTATCACTGCAGCCCATTGCTCCCGAGCATGTGTTTGAATATGATTTTGATTGTCATGCTGGGCACTCGCAGCCTCGAGCCCACCCTCACGCTGCTGCTGAGGGACCTGGGGATCTGGTCAGGAATTTGCTCTTGAAAGGACATCGGTCAGGCATCGCTACTCTGTCCTCAGACTTGCATGGACCACTGTATTCCTTCGAGCCTCTACGCTGCTGCTCAGACTCCTGCTATACGTCAGTCATCCTGTCGCTGATAAAGACCTTGAGCTGCAGTTGTGTTTGAATTTTTACTTTATTGATAATCCAAGTGTCTACCTGGTTTCCTTTTACTCCTACACATTTGTCAAGTGTGGTTCAACTGGTGTCCGTGACTCACTCAGAGGGCTGCAACACCAAATGGTGGCTTCCTTTTTAAGCTAATTGGTGACACATTGGAAGCACTAGACACTGACTGAGCCCCATTTCTCTCCACCACTTTAGCAGTGCAAACCTCAATCTCAAAAATGTGTAACCTCCAGCATCTTCTCTCCTTGTTGTTTTCTTATCCTCTCTGTTGACACGGCACTCAGATTCCCTCTGAACTCTCCCTGACACCCCACATCTCCCTTTTTAGCTTCCCTAAGGCGTATAAAGGGTGCATGAGTCATTTACTTTCACTCTGCACGTTGGCATCTGCTACCGTGAGCATCCAGTAGCGCCTATCGCCTGGACCAGCCTGCTCAGTCACTCTCTGAAACATGCCATTTGAGCGGCTAATGGAGGGGAGCCCACTGCGGAGATGGGCGTAGGTGTCAGGGATAGATTTGTTGTGGGAGATGGGAAGGCAGAGTGCTAATGGTCATACTGGGCTTTCGGTGTATTGTTAGAAGCAGGCTTTGATTTGGACCGAGGATTTATGGCCCCTGGCACGCACTATGTCAGGGAATGTGTTCCTGCAAAGTGGCGCGCAAGGCGGCAACTGGAGCCGACTCTGCATTTGCTGCTGTAGCAGGATGACAGACAGGCTAATCAGGGTCTTATGGACGGTTTCACACCCTGGATGTAATTGGAGGCCGTTCTAGAAGAACACCCTGCTCCAATACCACCCATCTCTCCCCTCAGCTGGACTCTCCCCAATATTCCCTCCCTGCCTCTTCACACAGACACGCTTTCTCCTCCTCACTGTCTCCCCTCTGTCTTCATCTCCTCCCTCGTCACTGTTGGGCAGAGGTGTCAGCTCACTCAACTCGAAGAATTGGGCTTCAAATATCATGTGGCACCAAAACCCTGCAGGCCAGATTATATTGACTGGACTCGTGGGGGCAAGTGGAGCTCTGACTGACGGCTGATGAGATATTATTTAGTCGAAGTGAGCAAACTGTCGTGCAGGGATGCTTAGAGTGATCATTGGTCCTGAGCGCTGTGCTGATGTGACTTTTCATACATGTAGTTTCACAAATGATCTGTTTTTCATTCTCCACGGTCCATTTTCACACGGATCACATTTAGACTCTTTGGGGATCACACGTTGCCATACCTAGTTAAAGCCTGAGGGTTTTTGACACATGGTGGAGTGTATGGTTGTAAACACGTGACAGCAGGTGTCTCCCCATGATGATAACTCTTCTTACTCGTCTTCTTTGCAGAATTATTAGGGCCTCTTTTTCTCCCTGGCACCACGCAGTTCCTCCCCTGACAGGGGAAACGGCGAGCGGCTGATAAACCTCTGTCACGATAATAACTTTTGATGACGGCACTCTCATCCAGCTCCTTCTGGATCAATAGTTGTAAACAGCTTCTTTATTTGTGTGAACAGTCTCTTTTGTGATATTCAAATATTCTTGTATTTTACTAACCCCACTGGATGAGTGCCTGAAAGGAGAATATCCGCTGCAGGCTTCGGAAATAAGGTGCTAACAAAGGAGGAAGAAATGTGGAGGGAGGAGGGAGGGTGTTAGAGGGAAAATAAGAAATGAAAGAGATGATTTAATTTTCATTGCGACACAGAAATATTTAAAGCCCTGGCTGGTGAAAATCATAAGCCCCTACAAAAAAAGGAATGAAGAAAGCATGCCTGCAGCATTTTTACAACCAATTTCATCAGAGCACGGAAGGATAAAGGAGGAAGGAAGATGGTGGAGCAGCGCTGCCCTTGTTCTCCCTCAGCCCCTGGTTCAACTTTGCTCCTATTACTTGTAGAGTTGGCTTAAAGCTGCCTTTATCTTGTTTTCCTGTAACATGTCTAACACCAGGTGCCCTCAGGGACGGAGCCTAATATGGGGCTAGCAAGTGTGCTGTTTCCACTCCTCTTCCAGTCAGATCTCTCCACCTCTTTTATCCTTGTCTGTGCTTCCTTTGCTTCCTTTTCTCCCTTCCTGTCCTTTCTCTCATCTCTGTGTCTTTTTTGGTTTCTCTCTCTTTGCAAGCCTCTTCCCCTCTCCTCAGTGCTCTGAATAGTGTGAGTACCATTGCCAAATTGCCTGAAATTCAACTTGAAATTCATTAGACAGAATACAAATAAGTACACGGCAAACAGCTGTGGTGTGTGTGTGTGTGTGTGTGTGTGTGTGTGTTTGTGTTTGTGTGTGTGTTTGTGTGTGTATGTGTGTGTGTTTGTGTGTGTTTGTGTGTGTGTGTGTGTGTGTGTGTGTGTGTGTGTGTGTGTGTGTGTGTGTGTGTGTGTGTGTGTGTGTGTGTGTGTGTGTTTGTGTGTGTGTTTGTGTGGTGTGTGCGCCTCATTAATGAAGTATCTGGGTTGCTGAATATTCAGCTCCCACACTCAGACTGTCCCCTGCTGAGTGTGGATCACTAGATTTGTGTGTCTGCATCTCTTTTTCTCTTTCTGTGGTGTTCATGTTTTTCTCAAACACTCTACATCGACTGCTGCTCAGTCAGTAATGCTACACACCAGATCAAGCTGTTTTTTTTTTGTTTTTGTTTTAAAATAGACTAGTGTTTGTATCTTCCATGTCCTGCCTCTGACCACTGTAGTTCCATACTCTGGAATAGTATTGATGCTGATTGTGACCTTAAAATTGTGTCACCAGATATGATCAATCCACATAAATACTGTCTCATTGTCACTCTTGTTATAACTTTTTAAATTCAGTTTTATAAGCCATCCAGAGCCATGTAAGTCAAATATGCACAAGCATCAAAATAATGTTACTGTTAATGTCTCCACTTATTAGGGTTGCTAATCATTAATTTCATAACTGATTAGTCTGCCAATTCCTTTTTGCATCAATCCATCAATCTTGTACCGCACTAAATATCAGAATATAGTGAAGATTCCCATGTAACATCTATCGCTTGTTTCGTCCGATCAAGTGCGCTGAATGTACAAATCTATGATGACTGAAAGCTATTTAATTAGATGTATTTGTGTTTCACCAATTATGAAACTGCTCTTGGACTGAGGTCTGAATAGATTGTTTATTTTGGGAGCAGCGGGCATTTTCACCTTTATTGGACAGAGGCAGATAATAAGCCAGGGGAGTGAGAGGGGCATGACATACAACACAGATATACATCAGAATCAAACTGTAAAATTGCAGTTATCTTGCATGCACGCCAACATTCAGCTAAATATTCTTATTGTTAATGCACTAAGCCCGAAAATTATATTATTATATTTAGTCAATGGTGAACTGAGACTGACTGACATTTGAAAGAGGTCTGGTGGTTGGTTTGTTACTCCACACCCCCATATTTTCTTTTTCATTTTCAAACATTAGTCTGCAAACCCGAGGGATTCAAGTGATATCACTCGAAGATATTTATCAGATTTCACACAGCTCCCTTTGGAGCCACAAATGGCTATATAAAGCTTTTTTGTCACATATGCAGTAGTCTTTCCCATGACCTGTACTGATGTGTAAAACAGTGGAGCTGAAACATACCTTTATCAAACCCCGCATCTGGATTATGGTGCCTGGACAGTAAGAGAGATTTTAGTGAGTAAATCAAACTGAAACTGATATGTTTTCACAGCCTCATGTGACCTTACATACAGAGGCATGATCCAAATAAATTCCACAGTGAAGTTTACAGATTTTAAATTGGAAAAAGAAAAAAAGAGCACGGTCGGTACTCCATATCGACCAAAACCCTGAGGTTAGGTTGTGTATTGGAGAGAGTAAAAGTGGGTCCTGTTCATCCTAACACAGTGATCATCTCATGGTGAACACAGTACAACATCCTCATTGGATAGATGGCCTGCAGATGCTAAATATAATGAGATGAAAGAAGAGAAGCAGAAAACTAGGAGATGAAAGACAGGCAGATAAGCCCTCAGAGATGATAAGAGGTGATAACAAGTTGAGCTGGTCTTGTTGCAGAGATGGTCTGTTCTTGCACTTCATTCTTGCTCGTTTCTGTGTGGGACAGATCCTCTGCGGTGTTCACCTGTCCCGCCCACTCATTATTAAACCTATGAATAGCTGTCATCTGCTCTGTCTAATAGAGTGTGGAGTTTTCCCTGGACTCCCATATATGCATTATTAATTATCTGTTACAGGGCCGAGAGACGGAGAGAGAAAGGGAACATCAGATATCTTGGTTGTAGCTTGCAACCAGATCTGTACTGTTATACAAACACTGTTTGTTTTTATATTAGGATATGAGGGCTCTGGGTTGTATTTCAGTGTGAATGTACATGCATTCAGCTACTATTCAATTTCAATTAATTTCAAGTTCCTTCCACTCCACACTCACAGATGTGACTGCCGTGGTTGTGAGGCTGTGGCTGAAGCATTTATCAGTGACAGAGATTTTCCTGCTGTGGTTTTTCTTTTCCTCTCACAAATGCATTTAATAGCTCTTCTCTTGACAAGAGTTACACAGATATGTTCTCCTTCCTTCCCTTTGAAGCGCAAATGCCTCTGAAAATATTGGCTTATTCCCACTGCTTAGTCATTGACAATCTGTGCCAACATGAGATCTGTTCCAATCAATCCCCCCCCCACCACCACCAGCACCCCACAACCCGTTTGACCTGCCTTTACTTAACAAGGCAGGGGAATGATGGGATCTGCCATCTGTGTAAATTGCTCCATAATCTCATCTGACTGGCTGTTTCTGATGAAGCAGACAGAACGTGGCCCCCTTTACTCTTTCTGTTTTCCCAGACATTATTGGCTCACCTGTCAGACAGCACTACCAGCTTCGATCGCGCAAAAGATGTATTAGGGGAAAAAGTGGCAGGTTGAACCATGATGATTATCATCTCCATCCATACCGGATTGTTATCATTAGTGTAGAAACATGGCTTGCATTTAGACTAGGAATTATGAATGGGCCACATGTGGCTGGGGCTCTTTTAGTGTAGCCGTGAATTTAGTCGAACAGCTTGTACTTTATCTGTAGTTCATGAACTCCAAAGAGCAAAAAATGCACCAGCCTCCAGCTTCTCCTCCAAAAAAAGTCATTTCTGAAGTTTCTAGTGTTAACATCTTCCTTCTCAATGACATTCAATGGGGTAATTATGGTGTTAAGACCCATACCCCAAACCACTTTAAACTGTCCACACTGTGTTGCCTTTGTCAGCCCTGACAGACAAGTTTTGTCTCTTCTTCATATCTGAGGAATGCTTTGTCGGCACTCTCTGACAAAAGCATGCTTGTTTTCAACATGTTATTTTGTCGCCGGGGAAAATATAATTTCCAGGATTATCAGGAGACGTGACCTTTACATGGATTGTTTGTGCTGAAATAAACCTGGTGAAGGGGCCCAACAGCAGCAGCAGTGTCTCTGTGGAGGATGGAGTGCCTTCCTCGTGCTCCCAGTGTTGCAGGAGGAAATCCGGCTCATGACCTTAACAGCACGCCACCTCCCCAACCACCTGTATTTCCCTCACCCTTGTTCCTCCTCTCTGAACCTCATAGTAAAAGCAGAGCTACCATGAAAGTCATAACAATGAAAAACTCTACGGCTTGTATTTATGGATCCTTGCAAAGCAGCACTGCCAGGTCCAGGACAGGAAATATCACATCACTGTGAAATGTCTTATTTATTAGGATCAGCAATGTAACCAGACATTTTATTTTCACTGCTCCACCTCACTGGGTGCATCTGTCGATTTGAATTTCAATAGTGGAGTCTTTCTGCTGCTTATATTGCAAATCTGACTTTGATACATTGTTTGGCACCATTTCTTGCATTCCCTATCAGATTTTCTTCTTTGATGATAAATCTAGTGGACGAAAACAAATAGGAACTCCTCACATCTTCCCGTAAAACAAGACGTATTTGTGCGTTTCTTTGCTTTCCTGTTTGTCAGTTAGAGGCATTTATGCAGTGACTCTCATGACTGATTACTAAGAGTTTTGGTAATTTGATTATTTGCAAATTTGCCAAAGCCCTAATAAATAAATATTTTATTATTAGATTAATAGTTTAGTCTATCAAATTTTAGACAATAATCAGAAAAATGCCCATTAAAATTTCTGAAAACCCAAGGTGGTCTTTTGTCGAGGCAACAATCCAAAACACAAACAAAATATTGTAAATCCTCACATTTGAGAAGCTGGAACTAGCAAATATTTGACATTTTTGATTAAACAGCCTAAACAATTATTGAAATTTAAACATTAATATTCACCTTAATATTCTGCATTATATACAAATCTTGTGATCTCGCCTTAATGCGACCTTGTGTCAAAACGTAGCTTTAAAATCTTTATCATTTTAGTTTTTATCGGGAAAATATTAGGAATCTGTTACACCAGATGAATACTGCGACCGATATTGACCTTATTAAGTGGATTGGATAGAAAGCTATGACGTGATAAATCTACATTGAATGCAGTTTCTTTGAAATTTTCATTATAAAATGCAGTGTTTTCGCTGCATACACAACAGATAGAGGACCAGAGGTGGGGAGTCAATTAGACATTTTACAACATTTTACCCCGGGCCCCCTAACAGGTCAATTCTGCCCAACCCCAGCTCTTGTGAATTGTAATCAGATTGTTTGGTCACATTTTCATCACTCTGTCTTACTCAGACCTGGCCGTTCCCCATCTCCTCTTCTCACCCTCGGCTCCCCCACCTCTCCTCTCTCCCCCAGCTGTACTGTGGAGGACAGACCAGTGAATGAAACCTTTCATTGAGCGTCAATGTCGCACTTGTGTGTCAAAGGCATTGGGGGAAAAAATGCCCCAGCTTTGGCAATTACTCCCCTTTCAAAAAGCCCACCTAAACAATTGCACTTTGGATCAAATGTGTTTCCGTCTTTCTCTGTAAATGTGAAATGCATAAAAAACTGCATTTTGCATGAAAGTATCGGTGTCTATTGAAAAGTTTAAGGGTTATGTGTTGCATTGTGCATTGATATGTATGTCTCTTCCTCCTGTCATACTGAGCTTGTTTGAAAACTCTGAAGGCGTTTTGAATGTGCTGAACACCTTCACAATCACTTATTGAAAGCGTTCTCGTTTATCCGTCTCCTTCTTCAGTTCTCTGCAGCTGCCAGCAGCGCTGAAAGGCCGCACGACACATTCCTCTCACAGCATGTTCCATATTCCTTGTCATCACTTAAATAACAATGGTAATGCAGGATCTGCTCTGGTTAGTCAGGCCTGAATCTCCTCTTCAGCCTGACTTCATTCCTGTTTCCTCTGGCAATCCACTCTCTGCTAAACAGATCCAAAGACAGAATTAGAATAATTAGAAATTCGGAAGTGTACAGTTTATCCAAATGTTCGTGAGTGCTGCAGTGGTGACATAACTGTCCCCCTGGAAACCTGGCACTGCAAAACAGCAGCATGCGTCCAAGTCTATATAGAGGGAAGAGGGAGAAACAGCAGCAGCAGCAGACTAACTCGATTTTTATACAGCAGCAACCTAGATCTCCTCCCTGTCATCCTTCATTGATTTTGCAATCCAGCGGCATCCAAGCAGAACCATACAAGCCGTACACCTCAGTCTGCCGCTGATAGCCGATCTCTATTACCCACCTAGCCCAAGGCTTTGGTTCGAGGGGCTAACCCTCTAAGGGGAAGCAGAGAGAGGGAGAGAGAGCTCCTACTGGCGGATCGGCGCGATGATGGATTTATGAGCTGCCTGGAGAAAGGATCATCTTCTCTACCCCACTTTTATTATCCCATCAGATCTGACGTGATAGCAATAATACATGACGGCCTGTCACATTTTGCAGATCTAGCAGTGAATGTGAATGATGATTTCAAATGCTTGCATCTAATCAGCCGCAAAATTGCTTCAGTAAATATGTTCAACCACCAGCGCTCTGTCTTCCTCCTGTCTCTCACTTTGAATGAAACTCAGAGTAATAGGCTTGTAGTTGTCACAATGTTTAAGACCCGTGTTGGCTTCACGGTTCATAATTAGCTTTTAATGCACAGAGAGGGCTTGAGGGGAGGAAACTGACGGAAATGTGGAATGAAAAGAGGCCTGCTGTGTGGCCATAGTAATTCAGGCTTTTGTTCTCTAATTAAATGACCTCATAAGGGAGCGCTAAGCTTAAGTTTGTGTGTGTGTGTGTGTGTGTGTGTGTGTGTGTGTGTGTGTGTGTGAGGCGGGCTCTGATATGGAGGTTTGTGCCAAGTGTGTTCAGTCTCGCAATGAATAGGGCGTCTCCTACAAAGCCTAAGAAGCCCTCTCCGTGCCCGCTTTGCCTCCTTGTTGGTTGTTGGAAATTTGGCACAAAACACCATGTCTTTAACAAGTGGTTTCTGGGCCCCTTCGCATAGTTCAGGACATTGTAGTTAGGGACACGGTAGCTCCTGGTCTTTTCTCCCTCTCCCACCTCTTTGGAAACGAAACTGAAAGACTGGCAGCCTTCCTTGCAAGCTGATGTGCACAAAAGATTACATTATTGTGTTCATGTACAGCAAAGCAAAAAGAAAGCTTACATGATCTTGTTTGGCCCTGAAGATGTCAGCAGTTCAAAAAATTAACAAAAACACTGTTTAGGCTTTAGCAACAGAGTTTAAAGTGTCAAGTCACTCAATGAAAAAATATTTTATCACTTACCGCTGTGGCATTGAGCCATGCAGCTAACTTTAGTTTTATATGTCCATGTTATTAATGAGATATTCTTCTGCTTCCACCCCAACTCAATGGAGGCAAATGGAGTTTTGTTCAAGACAATAAAACCACATTTGAGATACTCAACAGCAACAATTTTTTCAAGAAACAGTGCCATCCTTACTCTGGATAATCCACAGACCTCGTTGTCAACTGTTCACATTGGAAAGTGGTTTCAATGAAAACTGTTGACAGCGAGGTCTGCGGATCATCCAGAGTAGCAGGGACAGTGGAAGAGTTGCTGCTGAATATTTTAATGGTTATATCACAGCACTGTGTGCAATGAAAACAAATTCGATTCACCTGCCTTGTATTGAGGTGGTGTCAGGAATCTCAAAACTGTGTACGGTGTTTGTTTATTGTTTGGTATTTGCCCTTTAATATTATATGTAATTTTACTTATTCATGATTGAAAAAGGCAACAATCAAAATTTAACTTGCATTAATGGAGGTGTAATGGACTTATAGGTACCGTAACAAGCTGTACACAACACTCACAACATGGCACAGATTCAAACACAAATTCAGATATCTTACGTGTAAAAAAAAAAAAAAACACAGCTGTTTTAACTTTGGCAGAAAATTTTGTGTTGCTCTTAAGACCCTATCGCTTATACCAAGAAACTGATTGAGTGTCTGTGTTACAGACGCCTGGAACTACATATCAGACTAAAGGCACCTGATGTTTATGACTTGCATTGTCACGGGTTGCACCCCAACTCTATTTTTCGAATGTCACGGCCGTCCTCTGTCTCCTTTCACTGTAAGCTCCAACATAAAAATAATCCTAAAAGGACATTTGAGCCCAAGCGATAAAGTTCCAACATAGCAACTGTTATTGCTGTTGTTGTTGGCTAATGCATGCTTTGGATGGACGCGTGAATGAATGTCTCCATTGCAGTTGTTCTGCATGCTGACAGCCTTCACCCATTACAGCCACCTGGCACGTCTCCCCCGCCATCAGCCTGAAGCACCAGTTGCGAGCGTGTGGAAGCGGCAGGGCTCCGTCCGTAACCAGATCCAGCTTTGATGAGTGGAACATTAACAGCTGCTCAGGAGGGTGTAAGAGAGGGGGCAGTGAGAGAATTCCTCTGTGTGCGTGTGCGTGGGTGTGTGTGCGTGTGCATGTGTTTCTGTGTCCATGTGCGTCTGTACTAATGAAAGAGAGGGTGGCAGAATCATAGGTGACATCTTAATTGGCCTTTGGTGCCAGATGCCAGCCTCTAAAGCCGACCGGGCCAGTTCAGGCTGTAACAGTGTCTCAGTAGCCAGGCTGGGCTTTCGGCAGGGTTTTAGGAGCCCGCTGGCGCCGCTTAGAGCTCCCACGGGTATTAGGTGCTCTAGTGTTGTGCTGCCTCCCCTCCTCTCACACACACACAGCCTTTTTCTCTTTCCATCCTTCCTGCGGAGCGCTCTGGGGCATTGTCAACACCAGTCAATCTGAGGCGAATTCAGACGTAGAAAAGCCAGAGGGCGACAAAGGCCAGGGCTTCTTTGTGTTGAATGTATTCACACTGAGGCACCGAGGTCTGGTTTTTCTGCAGCTTCATGCAGTGTTTAGATTGAGATACCCCCGCCAACCTCCGCCTTCCTGATTTATCCATGTCCACTTAGCTATCAAATGACTGTTGCCTTACTGTCTAACTACCAACCCCTAACCTTTAGCCTGTCACCTCTTGCACTTCACCTTTTCACCTCAACATGTGATTCTTTTCACAGAAGAACAGAACACCTGGTTAGATTGGAAATCATCCCACACTATGCCTGTCTGACACACAAACTGGCCATGTAACAGTACAGTTGTTTGATCTAAAACAGGAGCACACAGACACTTCACTCTGCTGTTAAATAAGGAGAGGGAAAGTAAAGGTTTGGGGGGGGGGCTGATATTAAAGTTGAATCTGATTAGAGATGTGGTACCGCAGCGTGAAATAGGCTGCTCACAAAATGATTAACTAATATTCCTGTTTGACATTATTCTTGATCCTTGGTGTGAAGCAGGAAAAGAGTTTTAGCTTCATGCTCTCCAAAAGAGATGAAATTGAAATCCATTTTTAATGAAGTTACAATTGAGTCTCTCACACAGCGGTGTTGCCCCTGACAAGGACAGGATGATATTTTAAAGTGTAAGTGGATCAGGTTTAAATGTAAGTCTTAATTTGTAGCATCAGCTCAGGGTTATTTAACATTATTATCAGACATGTTAGACATTGACCACTGTATATGAGCAAAGATCTTGGGATATGAGAGTTGGTTGTGATCTTGCTTTGACAACCATTGTGACACTCAGTTGTTAGTCATATTTTTCTTTCTTGAGGCCTGTCTACACTAAACTGCATTATATCATACTTAACTTTTTTATAGAGACATTTTCTGTTCACTTCTTCTGCTGCTGGGAGGTTAGAGGTCAGGTTCAGCTTTAGAGCAGCACTCCTTGAGGGTGAAGCCTTATATAATCAGTAACTCACTTAAGGACATTTCTGCTCACTATTCTGTATTGCGGACCCATTTTCTATTTAAAAAATGCACGCACACACACACACACACACACACACACATACACACACACACAAACCTTTGCTGTATCTCCTGAACTCACCTGTATCTGATTTCCTATCGCCTCTCCAGAACGAGCCATCGCCAGACATGAGGTACGAGAGATCGAGCAGCGGCACACGCAGGACGGCCTGCGGGAACGGGACTCGTCAGCTTCATCACTGTCCGACAGCGAGGACGATGTGGTCATCATCTACAACCGCGTGCCCAAGACTGCCAGCACCTCCTTCACCAACATCGCCTACGACCTGTGCGGGAAGAACCACTACCATGTGCTGCACATCAACACCACCAAGAACAACCCGGTCATGTCCATACAAGACCAGGTCAGAGCGACTGCTGACACTCACAGGATTCTTTAACAAGTTTAACATAAATTCCCCCTTTCATTTGTTACGTATATTATTCCATTATCTTGACTTTTTGACGGACTGCATGTACTAAAGAGAGCATTTCAGCCATTTTAATAACAGTCATCATTTTGGTGTGTTCAGGTGCGGTTTGTAAAGAATGTGACTGAATGGAGGGAAATGAAACCTGCTTTCTACCATGGACATGTCTCCTTCCTGGACTTCACCAAGTAAAGAAATATTTATTAGCCATGTTTATAATAGCAACAAACCACTTCCGTCTGCTGTGGCTTTGTGCAGTTGACTCCACCTTGTGGTCATTTAATGCTCTTCACGTACATAGTGTAATGTAATGATCAGGATGTAGCATAAGGAAACATTGCTAATGCTGAAAGTCAATAGCGTATTATTATTATTATTATTATTATTATTATTATTATTATTTTCATTGTCATTATTATTATTATATGAATGAATGAGTGTCTCGTCTTGTCCTGTTGAGTCTAACCCAACATTTGTCATTCTCTCAGGTTTGGGGTGAAGAGGAAGCCCATATACATAAATGTGATCCGTGACCCCATTGAAAGGCTGGTGTCCTATTATTACTTTTTACGTTTTGGGGACGACTACCGGCCCGGCCTGAGACGCAGGAAACAAGGAGACAAGAAGGTTACAATCCTCAAATAATCTTATTCTTTTGTTTAAATCTGTCAATTCAGGTCTATCTTAAAACAGTAAAACAATAATCCAGTAAGAGAGGATCTCAATAGCCAGTATGAACAAGATTACAGCAAGCAAAACCTGTTTCAGTGCTCATCATAGGAGCGTGACTTTTGTTTTTAGACAGACTTGAATCCTTGACCCTTTACTAATTTTACAAGTTAGTCCTTTTTTCAAATGCTCATGTGCTGCATTTGTGTTTCAGACGTTTGATGAATGTGTATCCGCCGGCGGCTCAGACTGTGCCCCAGAAAAGCTTTGGCTCCAGATTCCCTTTTTCTGTGGTCACTACTCTGAATGCTGGTATGTACTGAGACACCTGACACTATGCCACATTCACACAGCATGCTGAAAATGATCAACCATGTCTATTAAATTATTGTACAGATATGATATTTGAATTAAACAAGGACAGCTGATTTAGCTAATATTCGCTCATGTTTCCTCTTGTCTTTATATACTTGGTGCTATTCCAACCAAAACCAACAATGATTTGATCCTACTAACCAAAGCCAGATATAGCTCATGTCTCTATGCCATGAGCTGCATTGTTGTCCAAAAACTAACCATTTATGAACCACACTGTTGCATTGGCTGAGTCTATCCTACATACATCATTCTGTTGCACTGGATACTCCCTAGCACCCCAAATGTGCATCCACGGCTGAAAATAGTCCCCAACAAATACACTATTCACTTGTTTGAGTAAAAACAAATTATGAAAAACTAGAGTGCTCAGATGTTTTCGGAAATTATTTAGCCTTTGTTAAAAGTGAAATTGTATTTCCATTATATTTATTAAATGTTAACGTCATGTGTATAAATGATTGGTCTAGGGGTTTAGTACCACAGAATGGGCAGGGAAGTTTGTAAATATTTACTGAGAGCTAGACTAGCACATTAATTCTGGTATTTTTATGGGATTTGTGGACAATAACATCTAGATTATCACCAGCCTCATCCTTTCCTCACCTCAGGCAGTTCAAACAGTTCAGGTGGAATGCAGTATCAGTTTTGTTTCATAGTGTGCCACATTAAGCCTCATAGTCCTTTTCTATCACTTCTGCTACAGTCTTCTCAAGGTTTCTGATAGCTCTCTCAGCCTTGATCTGCTCTGTCTACATGATGATCTGTATCAATCTCTTGCTCTATGCCTTCACTCATCCCTCTCACCCTCCTTAATCTCTCCTTGACTCTACCCTCTATCTTTTAACCATCTGCCTTCCTGAAGTAGAACACTGACTGAAGGACTGAGTGTTTGGATTTAGTTCACCTTGGAGCACTAGCACTATATCAAAGTAACGGAAAGCACCTTGGAAACATTGAATAAATACTGAAGACAAGAGGTGAAGTTACTGCCAGTCCTCTGATGCTTTGCCAAAAACTTACTTTATAGGCTTAAATCTCCTTCCTCCATTATTATTTAATTTCCTGATCATGGTAACACCTGCCACTACTTTTAATTTCCCCTACCTTCCTGCCTTTCTGCTTTGTCCTCTGCTCTGCTCCTCCTGCTGTCTCAACCCTCTCTGGACTCAGTTCATAACTCACATCTCACTTAATTATTCTTCCTGTCTCTGCCCCTTTCAGCTCTCCTCTGCTACGCTTCTGTCGCTCTGCTCTTCTTTCTCATATTGCCATTCCATCCATTTCTGCTCTTTCCAAGTGTTGTGAGCATTTCACATTCAGCAGAGAAAAATCACACAGAATACAAAGAAAGACAACCACATACAATGAACATGGTCTTTGTGCAGGAACGTGGGCAGCCAGTGGGCTCTGGAGCAGGCGAAATACAACCTGGTGAATGAATACATGCTGGTTGGAGTAACAGAAGAGCTGGAGGATTTTGTCATGATGCTGGAGGCTGCGTTGCCACGTTTCTTCAGAGGAGCCACTGAGCTGTACAAAACAGGTGCCATGTTTGCTAAATACTAACAAAACATTTGCTGTTGCCCTATATGTTCTGGTTCCCCTCACTAATATTGTACTGAAAAGCAGCCCATTGGCTCAGTCACATAGCAAAGCTGAAGTGTGTGTGTGTGTGTGTGTGTGTGTGTGTGTGTGTGTGTGTGTGTGTGTGTGTGTGTGTGTGTGTGTGTGCGCGCATGTGCATGTGTGCGTGCGTGCATGTGTGTGCGTGCGCATATAAGCTTGACTGAATTGTCATCAATATGCAGTTGTGCCTCTCTGCTTTAGATACAGATTAGTTACAATGAGTGCAGCCAGAATAAGTAATGGATAGAAAAGAATGACCTGGATGACCAAGAACTTTAACAGACAGACAGAAAAGAAGAATTAAATCACAATAATATATGTAGACGTACTATGATTCAAGTATGATGTTCATAATTTTTAGTAGCAGATAAACCCAAGTACTTAAATTAATCAGGTATGTTTTTAATGAATTTGAAGACTGAGTCTCTTTTTCAGGGGTCAAGTAGTGTCTTGTTAACCCCAGACAAAACACATCACATTGACTTATAACAATAGTTTGACACGTGTGTTCGCTGTCTTGCAGAGAATTGGAAAAAGATTGATACCACTCTAATATCTGTATGGTAGGTAGAAAGCTAGTCAGGTGACAGTTAGTTTAATTTAGCATAAAGGCTGGAAACAGGGCGAAACGGCTAGCCTGGCTCTGGTAACAAAATCCACAAACCAATACCTCTAAAGTTCACTGATGAACATGTTACATCTTGTTTGTTTATTTTGTTTTGCAATGGAGTGGGATTTCTTCGCCAGGTGCAGTATCTGCTCAGACGGTTGCCTGGCAACTGCACAGCAACAACAAAACTGAATAATTTCACCTAACCAAGAAATCGCCTGGCAAATAACCCTCTGTAAATCCGCAACTTGATGTTTTTACACTTTGGTTTTTATTCGGATTAAAGAAAAAACATGTAATGCATTAATTAGTGAGCTTTAGAGATGCTGGTAGGTGGATTTTGCTAGCTTTGATTAGAACAAGGTTAGCTGTGTTCCCCTGTGTCCTGTGTTTGTGGTGGGTGTCATCAATCTTCACAACTAATTTTATACAGGAAAGTGTAGATTTCAAAAGATACCAAACATAAGGGATGTGACATTTACTGCACTTTGAATTTATTCGCTGTTTTTGTAAAGAGAAGTGACTTTGAGCCTAAAATTGAAAAAGAAAAAAGTCACATGTCATAACTCTGTTTTTCGAGAGTGCCAGTGACCTTTTCAGAAATGAGTTACAAAAATAAATACTCAAGCAAAATGAAATTGTCATAGTGTCCTCAGTAATGTTAAACCTATTTTATCATATATATGTAAATGCATGATGTATCCGGACACCTTTAATACCTTTCTCCCGTCATCACAGGGAAGAAATCCCACCTGAGGAAGACCAGCGAGAAGAAGCCGCCCACAAAGGAGTCGATTGCCAAGCTGCAGCAGTCGGCCATCTGGAAGATGGAGAACGAGTTCTATGAGTTTGCACTGGAGCAGTTCCAGTTCGTCAGGGCACATGCTGTCAGGGAAAAGGACGGAGAACTCTACCTGCTGGCACAAAACTTCTTCTATGAGAAAATCTACCCCAAAAACTGAGCATTAAGAGACACATGTCAATAGAAGAGTTTGGAGTGTTATGGAGAAGGATGGACACTTTGTACAGGCTCAGATGTTCAGTCTGAGACTAAAAAAAGAAGGAAAGTGAGGGTGAATGTAATAGACTACTGCTGACTGTGCGGCTGGTTTGTTCGTGTGATTGAGAACATAATGTGGAGCTGCAGAACGATCTGCCTCTGACGCAGCAATCAGACTGGTGACAGCTCTGGTATTCTGTGCCAGCCAACTGGATGAAGAGCTTGTGTTTCCTCAGCAGGTTGCAGTCCCAGCAGCTCCGGGCCCTCCGCTCCCTTTCACTTCCATGTCAAAGGTCGTCTGTGCAGAAGGCCTCTGCTGGGATGTGGTCGGATACGTCCTCTCCATCAGCTGATCAGACCTCTAACTCCTGATTGGCTTCACTATTCTCTGATCCAGACAAAACATTTTCATTGGCTCTGTACTGTTTGGTTGTGTTTTGTTGTATTTTAACTCTTTACTATGGTTGTCTTTTGTATGTAAAGACGGTGACATTTTTCATGGTGAAACAACATCCCCATGCCTCACCACCACTACTAACTTAAAGAGATTTTAATTGTAAGAAACTGACTACTGTGCTGTATTATTGGACTTGAATGAGAACTTTTGAGGCTTTTATGAAATAAAAATCCTGTGACCATGGACTACTTACTGGGGCAAGTGCGTATGTTTTATACTGTACTTGATGTCTTTTGTTGGATGACTCTTGTTAATGTGCAGCTTTGCCCAGAGCCTTTTACTGGGCAATGAAGGAAACTTTTCCACGTGATATTATTGGATTGTGTAAGAACACTATGGTGAAGATGCTGCTGCTGTAAATATTTACTATCTTTTCAGGCCATTTCATTTCAAAGCAGATTTTTTTCAGTACAATATTAACCATTTTTTTTTCGATAGCAATGGGAATTTTGTCAGTTTGTAAATTTCTTTCAGCTCTTTCATTACACCTTTTGCTTGCATTTTATTTTGTGATATGTTTTTGTTTCATTGTAGAACCACATAAACACAATTGTCCACTAATGTTTCTCTGCTGCTTAAAAGCTTAGTCTGACATTTTGGGAAGTATGTGTCTTTGCTTGCTCAGAGTTAAATGAGAAATTCGATACTACCACCGATATTAGTCTGTTAAATACAAGATTACAGCCATGACATGTTTAACAGGCTGCAGCATTATATTTAACAAACTGATTCTCTCTCTCTCACTCATCAGTCTTTTTATTTAACTCTCAACGAAAAACCGAATATCTGCATTCCCTAAAATGTCAAACTATTCCTTTAAATCTCTGCTGTTCTCTTTGCAGTTGTCCACATAAAAGATGTTAGAGAGGTTGGTAATAACTTTGCTAAGTAGCTTTTCCTCTCTGGTTTTCTTGAAGTTGGTTTTATTTTATTTGTAATGGCCTTTCCTTGGCCTATTGAAGTTCTTGTCTTGTCTTGATAAATTGCTAACCAAGAGTCCGAAAAGTCACCTCTGTCTTACCAAGACCCCACGATCACGCCAGTTTCTGAAGTATTTACATACACAGATGAAAAATTGTCATCTGAGGACATACTGTAGTTGACCGCTCAGTTTTTGTGTGCCTTCTCTACATCCAGTTCTACTTGTGTTGCAGCTTTGTCAGATGGAACATAAAAACAACATGGCTGTCATGGCTGTTTTCATCTTTTGATTGCCAAACAAATATACAGAACATTTAAAAACAAAACAAAAAAAAGTGCATGTGTGTTTCTTAATTCGATGCAAATGTTTGCCCGTCGTCATCACCAGGTACAGCGGAGCAGGGAGAGTTTAAGACAGATAAAGCTGCTACTGTGAAAATTACAGATGGATTATTTCAGGACTTGTATCCTGCAGAGGGAGATAAAGAGCTGCCAGGTCTGCTCCTACCACTGACTGTGTGTGTGTGTGTGTGTGTGTGTGTGTGTTTATCCATTTCCACATCCCTTCCTCTCCGTATCCTCCTATAGTATCTTTTCAGTATTTGATACGGTGATTGCAGTTAGATAAGTATGTTGATGCCATACATTTACAGCTTAAAAGCACATGATGTATAAACGGTATATTCTCTTGTTGTAGTCAGTATCTTGCAGCTGAAGAAAATAAATGGCGAGCACTACAGTAGGAGTGTGGCAGTGAAGTGAGAGGAGTCACCAGAGGCCAGAGGAGAAAGTTTATATGAGCAAGTGCTGCCACTCAGTGTTACTCATCCTTGCTCTCAGAAAATCCCTGGACAGTCATCAGCTATTGGACTCATCCTCATTAATCTCAAATCGTTCTCCAGTTACAGCTTCTTGGTTTTTGGCCCTCTGATCCAGATAAAGTTATACAGTTTCAACAAGTGCTCGATTACAGTATAAAAAACAGTAAGCCTATGGATCCTTTCAGTACTGTGTGGTGGTTGTCAAGACTCAAATTCAGATAAATCCCACATTTTTTAAGTTGCTTTTTTTCTTCACTTGGATGTTTGACCTTGACAGTGCAGCATGAGGAATCTGCTGAGTGTGACACCTTCATATTCACCTGCTGAAGGGGGGGATCTATATGTTCACCTTAATTCTGAGATGGATGTATGAGAACGATGTGACATCACAGATGGGTTTAAGGCCAGTAGTGATTGAGTATAAGGTCATTTATCTTTCTTTCATGTCTTAAAACATGTTTGGAAGAGATCATTAACACAGACATGTCCTTTATTAGACAGTAAAGTACAAAGGAGAGCTTACAAGAGATGCGGTAGGTGTTACAACAAGAAATGGCCCTATTATATTCTGATATTAGATACAGCCAGGGTCCCAGATTGTGAGCTGTAGTGTATAGGTCTGTCTGTGCAACACTAGCACCTCACTGGTCAATATTGGGTCAAACCTTAGGGTCAGATTACCGTACATCGCAATCACAGCTATTTGTGTCTCTTTGTAAATACTATGAAAGCAGCATTTTGAATAGCATCTGTTGAAATACAGTATGTGATAAAGTTGTATAAACACATCTGCAGTGGCAACGTGTCTGAAATTTCTAATCAGATCACAAAATCTGATGTTTGGCAGAATTTGGTAAAACACTAGACTTAAACCAGCATAGCGAGGTAATCCTAGACTACAGCATGGCCCTAAACCACATGCTTTTACCAAAAATATATGATATAATTATGCATTAGTACCTAATTCTTATATAGTATTCATACTATTAATCAGAGCAATAATCCTCATTTGTATTGTAAAATAGGTACAGTGGTTATTCAACTGTAAAAGGGCAGGAAAAAAAGAGCAGAACAATACAAACATGTATGTTCCTGATAAAGACAGATATTACCAGATTCTAATTAACCTGTTAGAACATAAGAAAGTCAGAACCATCACCTCCTGTCTGGAGCACCTGTACACCTGTACAGCTTCTGGAAAACGTCACCGTGGAGACAGAAAGACAAAGTACAGCTCTGTGGATTTTAACAGGAACACATAATTCATAGGTTTATCCGACAAGGCCTCTGCCACTTTTATGTGGACAATGCTCAGTTCAGGAATGTGGAGCCAGTGTTGTCCACAACGATAAATATTTGAGCCATTGCGCCATAAGCACCGAGTGCCCAGTCTCTGAGACATATGGCCTGTGATGACTGTGTCCCTGTGGGTTATGTAATGCAGCAGTAAGTCTTCTCACTTAGGTGTGACATGTCATGCACTGGCCCCATTGGAGAAGAGTTAAGTGTTTTCCCTGTGGCTTCTTCATAATAGCTTCTCCTGATCTATCTGGCTTGGCAACTCAAAAGTAAACTGTGACTCTTATTTAGTATGGCAGCTTATGTTTGCTGTGCAGCTCTTGTTGTCAGCAAGTTTGTACAGCACCTGCATGATCCTTTAGATTTGAATTATACTTTCTTACAGTTTCATGATCAGTTCTAAATTGTTAAAAGTCTTCCTGAGATACAGTCTTCTGCAAAGTCACTGCAAGTACTCCGGTACTGTTTTGAAGTTTGTGTTACCAATGAATTTCAGAGGCAAATATTGTAGGCTACTTATTCCACTACCTTTATTTCCCATTTGAATTTACTGATAGAAAATATATGAGCAATTTATAATTATCACTTCATATATTTGACAAATTAAGGCGAGCACTGATGTTGGGGCTTGCAGACAAATTTCTAATAGAAAGTCTGCATTACAAACTGAGGGGCACTGAGCTGGTATGGTGTGGGCATTTACCAGATGAAAAGATGCTGGGTGGATTGTGGGAAATGTAGGCTTATACTTTGGCATCCGTAATAATAACCCAACAATATCACACTCTGAAAGGGGGTGGTCAATCTATTCAAACAGTTTTGAATAGAATATGTTTATTGTTTTTTATTTTGTGATACTTCTACTCCACCACATTTCAGAGGGAAAGGGATTTTTTTAAAACTTTACTGCATTTACTGTATCTGAAAATTATGAACATATGATAAGAAAACATATGATCCATTCATAAAATATCATGCGTTGTTATAGATCAAACTATCCAACAGTCAGCAGATAAAGGTTTTATCCACATTGACAAACTAAAACATTAAAATCATGAAAATGCATCAAAAATATCTAAATAATACAATATATATAAATGTAAAGCCTTTTGTCATGGCCATTTTACATAATGGGTACTTTTCCTTTTAATACTTTATTTATATTTTGCAGATTATAATTCTGTATTTTTACTTAGTTAACATTTCTACTTTTACTTGTCATTAAGTATTTTTTACAATGTGGTGTTGTTACTTTTACTTAAGTGAAGGATCTTCTTCCATCAGTGCTAGAGCCATTCAACATAATGCATACTTTTACTTTTAAAGCTTAAATTACACTTTACTGTTTATACGGTACTGCTTCTTTGAGGGGACTTTTACATGTTATGAAATACTTTTGCACTGAAGCATGTTCATAAATGATACTCAATACTTCTTCCACCACTGATAAACGAACACATCTCTATTAAGTTGTATAGGATTTATTTTCACATACACATGGACATATTTTAGCCTCAGTCCGACGCACCTCTGATACATGTTTTGTTTTTTTTTCCTCTCCATGTTTGTGTTTACCACGGATGATTTCAGGTTACTAACATGAGGTAAGACCAGCCTGCATGAAGTTTTGGTCACATGTGTGCTAACTGTCCCGGCTGAGAGCAGCCCAGCGGCGGCAGCACTACAGCTCCTCTGGGCGGACGCTTCCACTGTAACCACCGCCTCTTTCTCCAACTGCACTGGGACAGATTTATGCTTCAGCTTTTTATTTATGAGCACCAGTCCACCCTCCAGGACCCCTCTAGGACGGTGTGACCGCGTAAAACAAGTGTGAAGACGACATGGGAAGCCCCATGAGCCCGAGATGACCGACGGTTTGGTCAAAATAATCACGTCTTTTTGTCGCCAGAGAGGGAAACTTAAAACAAGGCTTGTTTTTGGAGTTCCACCTCCCCTCCTCTCTCCCCGTAGGATTTGATTCAAAGGCGAAAACCAAGATGGCCGCCGATTCCGTGCAGGTAGGAAAAGTTGACAACTGTTGCGAAAAGTGCGCAAACTTGCTCAAGAGGTTCAGTTATAAGTTAGCATAAAGTTTTATTTCATTAAAGTTGAGTCGCTACGAGTGTGTAGCGTTGAATTTAAGTGAAGGGCCTTTGCTAGTTCCCAAAGGGTTGTCTGGGAATTATCCATGGATTGAGGCCTGGGAAACAATTATCCAAACTAACTTATCCCTAAATATACAAGTTTCAAACCGGTGATTTTGTGCAGAGGCTGTTGTGTTAATTAACGTTGCCGCCATTGTTCGAAACGTTTTTAACGTCACTGTTGCTTTAGTTCATGTCAAATAAAGGTTGTTGGACGTTAAACGTACAGGTCTGTAGCCTAACGTAGAGTTAACCTGCGTTATAGCTGGAAAATAAACGTTGTCTTCCGTGTATTCTCATACCGGATTATTTTTCCGTTTTATCAGGTGCAATATTAATGTGAATACAGTGAGAAATATTGTAGGAAAGAGCAAGTGTTCACTGGTTTGCTTGACGTAAAGTTTTTTCAAACACGTTACAGGACCGGATGAACTTAAAACATGTCACAATTAATGCAACAGAAGTCAGAAAACGTATAGTTTAACTTGGAAATGCACTTTATATATTTATATTTTAAAAGAGGAGTAAGTGAAAGGAAGCATTACAGTCATGTCTCATTATTGTCTATGGACAGTCATGACTCATTGATTAATGTGGTTTCACTTGAGTGACGTCAGACCTGAAGTAAATCTTTCTGACTTAAAATATTGTCCAAGTGTTTCAGCTCATCCAAAACTTTATCTAATCAAATTTGAGGTACAGTCAAGCGTTGCTTTTGCAGTATCGTCTAAAATTCACTCTAAGGCTAAGACCAGTCTGATTACTCACAGTATGATTCATCTTCATGGAGAGCATGGAGGGGCGGGTGGAGGTAATAGCAGATAACAAAGCTGACACTGATTGAAAATGAAGTATTTTATTTATACGTTTCCTGGGGCTGGTGCAGACCGAAACTGCTCGCCGAGGCAACAGGTGGGGATTTCCTGTTGTCAAGTCAATGATGCTGTGTCTGGACCAGATTAATCTTAAAATGGCTCATTACACTTAATGTTAACATTCATTTTAGTCACTCATCAAAGGTGTTTGCTCTATTGCTTTATCAGTGACATATATGGATGACCCAGCCTGAAGAACAATATTCTCTGCCTTTGGTTTATAAAATTAAATTGTCACAGTAGCCCCATATTAAACAGTAATGGTATCTTAACCCTTCAGCAGGTGTCGGCTAGACCACCTGTTTCCTACTGAGTATGAAAACAGAAACGGATAAAGACGTCCTTTATTTGAATTCTCACCACAGAAGTGGAGGATAATAATTATTATTTTGCAACTAAAGTTGGCTGATATGGTTGACATCACAATTAATTGAAAATCATGACATGATTTCACCAAAATTAAAGATAGAAAATTATTGCTCAGCCCTGATCACAATAACAGTTTACATCTATTACAATATTTATTTAGGTGCAAAAAGGGATCATTTATTAGTTATGTTCTTTTATATGGACAGATACAAATGACTAGACTAATATTACATTTAGTGTATATAGTGTGAACTAATTTACAGTGCTGGCATAGTATTCCCAATGAGATTGTATATATTTGTATTAGGACTTGAAGTCACTATTAAAAGATGTGTCTATGTTTAGCTACGATAGACCAAGCAAGCTAAACTTTAACATATATCACTGTGGTTGTTTATGTTTAGTGGAACCAGCTCAGCTCAGCAGAGCAACAGGTGCTTCAGTGCAGTTTATTGCTTGCGGTCTAAAATCTATTCTCTGTCCAGCTCAGACATGAACATTAACATTGACCTGAGGTACAAGACATTGTCTACAGTTGGACTTGGCATGGGATATATGTAAGGCTCATGTGAAAGCTGCATTTGTAGTATCTACGCTTATTAGCCTGTGTGGCTATTTCTGGTCGCAGCAGAGCAACAGGCTGCGGCCATTGCTCTGCAGCCAGCTGTGGGGTAAGATGACTGGGTGTCAGGTTGTAGGCTGAGATAGGCCTTGTGCAGAAATGGCAAGGGCTTGGCTTTTTTAAGCATGAGCCTGGATAGTGGCCTCAACTTTTCCATTGTCCTATTGTCTGAATGGAGCTCTTGTTATTGGACTTGGAGCTTTCAGGCTTAAACAGTAAGTTAACCTGCTTACATTTGAGGTTCAGCCCTAATGTTTGCTTTTACTTCACAGTTTCCTTTCACATCTTTTGAGAAGTTCAACATATGTAGGTAACAGCTGCCTTACCTTTGTAAGAATATTATCACCTGACTTATTAAATACTAATCTTAGATTGCAGTCTGCATGTCTGCTGTAGCTATAAATTAAATCGTTTTTATTTTGTAGAGAGGAACAGTCCCTATTTTATCTAATTTATAAATTAAGCACCCCATCTGTTTTTTGTAATATTGAACATGTGTAGCTAAAATGTTTTCGAGTCTTTTCATATGTTGTTAGCCTTGAACATTACACAGAGCAGCTAGCAGAGCTACACTGACAAGAACAAGTTCCCTCCATCCATCATAAACTGTTTGCATTGTGCTGTGAGTGGAAACGTTTGCTTACAATTCAAGCTTCACTTGTCTTTGAACCTAATAAGTCTTGAGTCTCCGGTGTGGCGTCATTCCCCTGACTAGGCAATACACTGAAGCAGAAAGAAATGATAAGGCTGTGCAGGTGACAGAGCAACTCAAGGAAGTATTGCAGTTCTAGAGAAACCAGAGGTGAAACCAATCCTGCAAATGAGCGCCTGCTCTCTGTCTTTGAATATAGTTTCTTTGTTTGATCTCAAATTAAAACGCAGGCCTTGTGGGTCTACTAGCTGATTTATTTCCACCTTATCTGATTGGCCTTTCATGGATTTCCTTGCATTGTTGCACAGTGAAATAGGCCCTTTTGGGTGTCCTCATGCTGTCCTCATACCACAGTGGGCAAACACAGTTACAGTGCAAACAAGTTTTGCAGGGCAGTGAGCTGAAGAAGAGAGCTGTTTTTTCCCTCACACACCATTCTTCCACTTTCAGGAGCTGTGACCTCCATTTTACCTATGAGTCATCAAGGAGCTTCTGGACAAGGATATGTGCAAACTATAGCTTCGTTTGAAGTGAGCACCTATAGACAGGAGGGTGGGGGGTTTTTACAAGAGCTGTGTGAGGGATTGACTGAGCCGATTGAAATCTCTTATCTTGGCAAATATGATGTAATTTCCCAGCATAAATCTTATCAATCGGAATTAGCCGAGGTAGTAATCCACCAAATCCTGCCTCACCTTGTCTTATGATCAATTAATGGACAGAGGTCTAAATTATAGCCACAACAAGATATGATGGACTTGCTGTGTGAAAATATTTCCCCTTCTGTTGGAGAGGAGGTGGAGGTAGTTTTTGAGTGAGGCACGGTGGCCAACCTCCGAAATAAGCCTGGATGCTGTGTGAAACTGTAGCATGAACAAAGGGTAATGCGGCCTATATGGTGCTCTGCTGGCTTGTATCTTACAGTGATAACCTTGCTGGGTGAATTCCAGAGGAGATCTCAGGGTTTTTGTTTTCACAAGTCAATTAAAAAGCACCATCATCAGATTGAATTATCTGCATTGAGACTTGAACTCTATTCCTTACTTTCCTTTGGACCTTCTTGTAGTTGTTGGGGTGTCGTTTTAGAGCTTCTCTTCTTTTTCCTCTAACACACAGGTTGCTTTCCAGGGGGGAGGCCACAATGGACAGCCAGTGTTGTGTTTTTAACTTGAGTTAATTTTAGACTCAGTCCTCTCCCTGGAGTGAGATTAGGTCCCATTCTGGGCAGCTCTGACCTCACTGGGTGAGAAGCTAAGAGGGATTTGGCTGTTGCTGCTCAGACGGTTTATCTTCCCCGTTGATGTCAATGGTCTGTGCGAGAGAGAAAACGCAAAATGAGAAAGCCGGAGAAAATCAGATACTAGCGAAGTGAATGAGCGTGGCTTTTGATAGGAGCATCTGTCAGCTATGGTGTAGCTTAACCTTTGTGATGGAGGATATCGTTGCTCCTACCAGACAACAGAACTTCAGTGGAGTTCGTGCGCTCATAGTTTAGCTGGTCAGCAGAACATGCGTGGATTGGTTTGTTCAACTGATCTAGAGATGGAGTTGGACGAAACCGATGAAGTTATGGTAAGGCAGAAAAATTAGTAAAGGCTAGAAGTTTTGTCTCGTTGAATCAGTCCACCTTTGGACCTTTTAGGAAGTTGTGATTTTAACATTAAATGGAAGCAAATTGCATGAAGCCTAAATATAGATATGTGAATGAGTGTGTGTTTTCCTTCCTTTATAACACAATCACGATGGGTTAAATGCAATAAGACACAGATCTCGTGGTAGTCACAGTGTAGCGATGTTGTTTTTCACATTTCATTATACCCTCTTTTTATGAATGGAATAAGTTAATCTTCACATAGTCACAGCGAAGTTGGCACAGTTTCAGAGAGCAATGAGCTTTATTTTAACTTTTGCATTGTACGCATTGAGTTTATCTGTTATCTGGAGTGCCATAAACTCTGATTTGATTGTTTACACAGATTTTTCCTAAATATCAAACGTCATGGGTGTTTGATAACTATGTGTGTGTGTAACTCATTGAGCAATTATAATTTTATTAAAGCAAGGGCAGGGTTTATGTTATGGTTTGTAATTTGGTTTGTTTAAGCTATGATGATTAATGTTGGTATTTCATAGTTGTAACCATGTAACAAAATGAAAACTTTTTAAATGAAAAAATGAGAAGATATTTTCAAACCAAGGAACTGAGATTGATGAACTGTGTAATGAATTGAACCAAGTGATTATTCACAGTCCTCAGATAGTCACAAATGTACTCTCTGATCAACTAGTGAAGCGTCATCAGCGCACCACTGTATTCATGATGACCTTTGAAGCTGAAGCCATTCAGGAAGTGACTTCTAATCCCTCTTTAGTTAAGGTGAGGGCTTTAAGGATGCGGGTCAATGGTGACTGACAGCAGCAGTGAAAACACCACGTACAGAGGCTCGCTCAAGTTCAAAACACACCACGACACTGGGGTGACCTCAGGGTTCCCAGGTTGGGCAGCCTCACAGGTTATTGTCACTGCATTTCAGTCATAACTTTAGATTCTTTTCTAAATACATTCACTAAAAAACTTGTAAGTAGAAAAATGTTATTGATCACCTGGTGATCAGGATCAGATCACACAGGTTTTACATGATATTCACGTGTTATTATGAGAAACTCAGTGACCCCTGGGATGAAACTGTCTGTAACTCTTCCTCTGTTGTTATCACTTCTTTACTGCTGTCTTTACAGCTGGGCTCATGAGAAAGTGGAAATTCATGCTTTTTATGAAGCAATAGCTGTTTGGAAACATTGCAAGTTGGTGCGGGGCTTTTTGTTTTTTCCTTGACAGTTTATGTTGATTTGATGTTGAAGTTCTGTCGGTTAAATGCTACTCAAAACATGCCAGGGTGCAAAGTATTTGTTGACTGATTCACTGACCTCTGTGTGTCCGCTCCTCCTCTTTCTCTGGCATCCCATTTTACTCTTCCTCCTTATTCTCCTCCCTCACTGACCTCTAAATTACATTCCACATCTTCCTCTTATCTCCTCTTTTTCCTCCTCCTCCTCCTCTTCCTCTCCTATCCTCCAGGGGGATGCCAGGGGCCAGATGGTGGCAGAGCGACTGGGTCTGGGACACAACCTGGACCTTTCCGACACCATGGTGCAACAGAAGCTGGACGAGATCAAGGAGCAGATCCGCCGTGAGATCCGCAAGGAGCTGAAAATCAAAGAAGGTGCAGAGAACCTGCGCAAGGTAATATCACATATTCTGCTTTACAGTAGACGGTCTTTCTCTCAAAGGGGTACTGGTGCTCAACAGAGAGTGATTAAAACAAAAATTAACAAAATGAAAGCAGCAGAGGATAAGTCGGATGTTCTTTAGAGCATCAGCACAGGTCAGGCTTTAAAAACACTCAGCTACTCTCTCATAATGCAACCAGTTACATCATTTCATTAGATAAATGCCCATGTCTTTCAAATTCCATGCTGCCAGTTTGTAGTCTCCAAGGCCAAACTGATAGAGTCATGACAAAGCTCCTCCAGAATCTCAGAAAACATTATGCAACTGTTTGCACTGACTCACTAATCCTCCCCATGACTAGTAAACTGATTTTTATGATTACAATTGGTTGCATTTGTAATTGTGTAAAGTCTTTCTCAAGTGTGCCCCACTCCTCTCTCCTCAGGTCACCACAGACAAGAAGAGCCTGGCTTATGTCGACAACATGCTGAAAAAATCTAATAAGAAGGTTGAGGAGCTTCACCAGGAATTGCAAGAGCTCAACGCCCACATTGTGGTCAAAGACCCTGAAGAACTGCTAGGTAACAACAGTGTCACTGTGGTGCTGCAGCCCCAGAGGATTTACTAAACATTAACCAGTAGTAAAGACAGCTGACATAAACTAACGCCACATTATCTAGTGTTTCCCACAGAATTAAATCCTTCTTGTGGCAGTAGCTGACCAGGAGTGGGGTGGGGCTTTCTTAAATTACTTATTAAATAATCCTGTGTATAAGGTGCTCCACTGCAAATAATGTCCAAGCACATTGTGAGAAAAATAAATGACCAAACAGCTCCATTGCTTCACGTTGTGTCAAACAAATAACAACCTTCACATACTTGGGTCAGGCTGGTGAGGGTCCATTACATACTGTGAGTGGCCAGTGAGCCCAGTCCCGGCACACGTGCTCGCTCCCAATGGCCGGTCTGACTATGACAAACGGGTCCGTTGTCAAGGTGTTAATGTGTTAGAGAGAGAGACAGAGACAGGGAGGGAGGGAGAGAGAGAGAGAAGGAAGGAGAGAGAGAGAGAGAGGGAGGGAGGGAGAGAGGGAGGGAGGGAGGGAGGGAGAGAGGGAGGGAGGGAGAGAGAGAGAGAGAGAGGGAGAGAGAGAGGGGGAGAGAGAGAGAGAGAGGGAGTGTGAAAGAGAGAGGGAGAGAGAGAGAGAGACAGGAGGGAGAGAGAGAGAAAGCGGGGCTGAGCAAATCACTGCTGTATAGCTTGACAATGAAATAAGTTTTTATCTACGTGAAATATAAAAAAAAAAAAAAAGTAGAAAATCAATATGTGGCGACATTGACATTGTGTTGGGCCACTACAAATAAATCAATGTATGGGAAACACTGCTGTGCCCTACTTCTGTACAAATGTAACATTGTTGTAAACCATGTACCTTTACTTCTGTATTAGGGCAGAAAAGATTAGTCAATTAATTAGTAAATTGACAAAAAAAAAAAAAAAAACAACCAAACACATTGTGGTTTCAGCTTTACAATTATTAAAATTTACCAGTTTTCTTTGTGAGTGTTGGACAAGAGTGTTTCTCCATACAGTGAATCTCACTGACATGTAATCCAGTCCTGGGTCGGCAGGTTTCCCTGCAGCCGTTTCCATGTGCTGACTTTCTTGCTGACGGCCAGATGTATTTTAAATTTCAACCCTCATCATGAGCCTCGAGTTTATCGCTGATTTTGCGCAGGTGTAATGTCACAAAACAGCACTCAACTTCTTTAGCAATCTTTAGCAATCTCCTGCAAACTGTAAAAGTATCACTGAGTAAATAATTTTGGCAGTGTTGTGTTATAACAACACCTATATAAACACGCGTACAAACACACACAGAGCACATTGAGGGTTTGGAGGTGACTCACTCTCCACAGGCCGACATTGTTGCATTCCACATTCCACCGACAGCTACAATGAGCTGTCGATTGTTCCCCTCCGAGGCCGCTGAAAGCCCGCTCCTGTGCGTTTGTCCACAACAATGGAATTTGGTAGAGAATTGACCACAACAGCGCTGTGCGTTCAGCGTGGTTTTGTTACAGTAGTTGCCCTATGGAGTCTTTGTTGGTGGCGAGTGTCTGGGTGAATTCAGGAAGAGATGGAATGGTATTTGTCTGCCTGTTACCACCACATCCCCCACTACAGTTGACATTAGGAAGTAGATGAGGAGGGGTGTGTGTGTGTGTGTGTGTGTGTGTGTGTGTGTGTGTGTGTGTGTGTGTGTGTGTGTGTGTGTGTGTGTGTGTGTGTTTGGGGACTGAAGGGAGGTTGTATCGGTAAATGGTTATCTTAAGTGGGAACAAATTTAGCCTGACTCGGTGACCCTGTATCTGATGAACGAGGGCTTTCTTTTTAAGTGACGAGACGCCAGCGGAATGTCGCTGGCCATCGCAAAGTGATGGAGAGGGACTGAGTGCAGCTCAGCTCCTCAGTCATGAGACGACTTCCAACTTCTTGAAATACGTTCAGCTCTTGAATCCGCGAGAGACAGCACTTGTTTCCTGAATCAGTAGGAAGGACTTGCTCTGCCTCTGCAAACAGCTAGAATGTGTTTTTGTTCCAGGAGAAAGTTGAGGGGGCTCTGGTTATACTCCGCCGCTCAGCTGAGGCTAGGAATGGGCCGACTCGGTCTCAGGCGCTGTCTGGGAGCAGCAGCGGCAGTTCTGACGCAGGGTCACCAGTCAGGTCTCTCCGTCACATATAATCTCAGCGGTTTACTCCCTGAATATAAGTCCAGTCAGTTTTCTGTCCAGCCATCACATCACATCACGTCCCAAGAGACAATTACCCAGGTCAGTTTTAGTTCCAGTTTTCTAAATCATGATGTAATTGTTTAGAGAGTATTGTTAGCATGTTTCACATCAGATACAGATGGGGTTAATCTGAGGGAGGGTTCCCCTTGTCAGCTGTCCAGCAGTGACATCAGCCCTGCAGCTATTCGGTAGCTCGCTGTCTTGTCCTCCGGCCCAGCGTGGGCTGAGTCGTGTTCGGAAGGAGGGGAGGGTGGTAGGGGTCCTCGAATTCTTGGCTCGCCGTGACCTTGACCAAACCACTTCCCCACACAGAGAGGAAAGCCCCGAACCTAGACTGGATGACATACGCAGCACTTTTGCACGTGTGTTTTTACGCATGCTTTTGTCATTTCCACTAACAGCTTTCACATGATACTAGAGACCCTCATTATGCAGTGTGAACTTTCAGTTTTGCAACCAAGCTCCTGTTAAATTCTCAACTTGCTCCTCAGACTTTTGTGGTTTGGATGAGAATCTTTAAGTGCACACTTTTTTCCTGTCTCTGCCTCTGTGTGTGTGTGAATGTGTCTCTATGTATGAGAGGGTTGCCCCAGAAAGCCTAATATCCTCTGCTACTGCCAGTTAACAGAAATCTCTGCAGTGATGCTCCCTCGGCTTATTAAGGGTCATTAGATGAATCATTTTGACTTTCAGTTCAAAGAATCACATGCTCTCCTTTTGCTCGTCTCCCGCAGGTGTTCAAAAGAATCATTAGACGATGTTTTGATGAAACATTCAAAGTGAATGAATCACACACTTGCCTGCTGGTTATTGTTATCTGTTTGGCAGCGTCTGCAAGAGTAACTCATGTTGCCAGTCAAGCTCACTTAAATGGACTCAAGACACCTTCAAAAATATGAGATTTATTTTTATGTCTTGGAGAGTTTCTTACATCATTTGTCATTTTGGGACTTCGAGACTCTAAAAGAAGAGAATTGAGCTAAAAAAAAAAAAAGGTTTCATTATGTACATAATGTATTCCCTAGGTCCTAATGAGAAATTGCTGTTGTGTTTTGAATGTGGCACATTTTTTAAAGTTTCTTCTTTGGGTCCTTTTTTAAGAGGAGCTCCTTAATGACAGCACAGACCCTGAAACTCAACTTGCAAGTCAAGTCAGGAGAAGTCAGGCAGGTTTTTTTGCCCACCTCACAAGTGTGTGTCTGTGGGAATGTTTTGCTTTGTGCTGTAGTGATCAATCTGGGGAGGGGTTTTCTCTGCAGTTTTCGAGTCCAGACATGACCAAAAAAAAAACAAAAAATAATAATGCAGTGAGCGTTTCCCGCAAAAACTGTTGGTGGAAGACACTTGTTTTCATTTTCTCTTTGTGTGTCCGTACAGTCTGTGTGTGTATATATACTGTACATGTATATATAAAACAACACAAGCAATATAAAAAGCAAAATTACATTGATATGAATGTATTGGATTGTCATAAGTGGAAACTGCATTTGCATACACAGTGATGCAATTGTGGTACTGGTAGTTGTCTGCATGTTCACACTTGTGGTTTGGTTTTGTTTTTGTTTTGTTTTTTTAGTTGTTGAAAGTAGAGGTGACTGCAGGGTTTCCCTCTGCTGTTAACGCTGGAACAGAGAGAGGACAGAGCCAATGAGATGATGGAAAACTTCTTTTAGTCAGCAGTGACTGCATTTGTAATATAACTTAGCTCTCTATTATAAAAGCATCAAACCAAGACAGGCTGCATATCTCTCAGCTCTGGCTTCACCTTTGATGTGTTTTAATGGCATGTTTCTATTCTTTGTTTCTGCACAATGAGAAAAAAAAGAGAGTTGTGTTAAACACACAATGAAACCAATTGAAGTTTTCACTCTGATTTCTTTTATTCATCTGAAATTCTTGATCTTAAAGTTGTGGATTTGTCTGTTCCTCCTGTGTTGAGAGACGGAGTCGGATGGAGTCTTGTGCTAACAGACCTCAATGAATTATAAACAGCAGCACCCTCTGGTTACATTATGTGACAAGTGAAGTTGCTACCTGATGTGTTTTTAGTAAACAAAGTTATAGGTCACTTTTCCGAGCTGCAGGACTGTTAAGCTAACTTCAAAATGGCTGGCAGCCAAAAATAGCACATGCATGTGAGTTACTATTTACAGTCGGTGCAAATTTGTGGCAGATTCCAGCAGCACATAGAGAGTCATATATCTGTGGTTGCCTTAAGGTGCTAACTTGTACTTTTTCTTTTTTCCGCCTTTACCCAGAATGCCCTCTGACCCCAGATACCCCTAACAGCGAGGCCAGAATGTGCACGAGCAGCAGCCGCCTCGCTGCCCTGAAAAGACAGAACGACATCGAGCTCAAGGTCAAACAAGGCGCCGAGAACATGATTCAGATGTACTCCAACGGGTCCTCCAAGGTAGGACTCAACAGCGGAGGGGGAGGGTTCACCTGACAGTCAGGTTTTAGCTGGTTCATGTCAGGCTGCCAAGTGTGTAAAATCAGTTATACTGTATTTAATGGGTAGTTCCAGTTTCATACAGGCTGGGTCTTGTTTATTTAGATTTCATTTATTTATAATAACATTGTACTTGCACATTGTGACATCACCAAAAAAAATTCAAACTGGGCAAGAAACATGAGCGCTCAGGTCATCATGGAGGTTCTGAACATTCGCACGTTAGCTGAAGAGAATATGAAGGTAAACAGTAAAATTATTAGATAAATAAATTTACAAATCAACTTCCTGGTTCAACTTTGAACTGTCAGACTTGCCATCACTGTACACACACATTGTTTTCCTGTGTTTCCAATGAGGGATTATTGGCAACATTTCGAGAGAGCTCACTTTCATTTGAAATTCAGATAAAGTGGTTCAGATCAGTGTTGCCCAAACTGTTTGGCTTGTGACCCCTTAAAACAAAGACATGTCCACTATCAACCCCTCATCTTAACATTTATCTACTAGCTGTGGTCAGAAAGGTTTTTCATTTTCCTTGATTCATTTTAATAACTATTAGAGGAACTTAAAATGGTAAAATTAACCAGAAATTCACAAGAACAAAAACAGATATTATCTGAAAAAACCAAACATAAATTTGCTTAATGTTTGAGTTTGTTTCTGCTTTCTGTTAATCATCACGTGACCCCTTAGATGCATCTTTCCACCCCACAGGTGGGAACTGCTGTCACGAACCTTCTGACTACTTGTGTTTCTCCCCCGTGTGTTCTCTATTGCAGCAATAATATTTCCCATAAACCATAAAAATGACTTCAGACGTAAGAGTCAAGATGTAGTAAAGCAGAATTGTCTGTTTGTCTGTCAAGAAGAGTCATAGAAACCATCAAGAACACTTCAGTTCATTTCAGTCGCCATCATCGGGTTTTATTCACCGTTGACATTCAGATTCTTTTAAAGTGGAATTACATGACACACGATCCAGATGTATTATAACATCTTAAAGGTGAGCTCGCCTGACATGACCTTCAACTTGCTTCACCACAGAACTCCTTCTGTTTGAATTTACACCGCCGGCCACTACTGTTGGAAATCCTTGTTTCTTCATCATGTGAATCTTCTTCACTTACACCTCCTTCCAGTCTGGCTTTTTCCCAAGGCTTGATAATTAAACTTGGCATTAGTTATATCATGTACCACAGACTGTAAAGGATTTCTAGACTCATTTTGTTTTTGTTTGTTTTGTTTTTTTTTTATTTGAGGTAACAAAGTGACTTTTTTCTGAAAGGTACAATGAGCACAATCATTCCCAGTTTGAAAACCAGCCTCCACTCTGTAGATGGTAGAACGATACATGGCAGGTTTGCTTTCTTCTCTGCAGGGGAGGAGGAAACGTGAGAAGGCGCTGACACATACTGTGTGTCATTCTCACTGCTGTTTGTTCCCAAAGCTGTTACCGTCCTTGTGGCTCCACTAATGCTCCGACCGAGAAAAACTATAATTTAGTTGGGAGGGGTGTGTGTGTGTGTGTGTGTGTGTGCGTGTGTGTGTAACTCGTCAGAACTAATAACAACAGCTGGAGGACTGAGAACCTCTCATGCTCATCTTGGCTCTTGTGTCCATCAGTAGTAATTGAAGCCACTTTGTAGTAGACAGTTGAGCATAGTGTAGAGTTTCAGTCGTGTCATCTCTGCCTGGCCAGTGATGTAATTCTGCCTTTTATTGCATGTTTCTGTGGATACATCAGTGTAATTTAATGTAGCGTATGCTGATTCAAGTTGTCTTGCCTTGAAATCCCTCTTTTAAAGGAAGAGTTTAACATTTTGGGGAATATGCTTTTTTTAAAATCTTGCTGAGAAGATTGATGCCACCCTCATGTCTGTGTGGTAAAATATGAAGCTACGGCCAGCAGCTGATTAGCTTAGCTTAGCACAAAGAGAGAAAACAGGGGGAAACAGCTAGCCTGGCTCTGTCCACAGGTAAAATAATATCTGACTACCAGCACATCTAAAGCTCAGCAATAATTTTCCTATTTCTTTCTTTTCTTGTTTTTTTTTTTTGTTTTTTTATTCTTATAAAATAGACAAGTTGCAGTTTTTCAGGGGATTATGTTCACATCTGTTTCTCGGTCGGGTCCAAGAAATGGTCCAGAGAGTCACTGTGCCTGGCCAAGACATTTCTTCACATTAACAGGGTATAATGTGCAGAAAAAGCATTGTTTTGAATTTATTGAAACACATTTGTTTTTTTTTTTTAAGTATTTTATTAAAAAATTTGAACTAACATTTAACTTCTCACGTATGTGTCTGCTGTCTAAATTCATCTACATCCCAGGATCAACACCTCACATGCTTTCAAAACTTGTGTAATGGAAATTTGTGCTGATTTGTGACCAATTTAAAAAAAAAAAAAAAAAAAAGCACTCAGACATGAGTCCTTGAACTTAACCCAACGAGACACTGAAGATCGTTGTATTATGTGTCCAAGTGAGCGTGGTGTTGAAACAATAGGTACTTGTGGAGCCTCAGTCTGTAACTGTAGTACAGTAACAGGGACTGAAAGTTGTCACATGACCCCGACTGTCTGTCTGGCCAAGGGGAGGTCAGTGCTTTGTGAGTGACCTCCCCCCGGTCAGACAGACAGACAGAGGCACCTTCCAGTTGGAAATAGTCATGTCCTGATGTCACAGAGGAAATGCCTGCTGGACAGAGGTCTTTCCTGCGCGGGCCGCCGTCAACAACCAGGATTTAAACTTCAGAGGAATTCTGGGTGGAGTTTACTTACTCCACTCTGTGTGTGTGTGTGTGTGTGTGTGTGTGTGTGTGTGTGTGTGTGTGTGTGTGTGTGTGTGTGTGTGTGTGTGTGTGTGTGTGTGTGTGTGTGTGTGTGTGTACACGTATGTGAGGGTCAGCAATTACAGCACACAATGAGATTCCACTTTTTTTTTTTTTTTTGTGAATAAGATTTTCCATGTGGTCACTGGTACTTTGGCTCCAATTAAGGGCATGAACTGGCGTCCTGGCTGTTTGCGTTGCGTGCTCACAACAACAAAACACAATGAGTGACGAGAGATGGCGTGCATTTGGGGGTCATTTATCCTCACACTGAAAGCTATTTAAGTCAGGAAGACAAAACATTACTAAAGCCTTTGACTCAATCATTAATGTGTGTCAACAGTGTATCGATAACGCTTTGTTTTCACTCACAGGATCGTAAGTTGCTAGCGACGGCCCAGCAGATGCTTCAGGACAGCAAGACGAAGATTGAGTTCATCAGGATGCAGATCCTCAAAGCCAGCCAGACCAGCGAGCTGAGCTTCGAGAACAATGATGTGATGGGTGAGCCTTCGCTTGCAATCAGTGATCGATTAGAATCAGTCTGATGTGAAATGCATCTAACAGATTAAAACAAAGAGAAACACACACACACACACACCTGTTCACCCAATGTCTTATAAACCATGATGCATTAAAATAGAGAATCTCGTTCGTCCTTGTCCTCCAGAAAAACCCATCATCAGCCCGTTAGACCTGCGGGTGGAGGAGCTGTGTCACCATGCCAGGATAGAGTCCGCTGTGGCCGAGGGAGCCAAGAATGTCATGAAACTCCTGGGCTCAGGAAAAGTCACGGAAAAAAGGGCACATTCAGAGGTAGATGTTTGTGTTGTGTGAGTGTGTGAGTTTCCATGTAAAGTCACGTCCTCTTTCCACTTGGTGTATGATACTGGTTTGAAACGAGCAAGAAAAAGATTCTCTTCACTTGAGAGCCGATACAGTTTAATGGACTTCAAATGAAACTGATCCCTGCTCCGCTGCTGTGCTCTACTAAAGTAAAATGGACCATGTAATTGATGTTTCTCTCTGTTTCCATCCTTCCTCAACTCATTTCCCACACCCTCTCTTTCCTTCCTTCCCCCCTCTTTTCTTTCCTTCCTTCTCTCCTTCCCCTCTCTCCAGGCCCAGGCTCGTTTTAATGAGTCCAGTCAAAAACTCGACCTCCTGCGATATTCCTTGGAGCAGCGCCTCAGTGAGTTACCTAAAAACCACCCGCGCAGCAGCAGCATCATAGAAGAGTTGTCCCTGTTGTCCTCGCCGGTCCTCAGTCCCAGATCAAGCATCATCTCCACACAGAACCAGTACAGCACTGTCACCAAGCCCGCTGCACTCACAGGTAACAGGACCAGGGACATATTGATGGTTATTGATTAACACACGGATCGTTTGAGATCATATACACTCTGTCGTCAGAGCCCCGTCCCATTGTTCTCAACAACAAAGCACAGAAATGATGTTAAGTGGATATAGGTATCGTAAATGGCACGTGTATTGCTGTCATAATTACTTTTTTTGGTTTAATATTTGCCTTTGCAAGGTGATATAACACAGAGATATTTCATTAGTCATCCTGTTTTTTTTTTTTTTGTCTGTGTGTGCTCTTCTCAAGTACACACTTTTCATTTTAGCACAAACACAGGACTGCGGTTGTCTCGCACAAACTTTGCTGATTTGTATGTGTAATGTTCCTTCAGTCACACAGGAACAAAGCCAACTTGATGGATCTGTAAGGGCTGGTCGGATAAAGATAAATATTTATTCTAACTCAGATTTAACAGTGAATTAATTGAGCTAAACTGTCTAGTTTTATCATCTGAAGCAGAGCCGATTTGCTGTGAATTCTGACACTTTTCAAACCAAATACACAACAGATTTCTAGCTGTTCAGCTCCTTTTCCATCCTTTTGGAAAGATGTGAATCTAATATTTTAAAGGGTTCAATGTGCTCTTTTAAAACTGTTCCTCTCAGAAGATGTCACTCATTATCATCATGGAAGCACAGATCTTAGCTCAGAGATATTTAGCAGGGTGGGTGGCCTAAAATTAGTCAATCTTTATATTTGAGCAGCTGTCAAACCTGAATTAGGCTCGTCTAACAGAAAAACCAAGACTGTCCTGCCTCAGTAAAACATCCTAACATTTCTTTATGAAACCAACTACAAGTAAAAAGCTTCCCCTGATACATTTTGAAAGTATATTTAAACACATCATCCAGTTTCCATGTGCAAAATGAGATAACTGAACAGCCTGGAACAAGAAAGAGTGTGAATATATGAATGTGCATCATCCCACCTGACTTCCAGGCACCTTAGACGTCAGGCTCATGGGCTGTCAGGACCTTCTGGAAAATGTCCCAGGTCGTTCCAAAGCTGCATCTGTCCCGCTGCCCGGCTGGAGCCCCAGCGAGACACGCTCATCCTTCATCAGCCGAGCAAACCGAAACCGCGGCGTGAGTTCGAGGAACCTGACGAAGAGCGAGGAGCTCTCCAGTAAGTAGGCCTGACCTCGTCCTCCGTCTGAGGAGAGTAAATATTGATGAAAACGAATTCTGTGATTACATTAAGCTTCACCGAAGTTAACCACCTCAGTGAAATGACCTTATCTCTAAAAACAAGTGAACAATCAGGACACTGTTAATACACTAGTGCTTAACAAATTGTGTGTGTGTGTGTGTGTGTTTCTTCAGATGAGATCAGTGCAGTGTTGAAGCTGGACAACACGGTAGTCGGCCAGACAAGCTGGAGGCCAGTCAGCAACCAGGCGTGGGACCAGAAGTTTACATTGGAGCTGGACCGGGTAACACACATGCACACACACACACACACACACACACACACACACACACACACACAACACACATGCACACACACACACACTCACACAAACACACATGCACGCACACACACACACACACACAAACACACACTCACACAAACACACATGCACACACACACACACCACACACACACACACACACTTCTGCCCTTGACCTACATCTCTGCTGTTGACTCAGTGTTGCATTTATGCAGCACAGTTTTTCACATGTTTGTTGTTGTTTGTATGTGTGTTTCTCTGTGTGTGTGTGTGTGTGTGTGTGTGTGTGTGTGTGTGTGTTTCTGTGTGTGTGTTTCTGTGTGTGTGTGCGTGCGCGGCTCTCTCCTGTAGTCTCGTGAGCTTGAGATCTCGGTGTACTGGCGTGACTGGCGTTCACTCTGCGCTGTCAAGTTCCTGCGGCTGGAGGACTTCCTGGACAACCAGCGTCATGGGATGTGTCTCTACCTCGAGCCACAGGGCATGCTGTTTGCTGAGGTACACACAGACTCACACACATGCACACACACACACACACATGCACACAAACACACACACACCAAGTAGATTAATTCCATAAAAGGGCATTGAGTAATTGAGTGAAGTTTAACAGCGTGTGTCGGTAATAAAGGAACAATGAAACAAGATACTGCCTGTAGTGGGAAGATTTTTTCAAATGCAATGAGAGAAACATGGTGAAAAATTATATATATATATATATATATATATATATATATATATATTATATCATTTGATAATCATCCTTATTGATAATCCTTTTCATGTTGTGCTGTGGTGTAGTAGAGTGAAAGCTTACCTTTTTATAAACACCTTTCACCTTACCTTTGTGCTGCGAGTGTGCTGATCTTGAACATCCTATAAAGACACTTTCAAACTGCACCGTCAGTCCAGATGTTAATGAAGCTTCATCAATTCTAAAATAAATGAATACTAATGCTAAAACGCATTGCTCTCCTTTCTATCTTTCATTAACACACAAAACCTTTAACAGTCACTCATGCAATTCTCTGCCGCCTCAGCTGTTTAATCTTACAGTGTAGTCTCTTGACAGAACATCCTATAATATCTGTACATACACACACACACACACACACACATTGGTTTTTTATAGTTTTTATGCACAGATTTGTCCCAGTTCTGTTGGTTTTCTAAATTTCCCGTCACAATTTCTGTTTGTTCAGGTAACATTTTTCAACCCTGTCATTGAGAGACGACCAAAGTTGCAAAGACAAAAGAAGATTTTCTCAAAGCAGCAAGGTGAGTCATAGCTGTCAACAGAGCACTGCACTTTTTCAAGGTGTGCTATTGTACTTCTCAGTCATTCGTGACGGAAACTTGCCATTTGTTTAAACAGGGTTGGGTGCTGTGTCTAAAATTTTCTAATTATAGTATAAATTTTTCCAGATTTTCCTTCCAAATCAGTTGCTACGTGGGTAAAGGAAAGGAGGGATTTTTTTTTTGTATTATTCACAGATATTCCTTGTTTTCCTCTTCCTTTTCTTTTTCACTGTCCCTTACAAACCTCTTCACCTTTTCGCTTTTCTTCACCTCCCCCTTTTTGTGTATTTGACTTTGTCTCTATCAGGAAAAACCTTCCTGCGAGCCCCTCAGATGAACATCAACATCGCCACCTGGGGCCGCCTGGTGAGAAGAGCCATACCGACTGTCAGCACCAACTCCTTCAGCCCGCAGGCTGCAGAGACCGGACCCAGCAGTCTGCCCGGGTCACCCACACCCAGCAGGTACTCAACCACACATGCATAGACATAACAGATATTAAAAAGTCATTATTAACTCATACTCATAATAAAGCTATCACAAGAAATTTAAAGAAAAGACAGATTAACGACAGTGTTTGTTAGTTCTCAGTCTCTAACTATTTCTAACTAAGTTTAAAAGACAAAAAGTTACTTATGTTCAGTGTCAGTAGCTGGAGCGTTGACGTCTTTACTGAGCTTTACCTCTCCACACACAGTGACCCACTGGTGACCAAACTGGACTTTGACAAAGAGCCCACCCCAGGACCCAAACACTACCCAGCTCCCGATAACATCCGAGAACCACTGGTGCAGGACAAGATGCCCGACAAGGAGGAAGTACAGGTACAAGTGTTTCAGGAAACACCAGTAAGGTTGATAAGGCAGCAATGAACTGATACAATCACAGATGGAGGACAACAGAGCAGCAGCTGAGCTCCTCGTTAGTCTGGTGCATGAAAATGGAGTTCTATGTTTTCTGTTTAAAATAATGCTTCAAGTTTTGTAATTTCTTACGTTTTCAGATTTGTCTTTGAATAAAATAATACTCATTGACCAGAGCTTCAACTCAGTATTGATCATACATGTCTGAATACGACTACAAATTCTCACTGTAAATCATCTTACAATAAACTGTTTATGAGTCCCATCTAGTTTTAATAACAACCATAAGTAAGACAGTTTACAGTCTTTCATCAGTGCTCCTTTGTGTAACTAAAGAACTCCTGTTCGAGTAATAATCACAGGATTTGTTCAGTTAAACAATATCATTTTGTGTGTAATTTATTTATTTGTGAATATTAATAAGACATGACAGGTGTAAGTATAATTTCCCAGTAATAAATGATGACGAACAGCTTGTTGATTATAATTTTTTATTGACCAAAATGCCACTGATTTGACTGTTACACTATCTTTGTCATTTATGTCTAATTCTCCTGCTTTGTGTTTGTTCTCTGTAGGACGCACTCGCCTCATTTGACTTCCTGAACAAGAGAAACAGCATGGCGGTGAAGCCGGACCTGGACGGAGTGGTGGAGCAGGAGATCCAGCATCCAGACCTGGAGCTCACCGCCATCCAGAAAGACACGGAGATAAGGTAGGAGAGCCACGAGCTCGTTTGGGTTCGTGTTAGTTTTAAATGTTGAAGTCAATTTCAAATGAAAGTTAAAAGAAGAGAGGAAAAGATGTAGTGATTTTCTTTTTTTCTTCCGGTTGCTCCAAGTAGAAACTTGTATTTAAAAAGGGCAGCGGGCAGGAAAACGTACTTATTAATATTTCTGGTGGATGTTGTTCTGTCGATGATTTTCAGTGAGAATGAGGAAACAATAATGTGGCACAGAAATATTGTAAAAACACAAAGTTTGCTGCCACCGTTTTTGATTCTCCTGCTACAGTTGTTGACATCTTTTAACATCTCTGATTTTCATGCTGTGGATGTTGCAGTGGGGAAAAAGGAGTTAGATGGGATAAATGCTGCCCCCTGGCTTTGACTTGTCATGATTTTGAATTTTACAGCAACAGCTGCCTGTTTTCTTTTTATTCAAAACACTTTATGCAGATTGGATTTACATTGACTTCTTTAGGAATACTGATGTAAACACTGATGTCTTTCCAGGGAAGAAGAGCAGTTCCACTTCAGTCTCCAGGACTTTAAATGTGTAGCAGTCCTCGGACGTGGTCACTTTGGAAAGGTACGTTTCATTTGATCATCCGACACAAGGCTGCAACTAATGATTATTTTTGTTGTCGATTTATTAATAGTTTTGTTTTAAAACACTCCAGAAAGTGCACAAAAAGCTCATTATAATTTTCTGGATCTGAAGGTGACATCTTTAAAAATCAACAGTCCAGAAAACAACGATATTAAGTTCATATATGACAAATAAACCATCAACTCCTCAAGTTTCAGAAGTTCAAACTGGGAACTTTCACATTTTTGCTTGAAATTATATTTGAAATTTGTCAATTTAACAAAATAATTGATTTTACAGTTCTCTCAGTTTCTTAACTGATTCATCCACTGATTGTTTAATCTTGAGTAAAAATGAGCAAAGTGAGGAGGAAAGCTAGAATAAAAGATGTGTCTCCTCTGCTGCCCCTCTACAGGTGTTGTTAGCTGAATATAAAAGCACAGGCGAGATGTTCGCCATCAAAGCTCTGAAGAAAGGCGACATTGTGGCTCGGGATGAAGTGGACAGGTAAACAGACTCTCACCAGTGTGTCACTGAAGTGAAATAAAATGTCATTTGTTGTGGAGAAACTGTCGAGCTAAAAAACAAAGTAATGGAAGTTGAAAGTCGTTTTGTTTTGCTCAGAGCGTCGATGTGACTTTTCCTTCAAGTACAAATTTCATCTCCCTGTGGCGCCGTGACTCACGTGATCTTCATCTTCTCTTCCAGTCTGATGTGTGAGAAGAGGATTTTTGAAACAGTCAACAGCGTCCGCCACCCGTTCCTGGTCAACCTGTTTGCGTGTTTCCAAACGCAGGAGCACGTTTGTTTTGTCATGGAGTACGCAGCGGGAGGCGACCTGATGATGCACATCCACGCTGATGTTTTCTCTGAGCCCAGGGCCGTGTGAGTGACCAGAGCTTCACCTCTGTATTGATCATACACGTCTGAACACGGCGACAAATTCTCACTGTAAACCATCTTACAGTAAATTTGATTGCATGATTCTCTCAGTTGATCCAAATGACTTGGAGTATGTGACTTGTATGAATCCTCTTTCTGGTTGGCTCACGGGTGCCTTCATCATTTGTAGCAGTAACATTATTTTCATTTTGTCATATAAATGTAATTAAAGTAAATTCATAGTCTCTTGTGCATTTGAGATTATTCCGTTATATAAAATCTGATGTAAGTCTTAAGTTATATAAATAACAATTATTTTTAACATTGTTTTTTCATATCCTGTAAAAACGTCTCCTCAGTGCATCATACTTTGGTTCCTTCAGTAAAAACTATTCTTCAGTGAAGCTCATGCAGCCTTATTTACCGGCTGTTTTGTTCCTTTGCAGATTTTATGCAGCCTGCGTTGTGCTGGGATTACAATTCTTACATGACCATAAAATTGTGTACAGGTAAAGAGTTTACATCATTTTAACACAATTTATTTCCACAGGAAGCATTAAGGTCTCAAAAATAATTGTGGTTCTCTTGTGTTTTTTTGTTATTTGCAGAGATTTGAAGCTGGATAACTTGCTCCTGGATACAGAGGGCTATGTAAAGATTGCTGACTTTGGACTTTGCAAAGAAGGTAAATTGGGAGATGACATCAATCTAAAAGCTTCAGACTTTTGTTGTTGAAAGGAAGTCCTGTGGGGAATTGCTTGAAAGCCGGGGCTCAAGAGTTTGTTTTTTAAAGGATTAAAGAGGAACATTGTGGAGCATCAGGTGGCCTAGTGGTTAAGATGTACACCACACAACAGTAATATCCCCTGTTTGATTGTGACTCCGCTTCTCTTTCCCCATGTTTTCAGTCTCTATCTACCCTGAGCTGTCTGTAAGACCACTAGATAAATATCATGTAACTTCATTATGAATGTATTTAATTATCATAAAAACACACGTTCTAAATAAAGTTATTGGTGCGACCAAGCCAGGTTAAAGGACAGATTTGTTTTCCAGGAGGGTTTTTACTAAACTGCCTGTGTGTTGTTTCAGGAATGGGGTTCAGGGACCGCACCAGCACATTTTGTGGCACGCCAGAGTTTTTAGCTCCTGAGGTTTTGACTGAGACGTCGTACACCCGCGCTGTGGATTGGTGGGGACTGGGCGTCCTTATCTTTGAGATGCTGGTTGGAGAGGTGAGTACACAGTCATAAACATGCAGTAACTGTACGTGAATTGCTTATTGTCGTGACCCATACAATCCTCTGACATAACAGTGACTCATCTCTTTCATCTTGGCACGTCTCTTTTAGTCGCCCTTCCCCGGTGACGATGAGGAGGAAGTGTTTGACAGCATCGTCAACGATGAAGTCCGCTACCCACGATTCCTCTCCACCGAGGCCATCTCCATCATGAGGAGGGTGTGTACTGAGAATTAATTCAACTCTGCTTTTATTGACAAATCGTCATTGTCTAAGAGCATTTACACAGTTTGTGCGTGCGTGTGAGTGTGTGTGTGTGTGTGTGTGTGTACACGTGGGAGTCAACCACTGTAATGTTAACTGTATTTTATTGTTCTCCTCGTGCTCAGCTTTTGAGGAGGAGTCCAGAGCGGCGTCTGGGAGCAGGAGAAAGGGATGCAGAGGAGGTTAAGAAACATCTGTTCTTCAGGGTAAGAAACAAAAAGATCATTTGCATTGATTTTGTTTTTTCTACTGTTGTAATTTTGTATTTAATGGAATAGTTTGACATTTTAATTAGTGAGCAATCTTTTTTTTTTTCCGTCAGACAGTCGTTTCCCTTGTAGCCACTCTTTATGCTAAGCTAAGCTAAGCAGATGCTGACTATAGAGCTGAGCGGTATCCTCCTTCTTATTCAGCTTCCTTTAAGAAAATTGTTGGCACTACTGTTATCCTCTCTGTGTGTCTGCAGCACATGGATTGGAACGGACTGCTGGCTAAGAAGGTGAAGCCGCCGTTCGTGCCAACGATCCAGGGCGCCAACGACGTCAGCAACTTCGATGATGAATTTACCTCAGAGGCTCCGATCTTAACCCCGCCCAGGGAACCCCGAGTGCTGTGCTCTGAGGAGCAGAACATGTTCTCTGACTTTGATTACATCGCTGACTGGTGTTAGCTTGACATGACACACACAGACGCAGACACACACACACACACACACACACACACATACACACACACTGTGAACCAACCAACACAGCAGTGACTGTAGCTCACATCTTTTAAAACTCTTCCTCCCTGCCCAAAATGTTGAGGAGCAGCGGACGCGGCTCCCTGAGCCTTCGGGCAGAAACTCTGTGCCATTGAGAAGAAAGTTCAGACGCCTCCTGAGGACCCCCACTTATTTTTTAATCCACATGAAGAACATTTTTTTAAAGAGAAAAAGAACAAAAGAAACTCTGTTGGAGAGTGAAGGAGGAGGGATGCTTTGTCCTCTCGCACACGTTGTCGTCGTGTCCATTGTCTGACCACTGAGAATGTTTTTCATATGAACTCCAAGAAGACGGCAACAGATCGCAATCGTGTTATTCAGTGTCACTGTCTTCAGTCTTTTTGATCTGTACAGATTATATTCAGTCGTATATTTTATTGTTGTGTTTTCTTTATTTGCAAAGCCCTCGCCACAGCTTAAGGACATTTATCTCACTGTAAAGTTTGACAGTTCTGTCACGACCATGTCTGAGACTGGTGTTCGGTGAATTTAAAGTGCTCAAAGCATCATCACTGAATGGTCAACTGCAACAAACATCTTGACTACTACTGCTGCTTCTTGACTTGAAAACCAAGTAAGAGTCTTCACACTACATTTCCTTGTGTGTTGGGGCCCAATCCTTGTCCACACCCCGGGTTTAACACCCATGTTTTCCCTCACTTTGCTCACTTGAAGTTTGCATGTGTGCATACAACATGATAATAATACTCTAACTTAAAACGGCAGTCCATCCTGAACCACGTTCTACATAAGCTGTTATATGAATTACCATCTTTTAGTTTTAATTTGAAGTTTCATATTGAAGATGATGATCACAAATAATGCAAAATATTATTGTTTCATTTCTGATGCCCTCTAGTGGCGCTGTAGGTTGAGGTTGATATTCAGCTGAACTCAGTTCTACAGATTTAAGAGCCACATGATGATGCAGTATCACTTTTGTCAGAGCCGAGCTCATTTGGATTTCAGTTCCTGTGGTGGAGCTGACGTTTTTCTTGTTACCTCAGTAAAAGTGAAAACACTTGAGACCAAATTCATTGTGTCCCTCTTGAAGCAGCAAAGAAACTCTCGTGGTTAGAAGAACATCCGGTTGATGGACTGATAGTGAACCCAATGACAGATGAACTAAAGATGTGTTGCGCAAAAATCCACAAGACAAGTGCTGAGCTTTTTTTTTTTTTTTGTTTTTTTTTTGGAGGGGGGGAGGGGACACACATTAAACTCAGTTATTTTAGGTGTCTGTCAAAATGCCATTGAAATGTTTCCCACACTGTTCTGTGATTAGATTTTTCAAGCTGAAACAGTGGACCCAGCAGATGACCGTCAGTTTGCATGTTAAATATAAATTGACTCAGATGTTGCAGACCTGTTGATGAGTCACTACAGGGGCGGGCAGGGTATATTATATATACATACTGTATGTACACAATTAAGCTGAAAGCACTAATTTTATCAATAGTTTTAATTATCTACGTTTCTTAATGATGAAAATAGATTGTACAAAGTTTTTTTTTTTTTTTATTCCTTGCTTGTGCATGTTGTCGCCAGAACAGATGAAAACTTAATGGATGGTACACCAATACTCAAGTCTCACAATGTTGCTGTTCACCCCGGTGTAAAAAAACAAACCGAAGAGGCATTTCTGCAGTCATTGTTTGTTGCCCATCATGAATGCACAAATTAAACATTTGTAATAGTGGGATTGCTTTTATTTTTAGCCCCGACATTGAACACACCCTTGGTTTATTTTGGGTATTAAGAGTTTTCACTTCCTCTGAGTCACTCCGAAAACGACAATCTGAAGTTTTCATATGTTCACAAAGAGGTTGTGGAGTTTCCTTTCCTTTGAAAACTTTTGATCTATGAAAGTGTGTAAGTGAAAGATTTTATGTAAATGAATGTTAAATGTTATTCAAACCATGAGCCGATTACCATGCTTTAATGAAAATCTTTAATTTTTTTTTTTAAATTACTTAGAACAATTCAAACAAACTAACAAAATAGAACCTGGTCATTTTTCTACAAAAACAAAGTTTTATGTATACAGTATGAAATCAGCCTAAAATTTGCAAGCATCAATTACACTTTCCCACTTGGACATATATACATGGTACAGTATATACACTCAAATGAAATACTGTAAGTACAGTCTGCAAGCTGTTTCTTTAAGCACTGGAATGTGTGTCCGTTATATTCCTGTGAGCACGCCTTGATGAAGGCTTGAAGTCTGAGGACAGACAAGAGAAATCTTCCAAATTCAACACAAATAGGATAAAAAAAAGAGCACGATCCTGTAAGTACAGCAGAAAAAATATCACGACTGTGTAGGCAGCGACTTGTTCACAGCTGAGGCAGCTTGTCGACGGGTGTGTCAAATTTGAAGTCTGGAGGGAAAAGTTCCGCAGCTCGCGGGTAGATGAGTCGGTACGACTGTCTGATCGTAACGTCTGCGACACCGGCGATATCTCCGATTTCTGTGGAAGCATCAGACACAGAGTTGAAATGTTTGACTTGAAGTATTTTCTACATCAAAGAAGAAAAAGAATTTCCTGCAGCTCAAAAATGCAAAGACTGAAAGTAAAGTGAGAATTTTTCTGTAAACTGTCAGCGTCACAAGCATCACATCTGGAGCTCAAAGGAGGCCCCTCGTCTTGCTCAAGAACACGTCAACAGGATGGATAACATTTTTTTCTTAGTTCAGACTGGACTCTCAGCGTTACCCATTTCCCCTTTTACCAGACTGGAGCACAGCTGTAAAGTCAACGCATTTCACTGGAGTGATGTGTTTCACCCAACTACTTCCACTTTTGAAAGAATTCACATTTTCCTTTTCATAAATCATCAATAACTTATCAACATCAGATTCGGCAGATTTCCCACTGATCAGTTTTGGACAACTTACGAAGACCTGAATAAAACCATATGACACTTTGATGGTCAAAGTGTTTACAGATGGGCCCATTAATTAAAATAGTTTGGTCTAAACTCAACACGCTATTTGAGTATCAACAGCACGACTAAAACATTATCACTCACCTTTCTGGGTCTTCTTCTCTGCGGAGGCCTGGGAGGCCATGTAAATGGCTGCTGCAGCCACAGAGATGGGGCTTCTGCCGGGCACCAGGTCGAGCTCCACGGCTTTCCTGGCGATGAAGGTGGCCGCCATCTGCACTTGCTTGGGCAGCCCAAGGTTTGAGCAGAAGCGGGACATGAAGTCTCCTGTGGTGATTAGGTCCACGCTGGTCTCCAGTGCCTTCAGGATCAGCTTGAAGCATCTACCAATCTCCTTCTTGGAGATCCTGGAGACGGCGCAGATCTCTGTGGAGGAAATGAGGAGATTCAGTAAGATGGACTGAAGTGAAAGAAAACTTGAGTCTCTAGTCGTCTTCTCATATGAACTCCAGGCTGTGAGAAACAGCCCCAGACATAGTCTGGAGTTGCCTTTTCACACGTAGCACATAACTGGAGATTGTTGTGTCAGAGGCGTTCTCACCTACTGGAAACACTCTGTCTGGTTTAGTTGAGTGTTGGTGCCTGGATGTAGAGTAGAAACATAATACCCACTTTCTAGCTGTGAATTGTTCGGATAATGACCTGCTCTATTCACACATCGTCTCAATGGACATTACACAGACTTAGCACCAGGGAGCTGGCAAGTTTTTTTCTATCCACTCCCTGCGGTGACTTCCACAGTAAGACGAGAGAAGAGAAAGTGAAGAAATCGTGCATCCTTGACTTCTATATATAGTGTGTTTCCTTCTTAGGGACAAACCTTAGGGACAGGAATCAAATTGCCTTTGGCAATAATAGTGGTAAATTGCACACCACACATTAAACCCCATTGAGAAACACTTCAGGGACTTTGGGTCTGGGAAAAGGTGAGAGCAACTTTCAAACAATATACATCAACGTGCCTCCATCACACAGCCACAATTTCTTTCTATACTGTCTGAAAATGTCATTAAATGTTTTTAACGGTGAGACAATACAGCACAAGTGAATTGGAAGAATAAAAGATTCATTACTGATAATCTATTCTTGATACGATTGTGTGTATTTTGCTATCAATGTGTATTTTGAACAAATTCTTTTTGAAAAATATTTTAATTTAACACGAGAAGTTAAAACGTGATTTCTAGCCACCAGACAAGAATTTAAAGAGGAACAATTCTTAAATTCTCAAGTGAGAAATGTGGAGATTTGGTCTGTTGAACAAGTTTGCATATTTTAAGAAGTACCACTATTTGATCAGATTCAAGAGCAGTTGGATGTGAAATAATACGGCTATGGCAAATTCTTACAGGGAATAGTTTATTCTGACCTTTAAATGTTCTTGGTACACCTTCTTGTCTGCAGGCGATGTAGAGACAGGCTGAAGCAATGGCATCGTTGGCTCGACCCTTCAGGCTCTTCTGTTCATAAACCTGCTTGAATAAGTTGTTTGTTCTGTCCTGTAAAGCAAAAAATCATTTACAGCAAACATATTATTAGTAAAGGTCTTGACAACAATCTTCCCAAATTAAATTAATTATTTTTTAAATAGAGATTTAATAGTGTTTGTATTCACAAACCCAAGATTACTGTTTTTGTGAAGGTTAATTGTCAAAATCTGTTTTTAAACATGGTCTTATCCTAATTTGGTTGAACTAAAACAAGACGACAACAGTCAAGCCGTGATATTTCAGTATAAAGGTGGACAACCAGTGACTGTAGGTGGCTCTTCTACTCACATTTCCTCTCTTTGTATTTCATTTTTTAAATCACTATTATTTACTTAATTAAAGCCAATTATTGCCACAAGAGAGCCAGTGTTTCCAGTTAGTGGAACAAACCCCTTTATATATAAACAGGCATATGAACATACCTTCCGCCCAGATTAGGCCAGTTCATATGCGACAACTGTCCCAGGTCATAGTCTGGTTGTCACTTTCAGCTGAAGACGGACGGTTTCACAAAAGACAGACTTTGACTTTGGCTTAAATACAACAAATAGTCTGACTTCAGATAGAGGTCTAAATAAATCCGTTGCACAAGCAATTTAGTTCTTGACGGTCTTAAATCGGACTGTGGTACAATGAATTCTGGGTAAATTAAGACTTTTTTCAAAAAAAATAAATAAAAATGGCCGACAGAGTCACCACATCCAACCCTCAGTAAATGTTTGTCTAGCGGAAGAATTCAGCCCACCGCCAGCCTCCCGAGGGAGACAGACAATGACAGCCAAAATAACACACGTAACATTAAGCTAATAATGTTTTTAATGTGGTTGTTTGAATGACAGCAGTCAAAAGAAAAACGTATTACTTTGTGACGGTGGTTTTTGGTATGCTAACGGTTGAGCCGTTAGCTAGCTGCCAACGATTTAACGATGCAGCCTAATGTGCAAGTGACGTGTCAACACGCGCTACAACTTGGCCTTCAGAATAAAGTGGTGCTGTCGGTGTTTAGTTTTCTTAACGACCCTGTTTTCGGACGGGTCTGGATGAGACAACAGAGGAGGAGAGGCAGTTACTGCGGTCTCTAAAAACTCTTTCCCCTCTAGATGCTCTTTTCATAATAATGTTAGCAAACTACAAATTATGACCAATTTTTGTAGTTTTTTTGTTGTTGGGTGCTGCTGGCCAGCACAGGTGTCACTGATTGTTACCATGGAAACATTAGTCTGTGGTTAAGGTGTCTAATTTTTTTGGCTTAAAATTAGACAGTCTTTTTTTTTTGTGAAACAGTCTGACTTACATCAGACTGATCTATGAGCCAAATTAAGACGGGTCTAACACTAATCTGCAGTGTGTCCATATGTTTCAGTTATAAACCACTGGATCACACAGAATTACATAATTATCACAGAAAGTCACATTTCGTTTCTCTTGTTCCCTTGCTCACTATGTTTCCCATGTGCGTGGTTTTCATTTCTCTCTCACTCTCTGAGTCAGCTGACCTTTAACGTCTGTCATCAGTGTCAGCTTCTACCGCTAAACAAAGACATCTGGTTCTGGAAGTGTCTGGACCAAACCAGGTAGAGACGAAAACAGTGAAGCTTTAGGTCTTTTTTAACTTACTATGATGTTCCTTGGCAGGTTGATGCGATCTGCCATGGTGCTGATTTCTTTAAAGGCATTGAGCATAGCCCGGTCAGAGCTGCTCATGGTCCGCCGGTTCTGGTACTTGGAGTTTCCGAACTCATCAAAACTTGCTGCGCCTGTTCCCTGTGGTGTAAACATTGGATGTTTATTAGTTAAACTCTGAGGATGTGGTTTACTTTGATTGTGGTACTCAAGTGCTGCTACGACAAGACAATAACAATGGTGTTTCTGCATCACTGTGGGATCCAAACTCTTAGCACAGAAATATGTACTGGGTAATACTGAGATAAATGCTTATATTATTATCCAAGCTTTCAGTGCCATGAGTGTTTCAGCACACCATTACCTATACATGCACATCTGAACTAATATAATCTAAAATATTCACATTGAAACTGGAGTGCTGTGATTGAACAACTGGAGATCTTCTGTCATCCTTCATCAGACACATCTGTCTCTCACCTTGCTGATCATGGTGGTTAGGTCTCCTCCATTGAGCAGTGGGTTCTGGGCATCTCCCACTCTGGATGGATCTTTAAGGGCCTTCTCATTAGAAAACGTCCTCCACTCTGAGCCCACATCGATTACACGGTCACCTGAGGAGAAATGGTTTGGAGAGTTGAATTAAAATAAATAAGATAAATAGGAAACCTAAATCTGGAGAGAACTAAAAGGAGGCACACGATCAATGTCATACACATTCGTTGTAACAAGCTTTAATTGGTAGATTTGCTGCATGGACATAATGTCTGAGCTTATTTCAATGTAGACTTTGCGTTTGAGCGCTGGTGCTTTTATTCTTTGAGATTGAGTGCATGGCTTTTAGGCAGGGTGTCAACATCAGAAACCAAAATATAGTTTGTTTTAAATGGAAATGTAAAATTAACTTTTTTCTGTAATAGTATCCAGCAACATCTTCACTCCAACACAGGCACATTTTTCCCTTTGCAAACAACATCCTTTAAAATACAATGTTAAAATCAATACATTAGAAACTTGACTTTTGGTTTCAATACTTTTGAAGGCTTAACTTGATACCCTGCACACAGACCAACTAAATTCATTTTCAACCAACATCCAACTTGTTTCTTTCTCTCCTTTTTCAATCTTTTGTACTGACGGCTACACCCTTTGCTCTGAAACTGGTTCCTTTCTTAATTGATAGAAACATGAGATGCTTAGTAATGAGGTAATGACGTATCGATTTTTACAAACAGTTTGTTTAAAGTTCAGCCAATCACGTGCACAGACAAACAGTTTGTGCTCCGTTCTTCCATCGGGTTGCATTACATCCCTCCGGAATAATTAAGCAGAAGATGGTGCAATAATCAGCACAATTCCCCTCTGCAAACACTCAACTGCTGTAAATACCGTGTCGATCCTTTTTGGCTCAGCTACAGCATTCGCCAAGTTTTACTCCTCTGCTGTTCTCAGTATTGTGGCTGTAAATCTGGTTCAATCAATTTACACATCATCCCCTTCCTTCTCCTTTCTCTCATTTTCTTATCACTGTCTGTTTGCAGTGAGGCAGGTATACATAAGAAAATATGGGTTCATCCAAAGGAAAAAGGTGTGACATGGGCAGGACGTACTGTCTGAACAGGGCCATTAGTTTCTTACACTTATCATGACTGTCTGTTCTTGGAACCGTGTAGCAGGGTCGGGGATTAGATTTTCTGATATTTTAATCCTGTTAAGCTTTTTTTTTACCATCCATCAGCCTTTCTTATATCTAGAGGCAAAGTGACATTCATCTCCTCAGAGGTCACCCGAAGCTATGGGAGCAGGAACAGAGGGCGCTTCAGCTTGCATCAGAGAGCGGCTGGCGTCTCTCATCTCCTGTCTGACCTGGTCTGTGCTCAGGGGGCTCGTTAGAGGAGAACTCTGTGTCCCCTGCAGCTTTGTCTTACACTCTGCATCACATGTTAAAAGATGTTTTATCTGTGCCTGGCAAAGCAAGTATTTGCCTTCACAAAAAAATTGATTTATTAATGCACAATCAAAATACTAGACCAGCACAAATAACTGCTAACTTTTTGTTCAGAAGCTTCTCTGATGTTCATTTATCTTTATATTTTTTTCAAATCATTCCTCTCTGCTCTTTATTGATCTCAATGTTCTTCTGGTCTCAGATTTAATCTAGGTGAGTGTTTCTTCATATTATATTTATTATTCTTGCCTCTGGTTTGAGTGACAATTTAAAGCGTCAGATCACTTATATTGTAAAGAACCTTTCCTACTGTACATACGACAGGCAATGGGGGGAAAAAACTCTCAACAGTGAAGTGTATGGATTATTCAAAATAATACAATCGACAATGTCTCTGGAATAAGACACTTCTATTGTAGTTTTTCTGTTCTTTGAACAGCACAAGATTTGCATTTTCCTTTCTTGTATTTGTGTGGTGAAAGATGTTTTTGTGATCTGGGTGAATACAACATAAGACTTAAGACAAGCTAAACATTGTAGATTAATATCCAGAGGATGGTTGAACCACATTACATAATAAATATATTTATTGTGGCTGTGATTTCCACATTTTTTTTCCACAAACTGTGGTATTGTTTAGCATGTCATCTCAGATTGTGTTCGAATGTAGTATTATTTTAACCATGGTTGCCTAAAACCACAGGCACAGGAAGACTGACGAGTGTGATTATCTAACTATGACAGAATTCAACGGAGAGAAGTTGAGATAAAAGAAACAAGTACAGGAAACCAAAATGGAAAGGAAGGACGTGTTCTCACACTGAAGCCTCGCTGATTAGAAAGCAAAAATGCATGTCTTTGTAGAGTGTATACTCACCTACTACAAGGCCGCATTCAGGGCAAATCATGTCCCCTGCTCTGTAGTCCTCCACCAATATGGCATCAGGGTGGTTGGGACACTGAACTCTGGGAAGGGTCAATCCCTCTCCGCTAGAAAAGGATAACAACAATCAAATCGCTCAAAATGCAAGAAAGGGAAATTGAATGGGTGGGGTAGAGAGAGGTCATGATGAGGTCAAGACAGAAAATGTCAACAAAGTGTGCCTTGTAAGAAATCACTCACGAGAGGAAAATGTAATGGAAAATAACAGCCAATGTAATTCTGATCTCTTGATATCCTGGGGGGAGGGTAAATTTAAATCATAATGATAGTTCAGATGTGTTTTGCATTTACAGTTTCTTTTCCTCCTTTTGCTGCTGAGAAGATATGCCTGAGTGAATATTCTTCCACAACACATCTTACAAAACAACTGCTTTATGTTGTAATGGGTCTAATGGGCCAAACTGGCTGAGGATGGCTTGGGCAGTGTCAGCACCGGAGTCCAGACAAAGGAAAACGATAAAAATAAATCTGGGTAAATGTTTTATTAATCTGGGATTAATTTAATTAACAGCACAAGGGCAACATCAAACAATCTGAACTCAAAGCTGAACATGATCAGGTAGTTATGAAGCATCAGTGTCCTTACTAATTATTTTCATTATTGATGAATCTACTATTTGTCTTGAATAATTGTTTAGTCTATGAAATGCCAAACCATCCCTGAAAAATGCTCAATGCAGTTTTCAAGAATTGTAGACATTTTATCTATAATAGCAAATTGTCATATCAGTAGTAAAGTAGTTGTAAGTTAGTTACAACAAAACACCAGATGAAAAGAAAACATAATTAGTTAGTGTGCCCACTTAAAGCCAGAGTCTATTCACGAACTTCAGACACGCTCCAGTGGACTAACGTTGCGTAAAGGCTAAACGTACACATGCTGTACAGAAAACATTTGCATGTGTTTACAATAGGCAGGAGCGCTGATCCAGCACTCACAGCCCGCAGTGAGTTTATATGTTAGCGCAAGTTTCCGCTTCACGGTACGCTAGCTTTGTCACGATGTTAAACAGAGTAAAGGTAAAAAAACAAGCCTACGATGCGAGGCGACGTGAACGTGGTAACGAGCTGAAGCTATTGAGCGACGGGGAAGAGCAGTGGGGCTGTAACGGGGATACATACAGTGACTTCTGGCACCATCTAGCCAGCTACCTAGCTAACTAGCTGCTACCTAGCACAATACATCGTACGCCTAGCGGTGCGAACGAGGGCGTGGGTTGTTTTGACCAGAACTAGCTTGTCCCATCATGTCCAAATCAATATTGTTTTTACGAAGTTACATTCGCATAAAGAAAGCAGATGGTGTTGATTTAGTCAAAGTTGCTACGTACCGGCTTGTCGACGCCATATCACCCTCTCGCTCCGCCTGTGTGTCAAAGAAACAAATGCTTGCAGCACCTCTATTTATAACTTTTTCTGATCACGTGTCTGTTTGAGTACGGAAACCTAAGAGCCCAAACTAGACCAAATGTGCTTCGGTGTTTATCAGTTCTTTGTTGTAAAAGCAGGATTTCAAATGACAATAACACAACAATTCTAATTAATAGAGTTGTACCAATGGTATAACATGTAGCGATGTTCAAAGATATTTCTATGGATTCATGTTAAATTTAATTTCTCAGTGTCCCCCACGAAACCTGGCGATCAGGCAGGCTACACCCAAGACAACCAAAGACGAACAATTAAAGAAACAAAGCAATACCACACTTAAACACAATTATAACAGCATACACCAATAAAATATCACTGAGTCACAGTGTATTGAATAGGTCTTTAATTGTAAATAAACGTAAGCGATTTCCTTGTAAACTTCCTGTAAAGAATTCTGTTAATTCCAAGATCTGAGAACCCCCTAGACAGGAAAGCATTTACAGCTAACTAAAGAGTCATTCGTTATTAATGTATTATTTCAAACTATGCATTGCCTGCAAGACTCTCTTCAACAAATTATTTTCAGGAAGTTTCCTTGGAAATTATAAGCAAATGGCAGACCTGTAAAACAAAGCGTTAACCCCCGACCAAAGCAGCACCTTTTTAATGTCAGTGTGGTTGCCTCATAAATGGGAACACAAAACCATCACTTGCCAACCTATAAGAACAAGATAAATGCCACTTCCACTTCTTAAGACAAAGTTATACAAATGGTCACTGAAAACTTACTGTAACAACAAATCTCTAAACTGTACAGATTTACACCCTAACAAGCAAACTGATATAAAAGGCCTGTCCTATTGCTGTGTGACTGTGCCAGCCTGTGTCTCTGACTCAGTACCAGTCTGTGACTGCACTGCTCCTTGGCACCATACTTTCCAGGCCTGTGAAGGAAACCACACAGAGCCACAAAGAGTTGCTTGACTTGGTCTCGTTTCCGAGTAACACAATAACAAATCTAGATCTGTATGTAAATGAAATATCTATGACTAAACATAAACCAACGATACTTGCTATGTGTGACAACAAAACTTATCTCTATAACCTTTACAAGAAGTCATACACTTCTTTGGAAACTGAAGTCAACTATGAATGATTGTAATGCATTATGATAACCTCAACAGTACCAGTAATAAAAATGCCAGTGCACCAAGAACACACCAGGTGGCGCTAAATAAAAGAGTGTGCAAGGTTTGGAAAACAGCCAAGTCTCACTGGCCTAGCACTACACTCATTATTCCAGGATGATGATTACAGTGATTAGTTTAATGGACAGAGAATTCAGAACTGATCTCTCATTTTCAGGTTATTCATATTAGAATCTACTTATTCCAATAGTGAAAAATCTGAGTCAGCCTGCCACAAAGTACAGTCACATTTTGCTGAGTACAAATCTGGGCTGAGAAATCTCATCCGACATCTGGCAAGTGCTGGCAGCTCATAGTGATGTGAATGTCTGAGTCCAATGTGAGTGAATCTGACTTGGTGGAAAACAGCCTTGATGTGGTCCTCCCATCAACACTGCAAATGATAAGCAATAACCAAACCTCTGTGTGTTCTGCAGCTGATTAAGAAGCAATACGGAGAGAATGTGTGCACCATGAGCTGTTAAGTTGCTGTTTTTTTTAACTGTTGAAACCAGTGTTTGGCTGAAAAGTGTGCCTGAGAAGCAATCACAGATCTTTAATGCTTACTTTTCTAATACTATTGACAGTGAAAAAAACCTCTGTTTGACTGAGTCTGACTGTGGGAACAAAACTTGCAGAAAAGGTTACAGATCGCAGCACATCACAGGTACACAAAATGCAAACAAGCATGTATTCTCAGGCTGTGTTTCTTTGTCTCAAACACACATGCAAATTCACACATGGTCCTAACTATCCTCAAACACCTCAGGGGCTGTTTATTCATTATTTCCCAACTGCAACATCATATCAAGCATCATTTTTATTTATGACTGATTTAAGTAATAACAAAGGATCAACACACAAGCAAACAGCATGTGTGCAAGCGCCCGGAGTGATGCATGTAATTTGACACACACAGGCGCACATCCCAATCCCAAGTCCTCCCCACTACATGCCCAACACTAACCCCAACCTAATCCTCAATTTACTACCCCCACTGTGAGTGGGTAAGACCTCTGTGTTTACTGTGCACAGAGTTAATTCATTACCATAGAAACAGATTTATTTGTGTGGGTTTGTTATTGGTTTGTGGCTTTTGCCAAAATTTGAATGACTGTTTAATTTTTGCAGCTTCCTCACAAAGACATCACAGGTGTATATATGTGATGTAAAGTTTAACCACTAGCTATTGTTTATAGGTGTGATACTACCCTGTGTATCCATTCCAAATCAGAGAGGGAGATCCATACTGAATAATTTATAGCTCACTGGGCAAATTCTCAACACACTGAACTGGTTGCCAGGGGAATCATAGACTCCTCAGCTGTTTGGCCACATTACCTCCACCGGCAGGAAACCCCATGCTGCCCAACCACTGTGCCTGCTGCAACCCAGTATGACTGGTTCATTACAACATCCTTATACCTTTATACCTGCTCTCACCGCACCGACCTCAGCCAAGTTCAGATATAATGCAATACAGACAACACAACGCCAGGGTCATTATAGGTCATTGCATAAATTTATATCAGATAAACACTTTATTATTAATATCTTGGCAATAAGGAAGGAGTTTATGTGACCATAGTGAGTATATACTCAGTTGTCAAAGACTTTTCTCATTCACTAAGGGTCCACTATAACTTGGCTATCACAAGATTGAGTCACTCAACTCTGAACAAACATCAGAAATAGGCAATCTGATATACTATGTTGTATGTATTTTACCTGGTTTCTACAAATCCTGTAAAAAAAAAAAGACAGACAAAATCAATCATCAGTGTAATTACTCTGCATGTGTTTTTGTACGGTCACACACCACCTCGACATCTGATCTTGTAATCTGGCAGACTATAACACTACACGCCCCAGTGGCTGCTTTTCTTTCTTCCTTTTTTTTTCTTTCTTACTTTCAAAGTACACGGGTAAGCGTGAGTGAGAACAGAGTGCCAACAGCCAGCAGCCCAGGACCGGTTGAAACCTGTATTGGTTGCAAGTGAAAAGACACTTCCTCCACCCAGTGCATCACCAACCAAATCCAGAAAGAGCTGGAAGTGATGCATGAGTTCAGCACTCAGGGTCCTATTGACAGTTGAGTTCATCATTACCAATAAAACATATAGACAGAATAATATGTAGACAGATAGTAGCACAGTGGATAAACAATGTTGCGTTATCAGTACATGTGATAATAATAGTTTAGTTTGACTAATATGGTGCAGCATGTCAAACACGTGTCTTGTGGACAAAATGCACATGTGAGTCTAGGTCTTAATTATTCAGCAAAGTTATTTCAGCCATCAACAACACACATTTTGTGGTGTCTGAGATTGAAACAAAGAAGGGGAAGCTGGTGTTGCGTTTATGTCCCGTTGGAAAGATGGTAGAAAAGAGAACTCAGTTTTCAGTTGGTACCCTATAAAAGCTCATCTTCTTTCTGTAACACATTATTTGTTTTTCATTAGCTGAATACTTACAAAATTTGTAATAGAGATCACTTTGTTTGCTATATACTGTACAACATTAAATAGGCATTTTTCACAGCAGACATTTTGACTTATCATAGTAGGAATAGCACAAGTTTTACTAACAACATTAAGCCTCATTATTTCCTTATTTACACTTGTGTTTGTCCTACAGTGACATGTCAGATGTCCCTGAAAAGGGTCTATGTAAAGCCATTTGTGGCTCCACTGGCCCATTTGTTGCTTTTGTGATTTGGTTACATAGTCCCCTGCAAACCTTTTGCATAACATTTTTAACTGTTACCCAGCAGCAGCAGCTGCATCTTCAAAGATAGGCTCGTAATCTCAATGTTTTCTTTCTACTTAACCCCTGCTGAAACCAACACGTCCTCTTTTTGCTTGAACGTATGGTGAAGGCTGCCTTTCAAGTTTCAAGTTTCAAGTTAAAATATTTAATGAACATTATCCATTTTTTATTGGAAAAATACCCCTGCCCCCTAACAAGCTCAAAGGTTCTCACATGTGTAGGCTTATTATATTGAGAGCCATACATCAGTGCTGGGGGAACAGAAACTCCCTTTGACAAGTTCCCACAATAGTCCATGTCATGCTGAGCAAATACAGAGCTTTTTCAGATTCCTATAATGTGCTAGAGAGCTGGGGAATATTATATTATATTTATCATTATGTTTCACATAAATCTGTGCAACCCTGGGAACATAAGAAAGACCCCATTGTGAACATATTGACATATCATATCATCACCCGCAGGACGAACTTGCAAGCAAACTGTTGCATATTATTCACTCAGTGGTTAGGCAATACCAGCTTTTATTTAGAGTAATGTCTCTGTTCACCTGGGGAAGTCCAATGTTCACTCTCTATTAGCTCTGTTCTTCAATGTGGTCTCTACTAACCCCTTCCGCTGCTACGTTCACCTGCTGGTCCTTCACTGTATCTGTCTTCTGCTTTTTATTTATTTATTTACTTTTAATTTATTATTTAGCTTTATGGTGTCCTGCTAAAAAAAGGACACCACAAAGTTGCGGGCCAGACAGCTGAACAAAGAGCTGTAACTCACTCTCCATAAAGCCGAGGAGAGCTGCGGATTCAGCTGATAACTCTCTGCAGGTTCATCACTGCGAACCACCTCTTTCACGTTGTAACATTGTTTTCACGTTGTCATTTGATACATTGTTGGTGTATAATATCGGCTATTAAATATAAACTTTCGTTTCTTTTCAGCCGAGCCGCTGGCCTGTAACACTTTTTTCCGATACGCTGTGAACGCCGCATCAGATAAGCTCGCAGGCGGTGTCTTCGGGAACTTGCCGTAATGTCATCCTCCAATGAGAAGCGCCCATAACACCCACAACAGCGGTCTGTGCGGCTCCATGTTGGATCTACCTTTTCTTAGAAATATATTGCGCCGGAGGTCTGTCTGCGCATATTGTCCAACGCACTGCCGGCTCTGCTCCGCGAGCTCAGGTATGAGGGATGTAACCGACGAACCGTGCTGTCACGAGCAAATGTTCTTTAGAGCTTTGTTTTACACACCGGCGTCATTCCCGCAGTTTTTAACGGGGTTGAGAAATTAGGTTAGAGGCGCACCTGAAGAACGGAGCGAAAAGTGGCATGCAGGCTGAGGAAGAAATAATTGGATTGAGATAACACCACACAGACAGTAAGTATATTTCTCTTACTATGTTTTAAATAATTTATCCAAAGCATAGTAATAATCAATAACTTGACTCTTCCCGCGTGGCCGAGGAGGTAATGATTTCCAGAGAAGAAACTGGTTACCTGGTGTGAATGTTTAACGCCGGGACACATGACGATTCTCAATTTCACATGTTTCAACAGGTCACCTGACCCAGTACACCAACAGATAACTTACTGCGCAAGAACCTCTCACGTGAGGGAAGCAGTCCAATTATTCACCATCCAGCAGCTATAGAAACGTGTTTTTTTTTCTCTCTTGTGGTAGGAAACAGTTCTGCCTAAATACAAAACTGCACACAACATGTTTTCCACATGGCCAGACTGCGACCTATTTCCCTGCTGTCTGGAGCCCATGTGTTAGTCTCAGATCTGACTCTAAGTTAGTTCACACATAACTGTCTGTAACTTTAAACTCATAATTTATCTTCATTAACATGCAGTGCAGTGGCCTTTAAGACGTTGTGAAGTTCATCTTTATCTCTGACTCAGTCCCCGCTCTCAGAGGAAGGGGACTCCCCACCACCCTGCCTCTGCTGCCAGTGCCCCGCCTGTGGCGCTGGGGCTCGCCCTTTCCTGGGGGCCCTCAAGCACAAAGCTTTTTAATTTTTTTTTTCCATTGCTCATTTGGTTGTTTCTTACACCATCTGCTAAGAAAAACCGAGGGAGGGTTTAGGGTTGTGTTACAAACCACTTTGAAGCCACTATGAACTTGTCGCTGTTGTGTGGTCTGTAAACATAATTAGATCCTTAAATATCATGCATTGCCTGGATATAGTCTAAACATAGATGGAACATAAATTTATGATCAACAATTACCATCCCTCTTAGTATGATTTGACCTCCCTGACAGCAATGTAAACATCGTGACACAATAAAGAACGGGAGATATCGAAGCAAAATATAACACTAAAACTTCCATGAAGCACAATGCTGCGAACTCATGACCCTACGAGGAGCTATGCATTCAGCACTGCCTACCACTCCAGCTTAATCAAATTTAGCCGACTGTATAGGCCCTCTGCATGGCAGACACTCTGACATGTCACAGTAGGAAAGGCACAGGTGTTACTAAGAACATTAGCAATGGCTCAGTTCTGTTCAGGTGTCCCAGTAAGCCATGGCAGTGTGACAGTGACAGCGAGTCAGCCTGCACAACAACAGGAAACCAACACCATTTAGCCGTTGTTATAATTTTATAATTTACACCTGTGCTTTGCCTTCTGTGACATGTCAGATGTGATCTTTGAAAGAGGCCTGTTGTTGAGTAAAATGGCACTATGAGAAAACACCAATATAACACCAGCTACACACCAAGGCAAGTATGTTAGTACTGTACTATACTGCTGGATAGGTGCGTTAATTATCTCAATCTTTTCATTCTGTTCCTGTTGGTTTTTGCAGGTAAAATCTGTGTCAACTACAGTGAGAACTACCAAAACATTTGATACTATCACCCTCAAAATAGAGGCCAATTTCTGCATATTACACTGCAAGAAAAAAAACATTCAAACCTTGAAAATTCTTCTTTTGGACACACAGGAGCCAAACTGGAAAATTATCTTTTAAATAAAAAAATACCATTCACACCTCACAGGATAAAGTCAAATATATATATTTCCTTCTTAGAAATGCCCTAATTTTACATTATTCACATGCAGGAAATACCTTCTTTTTGGAGTACAGATCAAACAACAAATCATTTATTAATTCATTTATTCATAAAAACTTCTAAATTAGAAATGGTGCTTTAAATGTGTTTCTTTGGGTCAGAAGCAAGAAAACGGATGAGAGAAGATACAGGCAGCCCTCATGATACAGAAGTGCCACATCTTCTAAATAAGGGGGAAAAAAAGCACAGTTTTCAGTGATTCACTGAATGAATATGTGTGTGCCAAATATCATAGTGAGTCAGAACAGTTGGTGGCCTTATGCTCACATAAAAGGACACTACATTGTTCCAGTAACCACTAGTTGTAACAAGTCCTAATTTAGCACAATCTTGGCTCTGTGTTTAAACATAATTAAAACTTACCTCAATGAAACTGGACTGAGAAGTGAGAGCAAGTGAGAGTTGAGTTTTTACAACACCAGGATAAAATGATGGAGCAGAGTCACACTCAGCGGTGCCTTCACAGTTACACGTTCACACCATGTAGAGCTGGGGGTTAAACGTGTTAGTCGAGCAGCTTTAGCAGGGAGTACGACATGGAAATCTGCTGTGGATTTGCCCCCCAGAAAGGTTTTAACTTCCTTGTGTATGTTTGTGCTGGCTAATTTTTTAAAAAAAATTTTGTTTCCTGAAAGTAATCTAAACAGAGACATTTCACAACCATTTTAAATCGGCTCCAATTATTAGCAATTATAGATTAATTTGTGAAGTATTTTCTCTATCACTCGTTTATTCTTTAAAATGTCATAAAACTGAGAAAGTTGGGGCGTTGTGTGGCGTAGTGGTCTAAGCAGGCGCCCCATGTGTAGAGGCTACAGTCCTCACTGCAGTTGGCCCCGGTTCAAGTCCCACATCTGATGGCCTTTGCTGCATGTTATTCCCCCTCTCTCTGCCTCCTCATTTCCTGTCTCTCTCTACTATCCTGTCCAATAAAGGCACAAAAGCCCAAAAAATATACTTAAAAAACACAGAGAAAATTTAGAGCCCAAGGTAAATTCTTTATATGTCTTTTCTCCAACCAACTGCGTTAAACCCAAAGATAGTACATGTGCAGTGACATAAAAATGTTTGGAATTTTTTGGTTGCAAAATCACTCAAATGATTGAGTCAATTTTTTGCATGTTAATGTAACATACAGTTGATTTAAGTGCAGAATACTCTGAGTACATTAAGTGACTCTCCTCCATTTGTTGCAGTGATGTTCACACTCACTGAGGTTGCATCCTTGAATGACATCCAGCCGACGTACCGCATCCTAAAGCCATGGTGGGATGTCTTCATGGACTACCTGGGGCTAGTCATGCTCATGCTGGCCATATTCGCCATGACCATGCAGATCACCAAGGACCAGGTGGCCTGCCTTCCTTGTTTGGAGGATCCAGACGAGGCCTCAGGACCTAAACCGGACTCATTCGCCCAGCAGAACGCACACGAAGGAGCTTCATCTGCAGCCACCGGGGCCCCTGTGGTAACCACCCTCCCATTTGTCACCAAGGACTTACCAGATGAAGCTGTCCATGAGATCCACGTTACACACCAACACACTGTGGTGGCAGAGAAATATGCCAATCAACCTCAACCAACGGGGGTCAAGACCAATTTGGACTATCAACAATATATCTTTATCAACCAAATATGTTACCATGTTGCCTTGCCCTGGTACTCCAAGTACTTTCCATACCTCACTCTCATCCACACACTTGTTCTCATGGTCAGTAGCAACTTCTGGTTCAAATACCCCAAAACAAGCTCAAAGATTGAGCATTTTGTTTCTATACTAGGTAGATGTTTTGAGTCTCCCTGGACTACGAAGGCTTTGTCTGAAACAGCTTGTGAGGACTCGGAGGAGAACAAACAGAGGTTTACCGGCACCTCCTCAGTACCAAAGCAGGTATCTTTAGAGGGGAAGGATGACGGCGCGGGTGTCAACTCATCCACTCCCATGCTCGGGGTGAAGTTTTCTGCAGATAAGCCCATCGCGGAGGTCCCAAGTAGTATGACAATCCTGGACAAAAAAGATGGGGAGCAGGCTAAAGCCTTGTTTGAGAAAGTGAGAAAATTCAGAGCTCATGTGGAGGACAGTGATTTCATCTACAAGCTTTATGTAGCACAGACCATCGTCAAAACTGTCAAGTTTATTTTGATATTGTCCTACACTTCAACCTTTATGGCCAAGATTAATTTTAAGCACAGCTGTGAACCTGATGTTAAACAGCTAACAGGATACAGAAAGTTCTTCTGTACGCACAATATGGCGTTCATGCTAAATAAGCTGCTTATTAGCTACATGGCTTTGATTTTGATCTATGGGATGGCGTGCTTGTACTCTCTCTTCTGGGTGTTTCGACGACCTCTGAAAGAGTACTCATTCGAGAAGGTCAGGGAAGAGAGCAGCTTTAGTGACATTCCTGATGTCAAAAATGACTTTGCATTCCTCTTACACATGGTTGACCAATATGACCAGCTCTACTCCAAGCGCTTTGGTGTCTTCTTGTCCGAGGTCAGTGAAAACAAGCTGAGGGAGATCAGCCTCAACCATGAGTGGACCTTTGAAAAACTGAGGCAGCTTGTAACCCGTAATGCACAAGACCAGCAGGAGTTGCACCTTTTCATGCTCTCTGGACTCCCGAATGCAGTGTTTGACCTCACAGACTTAGAAGTGCTTAAACTGGAGCTGATTCCCGAGGTGAGGTTCTCGGCAAAGGTCTCCCAGATGACCAGCCTGCAGGAGCTGCATCTCTGCCACTGTCCCGCCAAAGTAGAGCAGACAGGTTTTGCTTTCCTCCGTGACCATCTTCGCTGTCTTCATGTCAAGTTCACAGATGTTGCCGAGATCCCAGCTTGGGTGTATTTGCTAAGGAATTTGAGGGAGCTTAACCTCATTGGCAACTTGAGCTCAGAAAATAACAAAATGATCGGTCTAGAGCCAATGCGAGATTTAAGGCATTTAAAGACATTGTGCCTGAAGAGCAACCTCACTAAGATGCCCACAAACATCACAGAGCTTTCGCAACACTTGATTAAATTAGTCGTACACAATGATGGTACAAAACTGCTGGTACTTAATAGTCTGAAAAAGATGACGAGTCTCATTGAACTGGAGCTGTACAGCTGTGAACTAGAGAGGATTCCCCACGCTATTTTCAGCTTGACCAACTTACAGGAGCTTGACCTGAAATCTAACAACATCCGAACCATAGAGGAGATCATCAGCTTCCAGCACCTCAAGAGGCTGACGTGCCTTAAACTGTGGCACAACAAAATAATCACCATCCCACACTCCATCGGGCAGGTCAAGTCTCTAGAGTCTCTCCACCTCTCACACAACAAACTGGAGACCCTGCCTCCAGCCTTGTTCACTCTACCTAAACTGCGGCACTTGGATGTGGGCCACAACTCCATCACAGTGCTCCCTCCAGATGTTGGCCTCCTCCACAACCTCCAGCACTTAGCCATCAACTCCAACAAGCTGGAGGTGCTGCCCAAGCCTCTGTTCAGATGCAACAAGCTGAAGGTGCTGTGTCTGGGGAACAACGCACTCACCGTGCTGCCGGAGGCTGTGGGTCAACTGGTCCAGCTCACTCAGCTGGAGCTAAGAGGAAACTGTCTGGACAGACTGCCCGCCCTGCTCGGAAACTGCCGCCTGCTGCGCAAAAACTGCCTGGTTGTGGAGGACCATCTCTTTGACACGCTGCCTGTGGAAGTCAAGGAGAGTATCAGCCGAGAGACCAACGTGTCCTTTACAAGTGGCTTATAGCACAAAAACCACAACACTGACAGGCCTGCAGCTCTGGCGGTTCATAACATGCCTGTATAATGGATGGAAGAGACTTTTTATTATTCTAATATCCACAAAAATGAATGCATTCTCTTAATTATTTTAATTGGTTTTCTTAGTTGCTTTTGTATTAAAACAACACAGATTGCTTTTTTGTTGTTGAGTACGTATCTAATTCAGCAATTTGTTTCGTCATTTAGCTTTTCCATAGCTTTAATAAAAGATTAGAAATTTAGCTTCTCTATAGACCAAAACAGCTCCAATGACACAGTATGTAGATTTATCATTATTGTTTTAGGTACTCAGGTATAATTGTTACCATGGGGAACAATCTTTTGCCTTAACTGCTGCTATTTTTTTACAGTGAGGACTTTCACAAACTTAAGGCCAAATATGAATATTTCATGTCGTCTTGTCAGTTTTTCAAACAAGATATTATCCACAGAACAAGTTCTATACGTTATGGAAGCAGACACAATGCAATGCTCCTGTCTTGGTAGTATTTAACTTTTGTTGAAATCATATAACCTTTATTTTCTTTGATGTCTTGTAGCTAACAGAGTGAGTATAGAGTAGTAAACTCCAGTGGAGACTAAGCACCAGAAATGAACCTTCACCTTACTGTTGTAGAGATTGTACACTAAGGCCTATAGTAATTCGTTTGCACAATGAAAACCCAACGATTTAAAGATCAGCGAATGTCCTTTGTGATAATATGTTCTCAGACAATGGTAAGCTGATAAAAGGGAAATCTGAAAACTATCTTTTTTTAAAATCACGCTTTAAAATTTGAAATATGTGATGAAACTGACCACAGGTGAGACTGATTATCCTACATGTCAGAATCATGTACTGACGAGAAACATGTCTGCCTTCTTTCTTCTCTATGTATTTCTGTGTAGGCCTAATTATGTGTGTTCCTGGGAGTTGCTGTAACACCTCAGTGACCCTAAGCTCAAAGTTCACAACTTTATGGCACAATAAAACGAGATTTTAGATGAATGTCTAATCATTATTCATCCACTTCAAGTACACTCCGCTGAACTCAACTACAGTCTCAATGCTGAAATAGACATACAGGTCTCTGCAGTTGTGAAAACACATTTTTGAGGAATCAGAGTAAATTCAAAGGAAAGTAAATATGATGCTTTAATTAGAAAATCCCTTATATACGTAAAACATAAAAATGCATTTTCATCAAGTGTAATATGTTAAAAGTCTTCCCATATTGTACTTAACATGTAAATTTGCATTTCTTTCTTCCTTTTGTTTCCTGTCTACAAAATAAGGGTTTTTGCTCATGTCCCCCTCGGGGCTCTAAGTAAAGTAAAGTTCTTTTGTGACTGAGGTTACAGTGACCTCAGCTGTTCACAGTGAATAGGATCATGACATTAACATGCTGAATCTACAATGAAACAGTTAAATCAGTCCACATTATCTGCTTCCAGGTCACTGTTCACAGTAGAGATGCTTTGGTCTTTGTCTTGACATCACAGTTTTTTTTTTTTCTTCTGGTTTTGTGAGGCTTAACCCACATGATCCATAATCTTTTTCACCAGATGTCTAATGTTAATATGATGAGAATAGATGTCTTGAGCTCATTCATCCATACGATCCTACAGAAGATATTTCTGCTAAATGTATGATTCCTATCAGTAAATTCTCCAGTATATGAGTTGGATTTGACAGGGAACTTAAAAACCAGTAGCATTGTTTGTGTTTGAGTCCTGTTGAGGAGGAACAATACCTTCACTGTTTCTGTGTAGATCTTGGCCAGGTCGCAGAGGTCACGTGTGTTGTCCATGTATGTAGCCCTCTGTTCAACACTAATTGATGGCCTTGCAGAAATATTCTGAATAACTGAACTTTTCCCAAGAGCTTACATCACGATGTACCCGTCCTTGAGATATTGTATCCTGGCGCTAAAGGCTACAGCACATACTGCAGCTTATTCTGTCTACACACATTGACTTTGTTTAGTCTTTGTTTAGTCTAATTCACCTGTCAGCAGATGCTCATGTCTGCTGCACATGCTACTGTGACCTCTGGATAAAATGATGACATTCTAAACACTTCTTGCTATTACTCAACACTGAAACTCAGGAACAGAAAGGGACATTACGACCACAATATCTGCAACTTGGCTGAGGCGCAGATTCCAGTTTCCTCATTGTAAAGTTAGTGTTAACCCTGTAGTGTAATATAACTGAGCCTGTATAAAGGTTTGATGGATTCACATTATTTGCAGTGGTGACCAAAGATGGATCAGTGTCAGCTAAGCCAGGAATGACTTGACCTTTCTATTATCCATGACTAAATCAACCCACTGGGCGCCCCAGGGTAAAAACTGTCCCCAGTGAGAACTGTTGAAGATCATTTATTGAAGCACGAATGTATTTAGGAATATACAACAACAACATAAGTTGACAATACAGGTAATATACAGGACCCTCTTTAAGGTCCTTATCATTTCATTTGATATGATATGAATATGAATGTTTGCTGGGTGACAGCAAGCCTCACTATTATCCCTCTAGTTATTATTATCATTTTATTCTGTTGTTCAGGTTTAGAAACAGTCATCAACTGCTTCTAAACCCAAGAAAACCAATTTAACTAAAAATAACTGTTGTAGACCAATCCCTGTAATTTCCCTATAATAAACTTCCTACGAGATTATTAGGAAATTACACACCTCTGAAATATTACATGTTTCAAACTCTGCCTAGTCACTCCCAAGATAATAAAGTGTCCTCAACCTACTGATGGCGTTTATTTATTGTAAACTAACTGTTCGTGACATATAATACAGGTGTGGGGGCTGTAAATACCAACTCCACGGCACAGAGGCAGGTCCACCTTGTGTTGCAGGATGCTGCCACCTGTCGGCAGGTGTAGGAATCCGTTAACCAGCTCTCTGAAGGTGAACTAGCTTCACTGCACACACACACACACACGCCCATTAATCTTCTCCTGTAACGCCACCAGACAATGAACCGTCAGAATAATGTTCCGTTCAGCCCTTCAGCTGTACCTCAAGGAGCTGCTGCGTACAAACAGCTGCCTGGAAGGTAATTAGCTGCTCTGCGCAGTCTTAACTTATGCAGCTATGATGCTATGTAGCTAAAGCTAATAGCAAGAATTGCTAAGCTAAGTCAGTTTGCTTTAGCACTGATAAAACACCAGTCTGCCTTCGCCCCCTGATACATTCATGTTCACTTGCTATCATCGTGGTAATCACCTTGTTTGTATAAGTGGTCTCATTTTTGTTTTGTGTGACAAACAGAGTACCCAAAGACTTCATGGAAGCCATGAAACGCATCCCAGTGAAGCCAGCAGACACCTCAAACATCAGGACATCTGACATGGCTGCTAACGCACCACCAGCCCAGAAACGTGCAGGTAACCTCTGTGGACATCTAAGCTCAGCTAGAGACAGCTACACAGCATCTCCTTACAAGTTTTAACTCATTTACATCAAATTGCTTATATTTTAAGTTGCCATTCAGCAAATTAGGCTGCTGTATTTTGTCCACTGTTGAAGGCATTCCCCTGATTTAATTAATGCCTGTATGATGTGAGGTTTATTAAAGTTATTAGTAGATAAATGACAGGAAATGAGATGAGAGAGAGATGAGGGGTGACTAAAACAAGAGACGTTGCAGTTCATTGTCTGCACCTTTGTCTCTCTGCCTAAAACTATTGGAAAAATACATCTAAAAGCTTTGTGACATACATTCAAAAATAGTCAGTGTAAATAAAAAGTAAACATAGTTTTTGTTAGGGAATCCAAACCTATAAATGCTCTTGGATGATCTGCATTAAAATAGCCACCAACTGTTTAAGATCTAGAAAAGCCATCTCTGGCTTCCTTTTTCTATGTCAGATGTGGAGATTATTGTGTTACTTGTTGTCATGGTAACTAATAAACACAGAAAAACAAAACTTCCTACAGTTAACCATAGATTCCATATCTGAATGCATTAAGTCTATTTATATAATTTGTCAGTATCATTATTTACCTTTTGTATTATACAGCGAAACATTCTGCTGCTAAATGGAAGTCTTCATTCAAACCAGTAGGAGAAGAAGATGACGACTCTCAAGACAAAAGCACGAGCAGTTTAGAAAAGTAAGTCAGGAATTCTGGAGCCTCGATAATTAATTTGTAAATCCTACTATAAGCTCTGTGGGTCCCTTGAAGAATCTCCACCTTTCACCGCCTGCTTGACATCTGTCAGTCACTGATGTAATGAGCCTCTGAATCTATAGCTGTGGGATCTTCTTCCAGTCCTGCAGGAGCCTCTGACAGAGGGACAGGTAGAGAGTGATGTCTGCTTAAGTAACAATCCACGATGTCCCACATTGGAGCCTTTAACTTTGCTTTGTGGTTATTTAAAATGTGGAAATGTGGGCTTTTTGAAGGTGACCTCCTTATATATTATTCCAGGTGGAATCTGTGAGGTAAAAGTGCAAGTGGCAGGAAACTGCTTGAACAAATGGACAAACTTCACCAAATGTGCTCAGCTGATAATTTGTTTTATCTCATGCCGGGAAATAAATTAGTCTTTTTTTCAAACAGTTCATGTAGTTTGCTTGGACATTTATAGTATCTGAAGATTCAATGGTAAATGGTAACATGTCCTTACAGACGTATATTTATATCTATATCATTGTAAATTGCATGTAACACACACACTTCTTCTCCCGCTTCCATTTCCTTCAGAGTCGAGTTATATGACCCTTACGATCCTGGCTCGTCAGACTCTGAGCTCGAGGTGGCACAGAGCAAAGACCACAACCACAACCACTCTGCATCCAATCAGGATAACAACCCAGGACGTCGACGTTTGTCTCCAGGTGGAGTCTGCCGTGAGAAACGCCGCTGGGACTCATCCTACTCTGTGCCAGGGAGCCAACCCTTTGACAGACGCGAATTTAGCCCTGAAACCAGACCCAGCGAGAATCGAGGTCTCGCCCCATGTCATAGACTGTCTGAGGTTTATAGCCCAGGCACTGAATCACTTGACCGACCGGGGTATGGCTCCATAAGTACACCTCTGGAGCACAGGGTCTGCAGCCCTGACAGGATTGTTCACAGCTCCTCCACCCAACAGTTTCCTGCATCTTACGGAGGACAGAATATCAATGGGGAGGAGCGGATAACAGTTACAGAACACAGGAGAGAGGTATCATCGATAAGACTGAAAGTATTACAGTTTGACTTACCTGTCTTTACGATAGTGACAGCCTGAAATCGACTCAAGCATTATGTGATTCATAGGAAAGAAAGCTAGTTTGGGGTTAGAGGTTACAATCAGTCTTGAGTTGTAGACTTAAACAGGATACAGGCCCTGTTTGTGGAGCAGACACTGTTTGCTTTTTGTGTGGAGTGAATATGAATGAATGAATAACACTTGGTAGCAGTTAGAGACTTTTCTCTCCTCTGTAGATAACCACTACTGTTAGATTATCCCCGCCCAAGATACAGCGGGATTATCAACACCAGTCTGGGCCCGTGGAAACAGGTAAATTGTCATGTTGTTATATATAACCATTTCAAATATAACATAATTGCATGCACTACACACTTGAGAAAATAGTTTGAAAAGGTAAATGATCAAGCAGTATTTTTGCAGTGTGTTCTGTGTATAATGTTCTGCAGGTGTGGACAAAATCACAGCTGCCACAGAGGTGACGAGAAAAAGAAGCAGAAGTATTATAATGGACAAGTAAGCACCAGGAACACTGATGCCCTATTGTTTAAAGATGCTAAATGCAGAGTTTTCAAATCACAATTATACTCCATTTGATAGTGTAGTAAAATCGCCATAGCAACAACAGGGACACACGTGTTTTCATTATGTTTCATATCGTCCTCTGTGCAAGTTAGTTGGTACTACTGCTGTGGTAGGTTAGTTGTCATTAGCTATCGTTGGCTAAGTTAGATGTTGATATAATTGTCTATATATAATTGTTTAATACACTCCACAGCTCTAGTGTAAAAACTGTCACCTCAGTCTAGGTGTAACTAAACTGTGTTAGGAAAAAAAAAGAGTGCATGCACGTGTCAACCACTGCTGTTATAAACACATTTTGATACAGTATAAACACTGGGTGAACGACCAAGGGGAGAGAGAACATAGTTAGCTCATTAACGCACTCTCCAAAAGTGAAAGTTTACTTTAAAATACAACTTTATAGCCTAAAATCAGGTTAGATGATTAACTCTTAGGACTCTCAGAATCTTTTGTTAGCCTGCTTTTCAGAATGATATGAAGACCTTAGGCTGTTAAAGGGTCTGCTATTTAAACTGTTTAATACTTAATATTTTTCTTGTAGGAGCCCAATCACCTGTGACCTTTGTGACGTTGAGCTGGCCAATGGGCAGGAGTTTGAGGATCACTTGGACAGCAGAGGCCACTGGGGGACACTAGAGCACATTCAGCAGAATAATAATTACGATGATCTGACTATAGCTTTCCTGCAGGTGACTGAGTATATCCTGTTGAGGGTCCCTGGGTTGAACCATAAAAACATCATCAATTGTTGGTGAATTGTTGTGTCTGGATGGTGACTGCCGTCTTCTGTTCCTACAGGAAGTCATGCTGTATAAAAGCCGTCAGTGCAGTCGAGCCATAGAGGACAGTGCTCTTCAAGGTAAATGACTCTGAACTGTCAAAAATATGTGGAAAAAAACAGGAAACATTCATTGTCCTTGTTATCTTCTATTCCAGACTAACAAACTTTAAATACAGTGTGATCATTGTATTGGCAGCTCTGCAGGAAAATGACCACATGACAAAGGTGGAAATGTTCCACTGTGCAGCTTGCAACGTCTTAGTATCCACGTCTGCGTCCTCAGTGCAGACTCACATTACCTCTCAGGAACACCTCGTCAAAACACAGGTAACACTGGTGTAAAGAAGCACGCTCATTTATATGTCAATATATATGTCTTCATTTGTGTGAATTCAACATTGGGCCTAGAAGGAATGAGTTGTTGACTGATTGATTGATTTCTTGAAGGAGTTTGAAGTGCAGCAGAGACGTACTTGCCTCAGCAAAGCAGAAACCATAATGAATGAGCTGAAACCTCAGTTTGAAAACTTCATCAAGGTATTTAGCTGTAATGAACATTATATTATATCAGTATATGTATTTAATAACATACGTAATACATGACAGTATGGATTTTTTATGTTGAGAAATTGTTCCTACGTGTGAGCAATTTGTGCCATCAAATAACCAATGTTCCCTCAAATGATTTATTACTGTATATTTATTTGGTTCCCTCACGTTAGTGATATTGTATGAATTATATAATTAATTCCCTCAAAGTAATAACAATGTCACATTCATTTCGTTCCATTATAATTGTTCTTGGGTCTGCTTGAACTCAATTCAGTTTTACTTTGTCTTTGGAGCAAAATCTGTGTCAATGCTTTTGGTTTTAGTTGTTGAACACTACATCCTTTCTATGACGTCGCCATCCAATGTGTATTACATAATTTAAGAGCTCAATTTAGTTTTATGTGGGTACAAAGTAGTGAACTGGTTCTCAACCGGATCTCTTTACTAATGATAAATAAAAAGCTATTTCAAAAAGGGGAGGTTGGGTTAGTCGTCTTTGGCCAGTCACATGCAACATTAAAAGATATATTTCATAAATTACACAGGATTCGTACAATAATCAAATACTATAAGTAATTGGCTGTGAAAATAAGAAAGCTGTTGTATACTGTAGGTTCTACAGTCAACAATTTCAACACACAAGTACTCAGGTATGGAACAGAAACATCTAATGCACTCATTTTGTGCCTTAATGTCAACAAAATATTGTATAAAGTGAAACAGTAAAACTTTATAACGGGTAAAAGTAACACCATACCTTTTTAACTAAGATGAGATTGGATTTCTTCTCCTCTTTATGTGGCTTTGGGATTGAATACAAGGGTCAATAAACCTTTCTAAAGTGACAGAAACATTATTTCATGGATTCCTTTGAGTAAGACATTTGTTTTTAGCCTCAGTACACTACATCTAATGAGTAGCACAAGCAAACAGTACTCAACAAGGCTCCTAGTAATTACTAGTATTAAAAATGGACTGCACTTGGGCAATGATGAAGTCTGACTGATCACACTACTTCACTGATTCTTCTCTTTCAGGGTGACAGCCCATTTGAATGATGGAAATCACTGGAAATCTTCAAAATACTGTTTTCACTGAGGTGCTGTTTGCGTCAGATGAAGAGTAATGGACTTTGAATCACAACCACATTAGTGCCACATCAGTTCTCGTGTTTAGTCAGAAAAACTCCTGGTTTGTTCACACAATATGGACGTTTGTTGTTCTTTGGTGCATGTGTTGTTTTGTCATTTCATATTTTGTCCATGTTCATGTGACAGAACTCCAGGTATTCACCATTTGGTCACCTCAAGAAGATGAAGCTGATTTTTTTTAATTTCAGGTCCAATGTTTATCATTTCTGTGCAAAAATAATTAGAAAAAGTCAATTTGTTTCTTTGCTTTTTTTTATTTAGAACAACACAAATGTTTTAAGCATTGTATCTGTGTGATATAGTACATTTAAAATTAAATTATTTCAAAACAGTATATTTAAACATTAAATATAGGTGACATGTATGAAGGGCATTTCCAGCACAGGCTGTGCGTGTTAGGTCTTTTTTCTTAACCACCTTCAGTTTTAATTTTGTATTTGTATTAGAAACAATGCAGTTACTGAAATACTATAAAACACTTTCTATGCATAACAAGTTTGCAGACATTATTCTTTTTGTTCTTGAATAGTAGCTCACTTTTTCCATTTGTGTTTCTTGGAACTGTTTATCAAGAGCTTTCAGGTGCCGTCACTTTCGGTTGAAATAATCATCTCAGTAACTCTGTGGCCTGAAAACAGAGACTGTGGGCTTTGATTTCAACATGTTGCAGTACGAAAAAAAAAAAAACATGATTCTATGTATTTTACGAATGTGAATATTGATATAGAAGAGAGGTGCTCCCAAACTTTGACCAAAAACGGACTCAAACCATGAGAAATCTGAGGTAAAAGTTGTCTTCATTATAAATGGATTCCACACTACATTACTGCATAAAACAAGAAAACAGTCTGCCCATCTGGAATTGTATTCCAAAAAATGGACCATGTAAAAACAGAAAAAGGTAACAATATCCAAAATAATTAACTTTCATCTGTCCAAATGTCCAAGTATGTACAATACCTCGATCATTGAGCAGTACTGTACTTTTGGCCAGTATTTAATTGACTAAAAAAAAAAAAAGTGAAAGAACATCCAATGTACATACACATACAGTCTAGTGAAATCTTAAAGGATCCTCATTGGCTTCATGAGGCAGCATGTGTGGCTGTCAGAGAGCTGTCTTGGTCAGTCTTGATGGGTGGGGGGTCCGTGGGCAGCGAGGTGACCTCTACCATGCCTAGCCCAGTATGAGGGACACTAGTGTTCATAATGTGTCTCTGTAAATGTTTAATCCAGTCCTCCTGGACCGACAATGGACCCTGGAAGACGAGGTCACAGAACCTGTAAAGAGAAGGAGAGACTGATGGTGTGTTTTGCAAAAATAGATACAAGTTTTCAGACTTTTGGACTCGTTTCTAATTTAATTTGTTCAAACAAATTCACTAACATTGAATTGGAACAAGCAACTTCATCATATGAAGCTTCTGATGTTTCCATGGCTGCACTTCGAAAAATATCTTTGGGTTTGGTTGGTTGGCTTGACAAAAGACATCAGATGACGTCATCAAGTACTGCACTCTTCCTTGTTTAGATATATTGGTCTCAGTGTTGGTACAACTGTGTGGTTGGTTATCCTACAAAGATTCATTATGGTTTGTGGCTTTATTTTATTACACACTCACTTCCTTTATTTTTGGAGCACATCGGTGACAACACGTCTCTCATTCATCTGGGCAGATTTTTCATATAAATACATGAGAAGGGTTGCCAACAGAAACTAAATAGACCACAATAAACATTTGTCAGTGGTCCAAAACTGGTTGCCTGGGCAACTAGAAAACAACTGAGGCCTGTTGGACTGCTATCCACCATTTAAAGAGTGTAATATTGTATGTCCATTAAATAAGAAATGAAAACTGTACCTGCAGGTGAGTCTGTACATTTCCTCTGGAGTTTGTGGTAAGGGCAGTGTTTTCTTCTTTGAGCCAGGCCTTGAGCGCTGTCTCCTTGCTTTGCAGTCAAATGCTAAAAGACAGAATTTACTTTTTTTTAATTTACAGCTCTACCTTTGAGATTACAGCACAGCCTTTAAACATGTGAATGGACAAAAGTGTATGATGCTCCAACAATAGTACATTCTCACACAACATATTCTGTAGGTTCAGAAAATTGACACTGGACATGAGCGCTTACGTTATTCCCACTGTTTTGGACCTGTTACCTGTGAAATGAATGGTGCTGCCCTGTGTCTCAGCTGCATGGCAGTGCGGCTAAGACACAAGCCCTAATGAATAAGTGTGATGATCTGTGCATACAGGAAAAGTAGGCCTTGAAGGCTTTACGCCATGAGCAGGTTGTTCCTCCGCCACGCTCCACAATTAAAATCTTTGCAGCATCACACTGGCTGACGCTCTTCTCGATCCTCACCATGGGGAGGACACAAATAACCACTGGTACACTAAATATAACAGTGATTTGGACTTCACAACCCTTTGTGGTATCTAGCCACACAGGTAGTTTTGGCTGTATCTGCTGAGATTTCTGCTGACATGCCAATACAGTGGAGGTGAATGTTTTTCCTTTGTGATAAACTGACAGGTGCTGAAGTTACTCACAAACAATTAGGCAGGTAAAATTTACTCACTGCATTCCTGATCAGATTATTCATTTTTGGTCAGCCCGTTGAGAAAGTGCCAAGTATTATAGCACTAACATGGCTCTTTTATATAATATCCTCTATGAAAGGAAAGGGTTTGACCACTAGAAGTGCTGTGGAGTAAAGTTTTATGATTGGCTCCCATTTTGTTTCTATCCTGAGCACATACAGTAGGTGATGTGTTAACATTCCTGAATGATGGTTTCATGCTCTTCCAGAGAAAAAACAAATCAGATTTCAGATGTTTTGAAAGGAAGGAAACCTTTTTCTCACACATCTCTTAAGCCTATGCATTATGTGGTTTGGTGACAAACTGTGAATACAAACATAACTGTGTTTGTTCACACAGGAACTTCACAGGGTACCTTTAAGAAATACTGTGTTTTCTTCTGTACCTAAAGGCAGGTTTATCGAGATTTTACACCGTCACACTTCCCAGTCAACATTGGTGAACCTTAATGAATAAAAGTGATTTAAATAGCTAAAACCAGTTAATAAAAAACACTGGTTGTAGGAGAGTACAAGGAGCACAGTGACAGTGGCTGATGGCACTTACTGGTTCCCTCAAGTAAGGCAGTCCTTTTTCGTTTTGCATATGCCCGGAGGTGATTGGACAAGCTAACTCCACTGTGGAAAGTTGCATTGCAATGGACGCACACCTTCCTGTTGAATTCACCTTTCTCTGTGACAAGATAGAAAATACAAATACAAATAAGTGAGAACATAAATATAGTGATACTTATTTGTTAGCAGTGTTGAGGAATTGTAGAAATGGACTTAACAACAAGCACTTTTCTCCCTTTGTGTGACAGGTTTGTAATGTCTCCACTCAACTATTTCTTTCTTAAATAAATGACAGAATTCATTATGACAAAAGGATTTTTGTTTTCTTTTTGATGTGAACTTAATGAATGTGGTTATACTGACCTTTGATAGTCTATATGCAATAAATGTTATTGTTTTAAAAATGTAGTTAGAAAAAAGTTAGAAAATAAGGTCTTAGCAGTGAAGGAAGAGCGCTATTGAACTGACAGTATTGACAAGTTCCATGTTATAAACTAGAATAGTGGCACTCAGAAAATATTTCAATACTGCAGCCTCAGTTTATTGTTTTATTTCTTTGACACATTTCAGCAAACACTCCTTCATAAGGAAAATCCCACATTGTGAGATTAAGAAATGTATTGAAACAAGTTCTGTCTTTGTTCAATCTTACAAAGTCTGTATAGATCATTTCTGCTATTTCGTACATTTCTTTTTTATGAAATTAAGGATTTGAGACAAAAACAAAAATAATGCTGATTTGCAACATTATTACTTGCAGCATGCTCTTGTATTTTGGCCACATAATCTGCAGGTAATTGGGAAACCTCATTCTGTGCCTTTATGCTGACGACACCCCACTTCAACAATAACAATAATAATAATAATAAAAACTAATGATTCATACTCTCAGTTCTACAGTTCAAAGGAACTGTGGATAATAGTGTGTTTTTCAATGTTCTGTTTATCCGTCACAAACCCTCAAAAGTTAAGGCTTGACATTAGTGGTAGACGATCAGCTGTATTTAAAAACATGTATGATCATACACTTGTCTAATGTTTATTATTTGCTTTGATAATGTTTTTATAACCTGAATTTATAATCTGCCAATCCGACACTGGTCCTTCTGAAAAGATGATCATAATACTACGACTAGCCTGACCAATATACTGTTGAGCCAATATGGGCTTATCACAGAAATGCTGTATTTGCATACAAATGGAGAGGTATGCTAAAAGAATCTGATTTATGTATACATTTATTTTTCTTGACTAAAATGTGTTTTTGTTGCAGTTATTTTCATTTATAGTAATGTATGATAAACCTGCAATGTGCAATTCTGTCACATTTCTTTTATTTGAGGAATCCTTTCAAAAATGTTTGCTTTATCAATTTCTTCTGTCATGTGTGTAAAAACAAATACTGGCTGATTTAACATCATTAATTTTTTAAAACCTCTAAAATATTGACATCAGTGTTAAACGTTTCATATCTGTCAGACTCTGCACGCTGAGGTTTTCTTCCAAGCTAAATGGGTATATCCCACAGTGCTAAACAGTTAAATTGTAAGTTTCTGAATTGTTACATAGCGTTTTCACTTGTAAACACAATACGTCAAGAGGATTACATGATTCTTCTGGATGAAACCAACTTAACAGGAAACTGTTAACACTGGAGTATTCCACTTCCTGTTTAACCTGTATGGTTACTACTATCTGGAAGTTACTTACCGGATATTGAGTTTGGCAGTGAAGCTGCAACTCTTGATCCTGAACTGTGCTCACTGTTTGAAGAAACTGTTAAAGAGTTCCTTGATATCAGAGAGGAGCCCTTTAGTCTGGCGTCTTCCTGACACTTCCTCCTCTTCAGAATTCCTATCAAGGCAGTTGTGCCTGAGAGTGAATTTTTAACATCCAACTTAGTCTCTAGTTGCCTTTTTTCAGGTTCCATTTCCGCTAAAGAAAACGTGGAGATCAGTGGTTTGGCATCAGTGCAAACTCTTGGAATAGAATTACTTTTTGGGATTCCAATGGGGGGTGGCGTGAAACGATCAGCGTTGGACAGCTTTGGTGAAGCACCATACTGGAAATGGTTCCGTCTCTTTCCCAGAATTTGAAGCGCCCGCTGGAACTCCTTCTTGTCGCGCATCAACTCCCGGAGTAAAAATAATGGGGATTTGTTCTTTGTTGAAAAGCTTTTACCAAGCTTTTTGAGGTGGCCTCGTATGTGGTTGGACTGCCCAGTCCTGTTATCAAATGAATCTCCACATAATGGACAGGAGTGAATACTCTTCACAGTCTCAGAATCTGACTCCATCTGTAACACTGGAAAAAAAGAAAGAAATAAGCATAAACATTATCAGTATGCATTAAAAGTACCATATGATTAGTTTGAACTTAGTAACAAAGTACATATAAAGGAAAACTATCATTTAAACGAAGTTTAAAACAGGTCTGTCCGTTGACCAGTCGTGAGAGCATAGCTATATAAATTTGGTTTTCTCTTTTAATTTTCACAGAAAAACTGTAAGTGCACACAGTTATGCTAAGTACATTAGCTAATAGTTAAATTAAGAAGTCAGTCAGTAAACTGATGGAGTCTAATCCTTGTCTTAAGTTGCACAGTGGTGCCACATTCCAAGATGTCAACAATTACTTAGGTAAGTAGTAAGTAAGGCTTAATAATAACTGACTCAGAACCACAAAAATAAAAGCCAAGTTGTTATACACCAAAGTTTTCCTTCTATAGAAGAGCATGCAGTAATTACTGAAGTACCTTTTTTCAATCTCCTGAATGCTGAAATCTTCCGTCGAATTCGTGGCCTCCTGTCTTGAGAAGCCACCTGCTCAGGAGGCACTACATGGCGTGCGTTGTAGCTCAATCCGACCCTATGAAGATGCCCTCTAACATGATTGGACAATCCAACACCTGACTCAAAGACTGCAGGACAGTACGGACAGTTCTTGCGGTCTGATTCCAATTCTGACAAATCATCTTCAAGTGATTCCCTCAATGGTATTTGGTGGGAGTCAAAGGTTTCTTGGAATACTTCTGTTTCTATGCATTCTTCTTTGATTTCAGGGTCAGTCTGTTCTTGCTCTTCAGTCTTTATTTTCTCAAACAGCCTTTTAGATGCCTGCAGAGCACCCCTCATGGACATTCTTCTGCTATAGGTATAAATGATGTTTTGTTTTTCTTTCTTGATTCCATTGTCAAAAGAATTTGAGTTGGGATCTGTATCCTTAAACTGGAAAATGTCTTTTTCATCAAAGTTGGCCACTTCTTCTTCTTGGTTTATTTTCTTGGGACTTGGCAAAGGTTTTGGTAAGATGAAGCATGAGTCTTGGTCACAGGTGTTGCGATATGGAGTGGACATCTTCCGTTTAGACGGTGACTTTTTGACTGTGGACTGAGCTACGTTAAACTTGGGTTCACCCATGCTTTTGAGATCACTTTCAGCTGCACTGGAGGGCCCATTTGGGGATAAAGCTGAATCTTCAACCTTGACAGTCAATGTTCCTGGCAACTGATCAGAGCCATCTTTGTCACTTTTGGAATTCTGAACAGATGTACTGCAATTATTGCTTTCCTTCTTCTGTTCAGTAGTCTTCTTTCCATGTCTTTGTCGTGACAGGAGAACATTAATGGATTTATCAAGCTTTGATTCTGTCAGTTGAGACTTGAGACCTCTCTTAATCTTGCTATTTTTGAATAAGTCTGAAATATCATTAGAGTCACTAGGTGAGCAAGCTCTTCTAGAAGAGATCTGATTTTTTATTGAGATTTTAGATGTAAACTCTGCATCTTCAACAGGGATTTTACAAGTAGGCACATGTTGATCCCTAGATGGTTGTGCATTTTTGTCACTACAATGAGCAGCTTCGTATTCTTCAAAAGTTTGTTGATGGCGTCGCAGAAGGTGATTCTCAAAAACATGTTTGCTAAAAGCTCTGTAAGAACAAATGTTACAGGAGAAGGTTTCAGAGTCGTCATTCTGGATCTGCACATTTTTCTCTCTACGCTTTGCAGCTTCGTATTCCTCAAAAGTTTGTTGATGGCGCCGAAGAAGGTGATTCTTAAAAACATTTTTGCTAAAAGCTCTGTAAGAACAAACGTTACAAGAGAAGGTTTGAGTGTCATCATCCTGGATCTGCTTTCTAACTGTAATAACAGTGTGCTGCATAATGTTATGTCTCCTAAGGTCATTCTCACTCAGAGTCCTGAAGCTACATTTGTCACATCTAAATCTTCTCTTGTCCTTCTCATGCGTTTTCGCATGTTGAACAAACGTGTTTGGGCAGTTTGTTCCAAATGGGCACTGAGGGCAGAAAAGCTTCATGTTTTTATCCTCTTTCTTCTTATCATTTATGCTTTTGACCTCTTCAGTGAGTCTTGTTCTCTTCTCCTGGTGGATGGACATGTGCTCAATAAGTGAACCACTTTGTCTGAAAGACTGTCCACATTCACGGCATATAAAAGGCTTTGGCGAAATATTCGGAGGGTCAACATGAGACTTCATATGACGATGCAAATGATGCTCTTTCTTGAAAATGAGTTTACATTTTGAGCAAGGGTAACGTGATAGCTTCTCCTCTGAATGAGAATTTATTGTGAGCCTCCCCTTCAATGGTGAAAGCCCATGACCTATACTGTTCTCATGTGAATTTCTCGCAGGGGCATTGTAAAGAATTTCCTTGATGGCCTTTACAGTTCCATTGGGATACTTCGAAACTTTCCCTGTTGGCGACGACTGTGACTTGGGGAACTTCCTTGACTTTCGGACTTTTCTGACAGGAATGGAGTCTTCTGGGCCTTCGGTATCAGACAGTTCCTCAGATGACTTGCGGCTCAGGTCAGGGTAAAGGTCTTCTGAGGGATCCACCATGACAACCATGTCCATTTTCCGTTTCCTTCTCCTTTGGCTATTACTTGGAGGGACTTCCTCTTTAGGCTCCTCACCAGGAGAATCACCATGGTTCTCCCACAAAAATTGCATAAATTCTTTGTGAGGGTCCCAATGAAGGTCACTGGCACTACTAAAATTATCCAGTGAGTTCTCAGGTGAGTCTACGTCAAAACCCCAAATTCCTGCAGTGTCAATTTCCTGCACAGTTTTTAGTGGGGTGATGCTCTTCTCCTCCTCTTTATCTGTGGAGATGCTATTGAGTTCATGGGCTTGTGTAGCCTGATGCGAAGAAGGTCCATTTCCCAGGCCAACTGGAGACAACATATCTGTGTTTGACATAACATCTAGGACACTATTTTGTTTCAGAGAAGGCTTGCCGAAAGAATCGGTGCAAGAGGCTGATCCTTGAGCCATTCTCACTGGCTCTTGCAGGAGTGAGAGGGCATTGATCTCAGGATCTGCATCTTTGTCATCTTCATCAACACCTGTCAGACATGACATTTCAGCTGCCATGACCTGGAAAAGAAAAGTAAAGCCTTCTTAGATATTCCACCATCACAAGTGTTATTATAAAAACCAAAGTTAGCACTGTAGCATCCCAAAGGTTAAATGCAAACCTTTTTCACTTCAGGCATAGGCCTTTCTATCTTTGCACAATAACACATAACTGATCTTGACAGGGCTATTGCTTTTCAATCTTCTCTCTGTATTTTGAAGGTTTATATTCTTAAATAAGTTATGTGGCCTTCATAGCTTCATCTTATTGAATTTTGTGCTGGGATTTCATGTGTTTGTATAAATGTATGGTGTTAGCGTCATTCCGACCAAAAACATCCCAGTGTTAAAATAGCTCAGGGGGCATCTTGATAAGGTACCTATGAGACAATGAAATACAATTCCAGGGAGTCCAACTTGAGTAACAGATTAATGCATTTAAAAGCTTATCAAACAGCAAAACACTGCACAACTGTTTGAAATAGTCACAGACAGGATTTTACAACTCTAAATTTAACATGGTGGCAACTATTTTTCATCTTTTATCACCACATTGCAACGAAATATACCAGGAAAGTGCGTTTCTATGTATTTAGTGAGATTGAACTTTGGCAGCATTTATTCACGTAGAGCTGAAGTCAGTCTGAATATGGCCTTATCCTGCATTGCTTCAACAATGGTAGAATATTATAGGGTTTCTGCAAGCAATCAGCAATCAGGCCCAAATGACTGTGAAAGTAATACCAGTGTGTGTATCTACACCACTCAGATTTTAAACATTTGATGGCATAATATTTTAAGTTAAGATTGCGTGTTTTCAGGCACAGTTTTACAGCGCAATGAGTTAGTCAATTTGTGTATGACATCACCTCATTGTAGTCAGTGGGATGGGCTGATGGCCTTAGGGGAAAAAAAATACTTGAGCTCATGAGCAGGGGTCTACAGAACACATAAGCATAACAAGAAGAAAGAAAACATTTTTGGCTTATGTGCTGCATGAGTGGCTTTTATTGGAATTAATGGGTGCCATCTTGGAGACTAGTATCCAGTTCTATGCAATCGTGCCTGATTCAAGTATGTGATTGGGACACATGACTTGTTAGAAATAGGAGAGGAGAAAGGCAAATGAGCACGGAGAAAAAGTGTTACTTGAATGGCAAATTTTTTTGACAAATCTTTAGATTTTTTAAGAACTTTACAAAGAATTTTGTTTGAATCTGCTGTTATTGATGTTATTTAATGTAGCCTGATCTCCAAGGGCCCCATCTTACACCTGGCGTAAAGCTGAGGCACGCACAGTGCAAATGTCTTCGCTAGATTCAGACTGATGCATTTGTGATTTTCCTTTCCAGCACCCTCGTTGTTTAAATAACAAATGTACTTGCAGCCATCTGAGCGCCCATGGGCGTGCTTGTCTTAAAATGAGGTGTGGTTAGCCGTAGTCTGAAGTCAAAGGCACAGTATTTCATTGTTATTTTAATGGCACATCATCAAGATAGTATATGCGCCTACATAGACAGGTGCACAATGCAAACTATTGCGAAAGCAATAATTATGCAATTGTGGCTGGCGTGCTAATCCAGTGCGTGCACTATGAAATTTGAAATATGAAGATCAGCTGCTGTCCTAGCAATGCATGGCTCCTTGTTGATGATTGTCTCCGTTGTCTCTGGGAACAAGGACCAAATGACTTTCTTTTCCACCTCCGGCCTAAACATGCCGATGTTCTGATAACCAACATATTTATAAAGACCCGAAAAACATAAAAGCAAGTGGCATCCAGCACACATGCTGTACTGTGCTGACATACAGCCACTGTAAAAATTGTAACAAAGAACCACCATGTTCGGCTTTTCCTGCTCTCTTCTTCTACAGCAGCCTAAATTTTGCTCGCTGTAGGTATATCAATAGCGTCCATTACAGTATTGGAGAGTAATGACAAATCCCGAATGGAAAAGAGTGTAACTTGCGGGTGTGTACACTTGAGTGCGCATGCACCTGCAAATGAGCTTGTGTATGGGTTGCCACACATGGCCTGTTGGAGCCCTCAGTGGAGATTCAGATCGAAAACAGCCCTATGTTAAACCAGCGCAGGGAGCTAGGTCAGTAGGGGCGGACCAGTAGGACGACGAAATACAACTCTAGAAGTTTAGCTCCACAATGGTTTTAATACTTACAGATAAGAGTTTACTTTTATGGAAAGTCAGCCGAGTTGCAAGAATTTTGTTTTGTTTTTTTGCTGTTTTACGCAAACGGCAGAAATACAGCATTCACATTACAACGTAATTTACTGGTGCACTTGCACATATTTTATTGGTCACTGCAGTGTCAGATGTCATCATTGCAGCAAAAACTGAGCCTGGTTCAAGTTGGTCAGAGTTTGGCCTAAAGGATAAATTTTTCCTATTTTAAAAACTCCCTAAGCTCTATCACCATCCTCTGGTCAAAATGTCAACTGCGCACGCAAGGTGGGTTTTTCCTTTATTACCACCCTCAGGAGAAACTTACAATTTTTATCCCCACTGGTAAAATTGTATTCATAAATCTCTGTTGCAAATGTTCCACTGGTCCTTCCATAGATGCCTATGGCTTATAAAATGATTCATAGTTCGTCTCAGCACTTAACCCCTTGATTGTCGTAGCTCCAACGCATCAATAGATGCATCCGTCATACATTTTCTAATCGTGTTATTCATTATACTGTTTATCCAAAATAATCATGTTTGTATTTTTTTATTAATTTGTTTGCCATTTACAGTCATTGTGAAATGAAGGTTCGTACTTGATGTAGCTTTACTAGACAACAAAAGTCAAATATACCTACCTACAGGAAAGCGGTTTGGTCATGTAAAACCAGAAACAATGAAGTTTGTATTACTTCATTTGGGATCATGCAAAAACTGCAGTAAGAACTGGAAATGGTTTCACTTGTTCACAAATAACAAAATTTGTGTAATGGTACTGAAATGGATCACATTGCGGAGCTGTTCTTTAACCTGCTCCACGTTATCTTCCTTATCAACTGCCTGCGGTGAACAAGTACGGTTCTTTCAGTCTCCATAGGCCAAGTGGTGGCGACGTTGAGTTTAATTTTCACGTTCGGGCTACCTGACGTATGTAGGCATATCAGCAACACCTCAGAGGAAAAATTACGATTTAAACTTTTAAGAACAGCAAAACTGTCCATACATTGTTGGTGCTATATAATCACATTTGTAGAGTAGGGTGCAATGAGCACTGCAGCCACTAGAAGCTGCTACTGTGGCTTTAACATTTTAGTTGTGTTTAAAATGCAAATGGAGCTGAAACGATTAGTAGAGTCACAAAAAATTATTCTGCAACTATTTTGATGATTGTTTAAGTCTTTTTTCAATCAAAAACAGCAATCATTCCCCAATTCCTGCTTTTAAATTGTGACGACTTACTACCTTTTTGCCTTATGTGATAGTCGTAAACTGAATATCTGTGGGTTTTGTACTGTCAGTCAGACATAACAAGTAATCTGAAAAAATCTAGGTTTCGGCACATTTTAATGGTATTTGTCACTTTTCTGACATTTTCTCAACCAAGTGATTAATTGGTTAGTTGGCATAAATTATTGGCAGATAAACCTACGATGAAAAGAGGTGAGTTGCAGTCCTAAACACAAATATAAATCAGTGATGGTTAAGATGGTTTAACCAGCTGATGGTCAATAAAGCTTTAGCAAATGTCAGAAGTACAATTGTGACACAAATCTATTCAGGCTTTTAGAAGCCCAATAATGAATGTTCCTTGTGTTTTACCAGCTAAAGCAATGAGCAATGATAGTCTGGCTTATTTGAATGTGCCTGTTTGATGTGAAAAGTAAACAGTTTAGTTACAGTGTCACCAGAGTTACTGTCCTGACCCAATCAGCACACACTGACTACAAAATAAATATAGCTAAATATAAAATATACCTGACATTTTGCTTAGATGATTAATTGTGGCCATTTATAACGCTACAAGGTCGCAGGAGTGAGAGGTCTCGGATTTGAAGGGCAATAAAAGTGTCATACCAAGTGAACGCTGCTGTGGCAGAGAAAGGTGTTTGTAACATCTACATAGCAGCAACAAAACTGCAAAGGGATGGACCCCGTAAATGGCTTTTGATGAGCGGTTGTGGATTTTGTATAGAGCTAAAACTTTGAGCACAGTAGTTCAGTTATATGCCAGCAAACAATAGTTGGGATATGTTTCCAAAGGTACCTACTTTCAGAGCAAACTGGGTTATCTATACTATCTCCCGTACAGGTAGCATAGCATTTCTTTGGCGTTTATATCACGCTGGCTTGTTGGATGCTGCTTGCAGGAGCTGCAGACCATTCCATTAAGGCTGTTCCATACCAAAACCCATTCCTCAGGCTAAACTATAGCTATTGACAATCGTTCCTCGCTACTCTCTATACGGATATCAATAAAACGATGAAAAACAAATAGACTTTACCTCCGAGCGGTGTAGATGAAGACAGGGCACAATTTGTACGCTGCATTGAATAATTTCTTACTTTCGTCTTCCATCTATTTCACAGTCGCCATTTTCCGTGGTGGTCTGGTGTGGGACAGATCATTTCTTTTGTAAGGGCAAACGTACATACAATTACCTCTACGGTGACAGAACAAACAGATGTTTTAATAATTACATATGATTGTGTGGCTATTTTAAAAATCATCTATAGTTAAAAAGTTACTCAAGTTATTGTCTCGTAGAATTTCGTCACGTAATGTTACGAGACGGCGCCATGTTCCCCCGAAAGGATTGTAATGGTTCATTCCAGATAGGAGGCATAAAAAACCTGAGTTAATGACCATCTCTTTTGGGTAGTAGATTTTTTTAGGTTGATGGCGGTTAATCACCGTTTAAATTGATAACATGAATTGAAACATTAATTGCTATATGGTTTGTTTTTTTAAAGAACACACTTGGTTTTGATGTTTAAACTTGTCATTGACGCACAGACAAGAATTGTATGTCAGCACAGGAGAGATGTTACCACTATCCCCCCATGGATGTCTTCTCAGAGGTCTTTGTTGCTCCTAACCGGTTATTAGCCGGTTCAGTTATCCATTCTCCGTCTGTTTTAAAGAGAAAACACACTGTGTTTGAGCATACACTTCAAGTAAGAAATTAATTCCACAGTAAACAAATGTTACAGCCGATCTAGTTAAAAATTGATAACATTTAGCTGCAGCTCATATTTTTAATAAATAATTAAGTCGAGCTACAGTGTCAGTGTAGATGAAAGTGTGCTAATAAAGTCGTTATTGATGAGTGATTTAATCTGCCAACGAGGCAAAGAGGTGCTAATGTCAGAGTTGGTGGGGTCAAGGGTTAAACTGAGTAAACCCAGTCTTAATATCCGCGGATTACATTCATTATTTATTTCAGGTGGGTACAAAACGAGAAAATAATACTGATAACTTCGAAAATGACGAACTTTCTTGCAGATAACCGTTGATTTTTGAACGTTGGCAGCTTGCTGTTTACCGTTTTTCTATGCAGCTAAGCTAGCAAAGACCAGTTAACTCCACTGTTTTATTCCGGAAAAATAGTTACATAAATTAGTATCTTACTTGGAAACTCCTATCTGTATCCAGCCTAATATAGAAAACACTTTTCTTACACCTTTGTCCACCTGGTGGACTATTTATAAATTATTTAATTATGCCATATGTTTTGTTTATTAAATGCTAAAGCTAACTCAGTAGGATTATTGCTAATCATGTAGCTATATAAAAGCCGTATATTTCCATTTTCGTCAAAAAATGTATTGTAGAGATGATTTACTCTTTAATCCCTCAGATAGTTTGAATGCAACCAAGAAGGAAATAGCTACATCATTTGGAGGCTTGATTTTGGCATCAGATGATATATTATGAGATGTATCATCTCCCATTTAGCGTTGTTGCCCCAGACCAAAACAGAACTTCAATGAAGCCTCAGAATTTGCAATAGCAAATGTGCTTCATTTAATTCAACCATCAAATGAATTTCAGCCACATAAAAGATATTGTGAATACATAGCTATACAGATATATTTGTCGGTTAGTGTTTGTGTCCATGTAAGATCTCTGGGTTTTTTGTCTTTCTTTAAGATAGATGTTCCAAACCAGGATCCATCACACTGCTTTGCATTTAAAAGTGTGCACGCCTACATGATCTGATAAAATGTTGGACTCCAGTGACTGCACCTTGTCTCTGGACAATCTGTTTTTTGAGAAACCCACTGTCCTCAAAGTGTGAGTACAAAGAAATACTCCACATCATCCCTCTCTTTTGTTCCTCTCTTAGCAGCTTATCAATGTTTTTCCCACTGGATTGTATCCGACAGAAAGCCACTGCATCAGGAGGTCAGTCCTTGGCAGCTGGAAGTGCCTCCATCTCTTTCTCAGATTCCAGCCACTCAGGATATGCAGAAGGAGGCAGAGACATTTGCTACCCTATACAGTATGTTGTGCTCTGGATTAGGATGAATTCCTTTTCACTTGACTTGAGTAAACTGCTCAGTATCTGGGCTATTGAGGCCCTACTAAATCTAACTTTGTGACTCACTGACACGATAGCTTGAATACTCTTGAAAGCTTTCCCAATTTTTGTTGACTCGTGAAAACAAACAGGGATCTGGGACATTTTCTCATAATCTTTAGTATAACAGGAATTTCCTGCTGTAAATTCTTTTCATCTCACTAAATCATTCTCACATGATTTGAGAGTCACACCCGTAACAACAACATGACAACAACTTGATTTGATGAAACTCTCTCTCCTTTTACTTTATTACTCACAGGTTTCTCACAGAAATCCAAGAAGTTTCTCCCTCCTTTCAAAGTATCAGCTGGCCTTGACATCTTATCAAAAATCAACACTCCTTACAGTTTTAACAATGACGAGAAAAAGATGAGAGATGGCAGCAACAGTAACAGCATCAGTAGATGTAATGGCCTTTGGGGAGGTGAAGGGTTCAGGGATTACTCTCAGGGTCCCCGTCACAGTGGCAGAGGTGGAGATGAAACTCCGCAGGACTCTGGTCATGCGGCCATCAGCAGGAGGTGTTTGTCTCTGGACTGCAGCAAAACCCCACCTCTACGGAGAAGGCAAGCGTCAAGACAACATTTACATAATTGCAGATTAAATAGTCTGTGCATATTGTTTTCAGAGAGTCTCCCTCTTGTACATATTTTGAAAGATAAGACGAAATTTACACTTGGGGGCAGAAACGGTTTTCTGATTTCAAAGCGTATAATTCCTTAAGATTGATATGTGGCCTAAAGTACAAAATGGTAAAATTTTAAGGCCATAAAAATCAGGTCAACAAGGATTTTCTTTCCTTGGAGGTGGATGCAGAACATGATTTAAAAATGCTTAAATTAGCAGGATTTATGTTACTCGCTAAAGCCTTGTTTCCAGTTTTTCCCTGTCCAAAAATGTAATGTAGTGCTGATTCACTCTTTAATCCCTGAAATTGTTTGAATACAATGATCTGCTTAGTTAAAATGGGACTACAGTGAATCATGAAGAGAGTTGACTTTTACATCAGTGGACAGTTCATTAGAAGAACATGGAAATATGCAAAACCATCCCCCATGTTAGCCTTGTTGCTAGAGGCAAGAATGCCTGGCCTTCCTCAAAAAAGCTTCCAACCTTTCAGCCGCAACAACAGTTTTTCCTCTTTGATTCTACCTTCCACCTCTTTCAATTCTTTATTCTCTCCATAACAGCTTGTTCAAGGTTCAGGTGTCGAACGGTGGAGGTGACTCTTCAAACACAGATGACCTCAGTAGCAGCGGCAGCAGCAGCCAGACAGCATCCAGACCTCAAACTTTTCTCAGTCAGGTTACCATGGCGACAGTACCTCCTCCTCTTCAACCGCCACGGACGACAGTTAGCCAAGCAGCTCCTCCTTTCCCCCGAAAGCCCCCCTTTTCACCCCCTCCACTGGGCTCATCTGCAGCAAGTGGCCGACCCCCGCAGCAGGCGACACATGCAGAGATGCCGGACAAGGGCACAAAGAGAGCTTTCGTTCCGCCCATGATGCCTCAGCCGCTCTGTATACAAGGTGCTGCACTGCATTAATACAGTCACAGACAGGCGCTGCGCTCCCAGTCTATGATTGGTTTGCCAAATACCACTCATATAGCTCCTGTAAAGTGTTGCAGCTAATGAGTATTCCCATGTCTAGCCGTGGCAGCAGCTGCCACAATGTGTTAGGGTGTGATGAGGTGAAATGGGGTGAGCTCTCCCCATTGACCGCTCCAGTGTAATGAAACATGCTGGACACTAGGTGGTAGATAGAAGAACAGTAGAAGCAGTAGGCAGTAACAGTAGAAGCCTTGTAGTCTACAGTCACGTTTGAAGTTTTGTTTTACCAATACTACAAACTAATTCCTTAATGTTACACCTTGAAAAAATGCTAAAAGCCTCATAACATAAAATGAGTAAGGGATCAGTGAGAGTGAGGCTGAGAATGAAAGTCTGATTATGTTTGAACTGTGAACATTTTAGGTTCTTCTGGGTCTGAAGTTTTGCGACCTGTTTCTGAAATCCGTATCCTTTTTGTTGTTGTGTAAGTTAATACAGTTTGAAAGTTAGATAGAGCTTGAACTGTGCCAGTATGATTGGAATGTAATTTCACAACTGATGTGGTTTGATTTCCTGAACTATGCTAACACAGCATCTAAGTTCAGATCCGTCTTCAACGAGTTCCCATTTTTCAACTACGTTCAGTCCAAAGCACTAGATGACGTAAGCATTATCTGAAAGCCTTCACAAACACAATGTTGAAGATTACGAATAACATGATGGTATTCATTGTCTTGTTACAAACTATGACCTGGAGTGTCACCTGGACTGTATTAATGTTTGGTTTGTTCACAGGTTCTTTACACAGGTAAGAACTTTGTGGCATGTGCTCCTACTGGATCGGGTAAAACGGTGCTGTTTGAGCTGGCCATCATTCGCCTTCTAATGGAGACGTCAGAGCCCTGGAGAGACGTCAAAGCTGTCTATAGTGAGCATACAGCGTTATTCTGTATAACTTGTTGACTAAACTTGGCCTGAAATAATTTGTTATACTCACAGAAAATACAGCATTGCATTTGAAAAGTTGTATATTCCAGTCTCAGTTTTGGGATTTATGATTCCTACTTAGGAAGCTTAGAAAACCTCCTGAAACCATGTATTTCATGGAACTTTTTTGGAACTGGTTCAAAACACAGATCTGATTTACTTTACTGTATATACCCCTTGCCAGTGTAAACAAAGCTCGTGCTGTAACAAACTGTCAGCTCTTTGTATCAAAAGCTTGAGGAAGTGAATGGAATTCTATACACAATAAATCTGAATTTAAACAAAACCAGCTAAGGGAACATTGTTTTGACACAATACACCTGACTGTAATCACACACTGGGGCTTTGATGTTACATTTTTCTTCTGGCTTGCTCGTGTATCATTTTCAGTGTTTTGATTTTTGAGTCAGTCTTGTAAAAAGATTCCTTGTTTGTTCTTGCCAGTGGCCCCTATCAAAGCTCTGTGCAGTCAGTGCTTTGAGAGCTGGAAGAAGAAGTTTGGTCCTCTGGGACTGATCTGTAAGGAGCTTACAGGCGACACAGAGATCGACGACTTCTTTGAGATTCAGGACTCTCACATCATCCTGACCACACCGGTGTGTGACACTATACTGGATTTCAACCGAACAAATGCAACAAAATTTGAAGGAGTGGAAAAGAATATGACCTGGTGTTTTACCTGAATATACAAAGTTGTATTTATTGTTCTTTCAGGAAAAATGGGACAGCATGACAAGAAAATGGAAGGATAACTGTCTGCTGCAGCTAGTCAGGCTCTTCCTTATTGATGAGGTCAGTGTGTTTGTTAGATATTGAGTTCACAGGCCTATGTTTCAGTGTTCATAGCATCTCACAGTCAGACTGCATTATGGTGGATGCTCACTGTGCACTCGTGTACTCACAGATATACTGTTCACATTGTTTAATTATTCCACATTGCATGATGGCACATCATTAGCCTCAGCCCTCAGCAGTTTATTTCACTTGAGGTTAGCCATTAAAAACTTACAGCACATCATGTCCTGTGACTGTGTATTCAATCTAGTTCTTTTTGGAGATGCACCCCCTTATGTTAATAATGGAAAACAATGATAAAGGATGGGTTAACTTTATTTGACCCCCATACAAACATCCCTGTTGAACCTCTGAGATGAAGACAACTGTAAGATGAAACATTTCTTTCATGCAGGTTCATGTGGTGAAAGATGCGACCCGTGGTGCCACCTTGGAAGTCGTGGTGAGCAGGATGAAGGCGGTACACGACTACAGGAGAGCACAGAATCCAGACGCAGGCCTCTCTATGAGGTTTGTGGCTGTATCAGCCACCGTACCCAACATCTCTGATGTAAGTAGCTGACAAAGAAAGTCAGCCAGCTCTCTGTCCTGTATATGTTTGCAGTGTATCTCTAGTATAAATCAGGAGCCTGTGGCTAATTCTTGAACTGTCTGCCTGTTATTAGATAGCAGACTGGTTGTCTAATGAGAGCGGTCCAGCCACATATCTGTATATGGATGAGAGCCATCGCCCGGTGAAGCTGAGAAAGGTGGTGCTGGGATTCCCGTGCAACCCAAGCCAAACAGAGTTTAAGTTTGACCTGTCACTCAACTACAAGATGGCCAACATCATACAGACTTACTCTGACCAGAAGCCTGCTCTTGTGGTGGGTCGGGAAAATGGGGCAAACTATGTGTCCTTTTTTGTGCATGTGTTTGTTGTCCTTTTATATGAGATTACTTCTGTTTTTCTGTAGTTTTGCTCTACCAGGAAAGGAGTCCAGACGTCAGCTGCAGTTCTGGCCAAGGATGCTCGATTCATTATGAGTATTGAGCACAAGCAAAGGTATGTTTCTTCCTTATCCATAATGTCTATACATATGCTACCCAAACATTTCATCATTCTTCACCGCAGTAGCTTGATCTTCTTGACTTTCTTGTAACTTTACAATCCTGTTTAGGTTGATAAAATATGCAAACTCTATTCTGGATACAAAACTGAGAGGTGAGTTTTCTGGGCAGCCACCAATCCCCTTCTGAAAGCTAAACGGTAAGATCCCATTAGATACAAACTTTGAAACCTGCTTCAGTCCAGACCTACTAAGAAAGCACATGTTGATTTGAGTTTGACTTAGACTAACAACTGTATAACATTGTATTGTGTTTATGTGGCAGATCTGGTCATGTTAGGAGTTGGTTACCACCATGCAGGAGTTGACTTGTCAGATAGGAAGCTGATAGAAGAGGCCTTCACTCTGGGAGACTTGCCTGTTCTCTGTGAGACTTTGACACTAATACAAACTATGAGACTATATAAGTATGCAACATGATCCTGTGTTTTCATTTTCTTTGTAACAGTGCAGATGCAAACAGGAAAGACAATAGTCACGGGTTATAACTGAGTCATTAAGTACTTCAGTCATATTGTGTTGGGATCTGCCCAAGATTTGCATCTACAGAAATGTAAAAAATGTATGTAAATGCCTGTTTAATGGTTATATAATGGTAATATAATATGAAGAAGAATGACCTATCCTGGTATGTTTTTAAGTAAATAGTAATATGCAATATTTTTCAAGCCACTACCATAAGTAACAAATGAGACTGAAAACTTTTATTCTGTTTCTAATGTGACTGTTGCATTTTGAGACAGTGAAGATCATAAAAATGGCATTTTGATGTCAGCAATGAAGATAATATTGTACTAACACCAATGTTGTTTTTAAAGCTTATACCCACTGATATTGATCATATGCCGACTTATTGGTGTGTCTCTGATTAAAACCATTATACCAGGAACCACACACTTGTGCAAAACAATCGTAAACTTTTACCACTTGCTGCGATGATTTAAAAAGGTTTTTATTGAATTTTATGGGCACTGAATTTATGTTTGTGATCTCATTTCTTATATCCTAGTTACTACCAGGACTCTGGCCATGGGGGTGAACCTGCCAGCTCATCTGGTGGTGATCAAGTCCACTGTGCAGTATGTTGCAGGCTCCTGTGAAGAGTACAGCGAGGCTGACCTGCTGCAGATGATAGGCCGAGCTGGAAGACCACAGGTAACGGCAGAACAATAATGGAATACTTTATCTCCATGACTTTATCTCTTTTAACCATTATTAAGGCAGATATTTAGGTTTTTCTTTCCTTTTCTAGTTTGACACATCAGCGACTGCAGTGATCATGACCAAGGTTCAAACCAGAGAGAAGTATATGAAACTTATGAATGGGATGGAAATCATTGAGAGCAGGTATTTTGGATAGCAGCTGTGTCATTAGGCTCTATTGTTCTCTCTCACATGTGAACACGTGGAGGAGAGAGATCATACAGTATTACAGGAGGTAACAGTATGCCTTGTTTCCCCAGCTTACACAGTCACCTGGTGGAGCACCTGAATGCTGAGATTGTTCTCCAAACCATCAGTCATGTCAACATGGCTCTGGACTGGATACGCTCCACCTTCCTCTACATCAGAGCCCTCAAGAACCCCACACACTACGGTCAGAGCGCAAAGCACAAATACATATAAAATGCAGGAAATAGTACCTACCGTCTTTGTCATTACTGTTTGTAAAATCAGTCAGTGTAGTGTTCCTCACCTTCCATTTCAGGTTTCTCTGCTGACTTAGACAGATATGGAATCGAAGCCAAATTGCAAGGTGGGCCATGATCATTTGTTGTTCTGTCTGAAGTCTTTGAGGCCACCGAAGTAGTTTGTTCCTACTACTTGTAGTTTAAGGTGACGACTGTTTCTCATTTTCTTTTTAGAACTGTGTCTGAAGAACCTCAACTCTCTCTCCTCCATTGGTCTGATCAACATGGATGAAGATATCAACATCAAACCAACAGGTAGAGGGGAAATTTATTTAAATAGTAGTCAAAATGTTTAATGTATTCTTCTTGAGATATTTTTTAACCTATGATCAGTGACATGGTTGACATTTATATCTTTAACTACTTCTTTTTCATCTGACCCTCATCTTCTGGATATAAAAGTCATTTATTTGTTTTGGTCTTGAAGAGGCTGGCAGGTTGATGGCTAGGTACTTTGTTGCTTTTGATACCATGAAACGGTTCTGCGAAGTGGCTGGCACTGAGACGCTGTCTGACCTGGTAGGTTTCCTGACAAATGTATTTGATTAAAATGCAGTTACATCGACATTTTGTGGTGTAACACTGTATTCCTGCAAAAGGAAAAGATTTAAATGTGTTGTGCTGTGCTGTATATTGCATGGCATTGCAAAAACATAGTATTCAGATCAAAAGAGCTTGTATGTACAGATCGAGCTGGTGTCAAAGAGCAGAGAGTTCAGCGACATTCAGCTGAGAATGAATGAGAAGAGGCCCTTGAACACTTTAAACAGGGACAAGAACAGGATCACCATCAGGTCAGAGACATTTATAGGATCCATAATTGGATATAGAGTATCTTCTGTTTGCTGAGTCCTTTTGCACCATCTTAATTTAACTTTTGGATGGGAAAGGCACAATGATGGAGGTAGACCAGAGCCATAGTAAATTACTTTTTTATGTGTTTTTCCAGGTTTCCTATTGAGGGAAAGATCAAAACCAGTGAGATGAAAGTCAACTGGTAGGTTTATGTATTCTGCACTTTCCCTGTGGAAAAGCAGTGCTGAATAAAAAAAGGAATACTGGTTTATGACTTTTAATGTATAAAGGCACTCATGAATTTCCCATGGACTGCCCTCTGCACATGTCATGTGTTCATTGTTGTGTCTTTAGCTTGATTCAGGCTCAGCTCGGTTCCATCTCAATTCAAGAGTTTGGACTTACACAGGAGACAGCAAAGATCTTCAGGAACGGGATGCGCATCAGCAAATGTATGTTGTGTAAATCAGGGACAGCGTATAAACAAAGTGTTGTCTGACTGTATGTTTTTAAACTGATTGTATTTTGATTTTAATCAGGTCTGTCAGAGTTTCTGAGTCATCGATACAAGACGGGTTTCTCTGCTCTGCTCAACGCCCTGATCCTAGCTAAGTGCTTCAGATCAAAGCTTTGGGAGAACTCACCCTATGTTTCCAAACAGCTGGAGAAGATAGGTGGGTACTTTGCTATGTTATATACCGGTAATAGCCCTTCATCTAAGCAATGATAATACAGTGATAAAATATAGTTTTAGTGATTCTTGGACACACACTGGTTTATTTTAGAAAAAAAAATGTATGCACAGTTGCTACAAGATGAATTAATTAATAAACCAAATATTCTTTCTATTAAATGCAATATCTAAACATTTGATAATAACACGTTGTGTGTTTCAGGCCAATCTCTCTCAACTGCCATGGTGAACGCTGGACTCACCACTTTTAGCAAAATAGAGCAAGCCAATGCCAGAGAGCTCGAGCTGGTGAGTCTGTGTAACATTTCAAAAGAAATCACTGTCTGGTAATCCAAAGCATTTGATGTAATTGTTATTTGAACTATAATTTTAGGTTATTATTGTATAAAGCATTTGGATATGCTTTGTTATAACTTCATTTCTCTCATTCAGATTCTCAACAGACATCCACCATTTGGCAACCAAATCAGAGAATCTGTCATACACTTCCCGAAGTATGAAGTCACATTGGAGCAGGTAAAAGGCGCTGCACAGTATTATTATCAAGGACATTATATAACATCATATAATAGAGCTTTTCTCTTTCTGTTTGTCAGACTTTTGAGATGTTGTTGCGAGTGAGGATTCGTTGTTATTCTTGTTTTTTTATTAGTTGTTGCTGTATATTTATATATAAGCTATTTTGTAGCTTCCAAGGTATAGCTGTGATATTGCGGAGATTGTGGTGAAGGTGAACGTAAAAAACCAAGCACAGCTGCTGTCCAGGAAAACAGCTCCAGACCACCACTATGTCTCTCTGATCATCGGAGACTCTGACAACAATGTGGTCTTCCTACAGAAACTCACGTGAGAAACAAATATTTGTGTCCCAGGCTTCCAACAAACTTTACTGTCTTTCAACTACCCTCTCTTTCCCCTCTCTAACCATTATGTAAAAAAAAAGAATTTCCAGTAAATAGATTTTCAGCTGGCATCCTCCATCTTTGTTTTTCAGGGATTTGGTGCTGTTGAAGAGTGGTAGCTGGTCGAAGAAGATTGAGGTGGCGAAGGCCTCAGCGGGAGAGGAGATCAGTGTCAATCTCATCAGCTCAGAATATGGTAAGGCAGTAAACCATGGAAATATTGTAACGGTATGTTGTGCTGTTCAGTACAAACTCCTATTATTTGTAAACTGAACGAATTACCATGCCTTTTGTTCAACATTTGTTTTGCAATTCAGTCCTGTAGCTGAGCTGAGATATCTAAGTGTGTCAAACTAAATGAGATGATTATTCAATTATTATGTTTTTTTTTATCAATGTTAGGTACATTTACGACACTGACTGCCCTCTCTCTTATAGTGGGCTTGGACATCCAGCAGAAGTTCAATGTGTACTACTCTGGAGCCAGGAGGTTTGGCACCTGTGATAATCCTAAAAACATACTGTATGATGCTGCTGGACAACAATCGCTCTCTGCACTGAAGCCACAGTCTACAGATCAGGCTACACCTCAGCGGGGAAATGCCACATGTGCTACAGACCAAGGCACTGCACTGTAGCTTTGTTACTGATGATTTTGTTGATTCTGAAATATTAAATATTTCATATCGATATGGTATTTTTAAAGGGTAGATTGATATTTGACATGTCTTTTTTTTTCTCTATTAAAATGTGGCAACTCAACTTTATAATCAGATCTAGGCGACAAGAGACAGTGCAACCACTTCTGCAAGAACAAGGATCTTTGTGGCCATGACTGCTGTGCGTACAATCGCTCATCTTTCACCTTGTTCGAGTATTTTCGTGCATTCATGTATCTAAATGTGCATTATTTTGTGTGCCTGTTAAGATTATAGAGGTGTTATTCCTTCAGTCTGTCCAATGAGAGTGCATATGTGTCTCAAAAGGTAAAGTAGGTGTAACTGTGGCACGGAAGAGGTCAGCAAATCAAGAATCCAGTTTCTCTTCCTATTTGAAAGACCTGAGGAACAGGTGTGACACACTGGCGCAGACTCCTGTCAAACGACTCAAGGTGAGGAAGACAACCGGTATGATTTTTGGAATCTATCCAAGCCTGCGCCACATAAAACAGAGTTGTTGAACTCAGGTTTGTCACGATTTAATATGTAGTTGTCTGTGACTGCTGTAACACATAAACCGGAGGTTGTGTTATCCTACGCCAATTTCATCCAATACCTCACACACAACACAGTAGAACAGGAAGGAAAGTGCACTTACCTGAGATATTTTTCTCCAGAAAACATTTCATGTTGAAGCTGCAGAATAAACTAATGAGTCAGTGCCATGTCAACACTGGTTAAGATAAGATTAAAAGAAATGTCAATGATACAAGTAGGGGATGTTGAATTCTTGCAAAGAAACATAAGAGATATAGAAGCCACAGAAAACAGCAGAGATGATAGCAATAAAACAAAATATATAACATAACATAATTTTATACACAAACAGGTACTATACTGTGTAGGGTTAGTATATGAGAATACTATAAAATATATGTGTTGGTTTATAAACGTACAATACACAGATTATATACAATATGTGTTTCTATGTAGATTCTATCCACGACTCCAGATGCAGTTATCATACAGTATGTGTACTGTACATGTGCAAGCTGAATGTGCATCGCTTTGTTTTTTATACTGCTCTTCTAAATGAGAATGGCAAACATAGTCTTTGTGTCTAACGATGAAATTCTTAACAAGAAGAAAATATTTCAGTGTTACTAAGATGAACACGTGTGTGTGTGATGTTCTTGTTGTATTTCCTCAGATGAAAATGAGTGAGGAGTCTGTGTCTGTCAACATACAGGAGTTTGCTTACAAACCCAAAGAGAGGCTTCCTGCTGTTTCCTGGTATTCACATTTTCACTGATATTTTAGACTTTGAATGGCGCCATAAATTGCTGCTGCAGCTTAGATTAGAGTAAAATGTGTGAAACAGATTAATCTGGCCTGGTGGTTAAGTATATTCATTTATGGGATCTGAAGGTATGGGATAAACCACTATGAAGCTTCAGGGAGACTTCACACTGAGACTATAGATCTGACAGGAGAAGACTGTGCTCATCACACAGATGTAGTTAATCTGGACGACTTTGACAGCGGTAAGCAAGTGGCATTAAGAAGATGACTCTGAACTCCACGCATTTCCATATATGACTGTGACTGTATATTTCTCTGTCTCTCTCTCTCTCTCCTTATCAGATTATAACGACTACGTTGGGGACATGCACAGGATGATGGAAACGCCGGTCCAAACCTCTGCTGCATCTCATGCTCACTCTCAAAGTATGGCAAACAGCTTAACTCTAACTCATTAGTAGAGAGACCAAACTGGTGGTTTTGCAGGTTGTAGCTCAGTCACTACAATACTTACCACCAATCCTGCTTCCTCACACACTGTGGACTGGACATGTCAGTCAATACACAATACACAAACAGAAGAATGCAAAATTTACACATGGTGTTTTACACTAAAATGTATTTAAGAATGAAAGCGTGTGTTTCAACACAGTTTGTTTGTGTCATTTAAGCAATCATTGAAATTACATTATATATCAATCATATTGCCGAGATAATCACTTTTACCACCGACAACTTTAAAGCACTTAAGTCAAGTAGTGAATGGTGGAAAACACCAAAACTGAGGAGATCTAATGCAGATACTTTTTTCAGACTGAATCCAAGAAAGCCTATAGTACAGTAACATTTGACGGTGTAGTCATCCTTTCTTAAAAATTCTTCTGTATTCAGGTTCGTCAGTGTGGATGAACCCAGGAACAAGTGGCTGGAGTCAAATCCCTGAACAGCATCTCAACCAAATCAATACATCCAGCCCAGCTTTCTCAAAGAGGTCCACTGTGGTAACGAACCAGGACACTCAGTGTGAAACAGCTTCATCCTTACAAATACCAGCAATCACCTTTGACCTTGGAAATGAATGGGACAACTGGGGTGACTTTGATGATGAGAACTTGGTGCATGCCAGTGAGACAGCGTTTGCCTCATGCACAACTAATGCTGGAAGTCAAATCCAGCAGCCTGTTGAGTACAACGTGCCAGGTAGAGTTTCATTTTACGCAGGAGAGAGATGGAGGATCAATTTGTTCGCTTTTCATACATCCTATTAAGAAGTCATTGTAACACATACACAGTCATGTTTTCATCATCGTTGTATAAACTACTAAATTATGCCTCCACACCTTGCACTTTTTCATGTACATATCATGTGTATTGTGTATATTGTATTTATTAGTGTATATTTGGTATATTTTTGTTGTATATTTCCATAGATGTTTATTCTATAGATGTTTATTTTTCTGCTGTGGTAAATGAATTTCCCAGTTGTGGGATTAATAAAGTTAATCTAATCTAATGCTATGATTTTGATAACAATATTAAACATTTTGTGTGTAGGGTTTGCTGTTACATCAGAACCACTACTCTTCAGTCCCTCACAGGTCCAACCCTGCATAACCACTACCAGTACACCACTGAGGTAAAGGCAGAAACGCATGCTCATATTCCCCCCAATTGTCTGTTTCAAACACCAGTAATCAAATAATGTGTAAATTATGTAAAATCTCCTCTCAGAAAATACAGAGTTGTTCACTGACGTTTCATATCGTAGGTTAAGACAGAAAAAACATTTGTTATGTTTTTGTGTTTTAGGGGAATTTTACCAAATACAAGTCCTGAAATCAGAAAACCAGTATCGTCACTGGTCACAGTCAGACCTCAGAATAGCATCACACTCGATTGGAATAAGAAGGTGAGTGTGTGTATCCAGAGATCTCTGCACATGCTACTTTTGCTGTTTAATGACTACATTTACATACATGGAAAACACTATTGTTTACATGGTTGTTTGTGTAGATGTTTTTGATTTTTATAACCCACTAATTATCATACTGCGGTTGTGAGAAACACAGTGGAGCTGCCTAGTTTACATAATACACATCATAGTATTACTACCCTGTCTGCTGCACCATGTAAACATCTTGAACATCTTACTCCTTCCATTGTTTTTAGCTCCATGGATTCATGTTGCTCTTTTGGTGATGGGAATTTCTCTCTGTGGACAGGAATATTCTGTTAGTTTATTAATAGCTAATGGGGTTACTGACTCCTAGGTTAGGCTTAATGAAATGTGCCTGTAAACAGCTTAATGTTTTCTAAAATCTTAACAGGAGTTTGGTCAGTGGCTGAGGTACTTGGCTCATGTGACAATTGCCTCTCTTCCTCCTCATGCAGAGACCGAGCATCTTCAGTGAAGAGATCACAGTAAAAGCCTCGGAAAATTTCCCAAAACAGACGCTCGTGGCACCAGCAACCAGAAGGTTTGATTTCTTCTCAACAATGAAAGAATCGGCCGACTCCAGCTCATGTGTCAGCAGAAGGTACTGCAAAATATAATTAAAAGGGTTTTATTTTGACTGATTACAATATTTTCTTTAATATATAATTAAATTAAACTATCTGGAATACGTTTTTACAGAAGTATATTTTTAACCTGATTTCCTCTTTTTTTTTACATGCTACGTCTTCAGCATCAACAGCAAAGAGGAGGAAGCTTTCCTTGGGATATTTGATGGTATATTTTAGAAGTAGGGCATGTCTAACTCTGATATAAATATGTCATGAGCAAGTGTTTTGTTATGTTTGTGTTAAGCTTTCTTTAACTTGTGAGCTTCACATCAAGTTGTAAAATGTTAAAGTCATGTCATTATTCTTAAATAGTTTCTAATGTTAGTTCTATTTGTTACTAATGTAATTTATGTATTCATGTATTCGTTAATTTATTTAATTAAGTCTGTTCATTAGATTATACAGTGTAGTCTTGGCTAAATGCTCAACATGAAAATCAACCTGTTTTGTTTAATTAGAAGGAGCTTTGTGATAGTTGGCATCCTTTAAGTTATTGTGTGTGCTGAATACATTTTTGTACTTGTCACAGCGGCCACGTGTCTTATTTTATCATTAGTAGTCTTCCTAAATGGCACTAAAAGTTCCTAGCAAAGAGTTTCTTCTTAAGAGCTATACACAAAGCTTCTGAGAGAAACTTTTACTGAGAGACAGAGAGACAAAAGTGCAGGGATGAGTTTGACCCCATTGCTATGGATGGCATCATCTCTCTGGATTAGTAGTGACTGGTTGAGAGTAAATGTGTCAGTAAATGTGAAGTAAAATATTAATCAATGTGTTGTATGAATAATGTATGAATTGTAGTGGATTAGATTAGATTATTTTAAATACCATTTTAAATGAAATAAAAGGGTAAATAAAAAGCATCAATTATATTTAAATTAAGAATTATATTTTAAATTAGAAAATAGTAAAAAGTAATACATATTACATTAAATTAAACCAATTAAACTAAATTTAATGATTAAATACAGTTATATATAATTGAAATGAAACGAATTAAATTAAAACGACATGAAATTCAATCAGTAACATTAAATCATTTATAAATTGAATTAGAAAATATATGTAATGAAGTTAAGTAAGAACAAGAAATTGTTTTTTTTTTGTAATTGTTAAATTGAATCAGTTACATTAGATTAAAAACAATTAAATTCACACCTCATAAATGAATGTATTCATTTAATTAAGTTTAAACAAAAATGAAATGGAGCTGATTCTTGTGAAGTCACTCACCACAGAGATTCATTATTGTTCTGTTTTCCCGGTGTTTTGAAGTTCTTAGGGACTTTTAGCCTGAGGATGTTTTGAGAATAAAGTCCTACATGTTACAGGAGATCATCCCTTTAATTTCATGTTTAAGTGTAAGACTTAAGCAGCACAGTGATTGTGGACCATAAATAATGGTGTGGACCACATAAAGTTGGTGTTTTCACCTCTGTTGTTGGGTAACGCCAACTGTAGCGGATATCTGATACCACGTGATTTGTGCTATTGTAACGCGAGATGTGTGACGTAACTTTTAGCGCGGAGTTTGTTGTTGGCGGAAAAGCTTCAGTATTAAAGTCTGAGCAGTTTACTTTGTTCATCCGCAGACGGAGTGAGATTATATATTTAATGTGTCACTGATGAAGCATTAGCTCGACGCTATACCGCGCTTTTATTAAATGCTTTTTTGAGAAACTGTTGCACTTTACGACCAAATAAAGCGGTGAGTTTCTCTTTGTTTTCCAGAAGCTTGAGTTAGCTAGCTTGACAGACTGTAGCTAACAGTAGCATGCTAGTGTAGTTGTAATGACAAGATAAACAGCTATGAGTTAGATAAACATTAGCCATACTTGGTTCTTGTCAAACCATGGCAGTTTAACCAGATAGTTTGCCAATAACCACTCGCTTTGTGAAGTGGATATAGTTTTCCATAGACTGTCCAACCTAACGTTGCCTCTTATAGGTAGTTTGACAGTGACTGTATGGTAATCACTTAAACGTTTTTTGTCATTAACATTTCCACCCTTTTTCTTTCTTCATGTCTCTCAGATGGAGTTGTCTCCTGTGTGCACTGAAGGCATCAGCACAGACGGATGTATAATCAAATCTGACAGCGGTCACAGGAAAAGCAAAGTCTCAAGTAAGTTGGACACAAAAACTTAACTGTGATGTGAAAGAAACAAAGACATACAATCAGCATTTGAGTATAGATGCAGCACTATATTAGCATTTTGACAAATACCAGGTTGAAAAGCAGAAATATTTACAGCCAATATTCATCAAACTGTTTTTTTTTCAAATAAAGGGGTATGCCACTTTGTAAAAATATTATGGTAGGAATATAATTAAATAATCACTGTCTTAAAGGTAAGCCTTTAAGGCATCCCTGTAAAACTTGTACCTGTACACCAGCACATACTGATCTTTGCTGACCTGAGTGGAGGAAAATGTAGAATTCAAGAAACGTCTTGTGCATGTGTGACAGTATTATACTTTGTTTTTCCTTCCAGGAGATGTGGAGATGGACATTGAGTTTTTGTATAAAGCTGTTCCTCAGCTGGCAAAGGTTTTCCGCATCATAGACAAAATTGGAGAAGGTACATGCTCTGCATATCTTTATCCACGCTTTTCTTTACTGTCTGCTGAAGAGACATTTTTCTTTAAGGTCATTGGATTTATTGGAGCAGAAGAGGTGATGTGCTCATGACATGTGCATCTGTGTATCAGGTACGTTCAGCTCGGTGTACCTGGGTGAGGCTCAGATGCGGGATGGGAGCAGAGAGATGTTTGCCCTGAAGCACCTCATCCCAACCAGCCACCCTACACGCATTGCTGCTGAGCTTCAGTGTCTCACTGTTGCTGGGTGAGTCTAAATACTGCTGTGCTTTTATCGAGTGACATACAAGATATTTCTCTGTGCCCCTAGACTGTCAGGCTGCCTTTTTATAGAACTCAACAGCTAATTAAAATTCTTTAAAGTCGCATCATTAAAATATATTTCCAGACTTTGCTTCATTTATTTTTTTATGCTGTTGTTAATAAACCAGTAGCATTCCCACAAACTAGTCAATAAAAAACTATTTTGTATCATAATAGATCTCTTCACTGAAAGCTTATTTTTATGCTGTAGAAAATCAGTGTGTGGGTTCCTCATTTGTCTAACGTTTCATGATTCAGCTGAACCTACGCACATCAACACATTTACGGCTGGTTTGGCAAGATAGATGCAAGAGAAAACACTCATTTGAATATATGGCTGTATACTTCTGTTTGATCAGTGTTTTTATTATGATTTTTGAAAGTGACTGGCCAAAACTGACATCATCACACAGAGAAATCACAAAACACACTGAAATAAGTTTTGTTGTCTAAATGCATTTTTTTTCTGTTTTCAGAGGCACAGAGAATGTGATGGGGGTGTCGTACTGCTTCAGGAAGGATGATCATGTGGTGATTGTCATGCCCTATATGGAGCATCAAGCTATTGTGGTATGTTCATTGTCATAAAGTAGTTTCTGTCATGCACTTTACTTCTGCTTTTCAGTGACATCATGTGTGACTCTTGCACGAACACAAAAATGTTCAAAACATTAATCAAGTAGTTGTTGGTCTTGATATAGTAGTAGTTTTTATGTTTCCTGGCTTCTATTTAAAAACTTATTATCCAATCACAATGTATTTATCAGGACATCATTGGCTCACTAACCTTTGAAGAGGTACGCCTGTATATCTACCACCTTTTGAAAGCCCTGAGACACATCCACCAGTTTGGCATCATTCACCGTGACATCAAACCAAACAATTTCCTCTACAACAGGAACAGCAAAATGTGAGTAGTTGCACCTTTCTGTATAATTCAAAGTGCTGGGCACATAGCACATGAAGCATTAATTCGTTTCCCTGTTGAAAATGTGTGTTTGTGTGTGTAGGTATGCCCTGGTGGACTTCGGCCTGGCTCAGGGTGCAGCGGACACCCAGATCGAGTTGCTGAAGGTGGTGAGGCAGAGGCCATCACAGAAAGGTGGAGGGTCCACAGGGAAACAAGACACCACACAACGGAGCAAAGCACCAGCTAGACTCCATCCCAAAACTACCACTGTCACCACAGCCTCAACCTCATTACTTCTGCCTCCACGGCAAAACACAGCCCTGCCACCTTCATCCCCCTCTTCCTCCACCACTACCGTTACCACCACATCTTCCTCAGCCTCTCGGAAAGCACTAGTTAAAAAAGCACGTTCTGTCACCACCACCATCACCACCTCCACATCTCGCACAAAGCACACAAAGGTGCACTAAGTTGATATTTTATTTTTATTTTGACATTCACTGGTCTTTCTGAGTCTTTTCTTTGTCCAATAAGAGCACAATTGTGTTAAAGTTTATTGGGCATTGGGCTAAGGATTTCCTGGATGGAAGTACCTTTGCATTTGTTTTTTTTTGTTTGCACTAATATGTTGGATTTAGCTAAATTCTCCCTTCCATGTTTGTTTTCTCTAGGATTTGACAGGACTACGCAAAGTGCCGCGGCCTGTGTTTGGAGAGAAGAACCTGAACAGCTGTGCTCCAGCTCCCTCCACCACAAAACAAGCTGCCATTAAGACGGAGGTAAGCAAGGTAGAACGTAAGCTTTTGGAAGAATAAGAGGTTTCAGTCTTGTCCCTTTCAATATCAGGTGATGGAAGTGGAGAGATGACACCAAAGATGCCAGTACTCATTAAACATTTAATTCTGACGTGCGTTTAAAAAAATGTATGTTTAAGTCATTCAGCCAAAATACACCAGTGTGATTATGTATGTTATTATCTGACATCAGCTTGTTTAAAGAATTTTTTCACTTACACATAACTCAAGTACTTAAAGTAATGGAGTGATTTTTTTCCAAACACAGCTCGTCTCACAGCTATTGAAATTACAAAAAAATGAAAGTTGTGAACCTATTGAAAAAGGCCTTTTTATTTGCTTTAAAGATAACCTTTTAAAGTGTTTTTTTTTTTTGTTTCAGTGTCGTCATGTATTTTCATTTTATAAAATCTAAATTTTCACCTTTGTTTAGCTGGTAAAGCCCATCAAAACGGAGGACGCAGCCAGCCGGAGGTACTCTTCAGCCGGCCGGGGGGCCCTGCCTGTCAGGAGCCAGAGCAGCAGTCAGAGACCTCAGAGGACTGTACACCAGGGCCTCACCTGTAACTGCTACCTGACGGACCGCGTCTGCAATATCTGCATGTCCAGGTAACAAAAAACATCACACTGATCCAGGCTTTTTTACACACACACACACACACACACACACACACACACACACACACACACACACACACACGTTAATCAAAAAAAGGAGAGAGAAATCCCTTCTTCTCATGTTTTAGTCATCAATTTAAATAATGTAACATCTATAGCATCTGTTTTCTCATCAGAAATATGACCTTTACAGTTCAAGTTTTATTGACACCTGTATAGGAACCACCACGCATCTATAAGATGAAACTCTTGTCACAAGCCACTCTCTTTATAACACTACAAATCTAAAAATGTTGTGTGAAGAGCTTGATATTTGATTTCTGTTTTTTGTGTTGTTGTGAACAAATGCCTCTTTAATGTCCCTGGTTTTGACTGAAGGAAGCAGCAGGTGGCACCGAGGGCTGGAACTCCAGGCTTCAGAGCACCAGAAGTCCTCACAAAGTGTCCCAACCAGGGGACAGGTATGTGTCTCCAACCACTGTTGATATAATTGATCGATAACGACACATGTATACACACAAAGCACATCTCTCATGTCCCATTCACCGTCCTCTACTGCTGCTGCAGTTAAAGATTGAAAAAGTTTTCTTATCTCCAGTATTTGAGGGGATTTCTTTCCCTCACATCCTCTAGTATGTTTCCTAAACTGTAGAGTATCACTGATGTTCACTGTTGCACTGTCCCGTCTTCTCATCCTGCATTGTAGCCATAGACGTGTGGTCAGCTGGTGTGATCCTGCTCTCACTGCTCAGTGGCCGTTACCCGTTCTTCAAAGCCAGCGATGACCTCATCGCTCTCACTCAGATCATGACCATACGAGGCTCCAGAGAGACCATCCAGGCCGCTAAGTCATTTGGTGAGGATTCATATTTTTTACTTCAGAAACGGAGGCCTCCGCTTTTGTATTGTGATTATTCCATTAACACTGTTTGTCACCACGATTAAGTCAACAATGTAGTAGAACTGAATTACAGCACTGTGATGTCCTGTATGTAAGGCTGTGTGTAGATTGTCAACTTGTTTTGATTTGAACTCAGGTAAGGCGGTGGTGTGCAGTCGGGATCTACCTCGGCAGGATCTCAGAACACTATGTGAGACGCTGAGAGGACGAAGACCATCGCCAGCTGATGAAGTCACGCCACTTCCTGAAGCCAGCAGAGACTCGACCACCACCACCCACCATCAAAAAATCCAAGATGATACACCGACACATCGTCCCACTGAAGGAACATTAAAGCAACATAAAGATGGAGCTTCTAGTCTCCCAAACCATCGGGAGCATTCAGGCAGCAAACGAACCTCGACTTGCCTCGCTGAACAAACCTCAGGGGGAGCCTGCAAGGTAGAGGACGATGAGCGGGGCTGGGACAGAGTTCCTGATGAAGCATACAACTTGCTAGACCGGCTGCTAGACCTGAACCCTGCCACCAGGATCACAGCGGCTCAGGCACTGCTGCACCCACTGTTCAAAGACCTGTGAAAGGACTGTGACTGAACATGGAGTCTCCTGTCAACATCACAAAACTGCTTGGCTTTGGGACGCGGGGACGTGGTCCACAAATAGAAAAGTGTGGTGCACAGGATTGTTTAAACAGATGGGAGTGAATTTCATATCCTTGTGTGGCAACATTACCTGAACAAGACAACAGAGATCTGATAAATCTGTGTGGAAAAAACGCCTGTTAAATGCTTCATAGACTTTAACATAAATTTTCCTGCAAGACACGTGACTTCATGGTTCACAGGTCTGCAGTTAAGAGTTAAAATGAGTTATCTTCGTGGCAGCTATGGTGTAAAGTAGAGAACTGTGAGGATAGGCATTTTAAAGGACTCTAGTATTGACTTGAGGCATTATATTAGCTGTTGTGTAAATGGATGAACAGTTTTAAATGTAGACAACAGATATGTAATGTTCTTCTTAGTCTGAATCTTGTCTTGTCTTATAAAGAGGGAATTGTCAGTATGTTGCTACCACTGTATGAAGTGACTGTTTCTGAAGTATGAGAAGGCTTTTAATTCGAAGATGTGTTTGAATTCCATCTGTATTTTATTAATGTGAGTATGAATGATGCTGTATGCGAATATGTCTGTTTCAGCTGTGTTAATTTATACAACTGAAAACTGAACTTTGGATTCTCTAATAAAGGCAAAAACAAAGTAGCTGTCACTCAGTGTGTAAGGGCGCTATATATACATATAAACATATCCTTTTATGGCAGGTTTCTATATCGGGTGTATATACACACAATGCATTTGGAAAGTCTTCAGAGCCCTTCAGTGTGTTTCACATTTTGTTATGTTGCAGGCTTGTGCTACAATAAAAGATGGAGCTCAGCCAGAGTGACCATTGGGTTCTTGGTCAACTCTCTTGCCAAGGCCCTTCTCCGCTGATTGCTCAGTTTGGCCGGGCGGTCCTGGAAAGCCCTTGAAAGAGATCTGGAAGAATTATGGAGGCCTCTGCTCTTGGGAACCTTCAGTGAGTATTTTTTTTCTTTTCTTTTTTTTTTGTATCCTTCCCCAGATCTGTTCCATGACACAATCCTGTCTCTGAGCTCTGCAGGCAGTTCCTTCCACCTTATGGTTTTTGCTCTGATATGCATAGTCAGCTGTGAGACCTTTATACAGACAGGTGTGTGTCTTTCCAGATCATGTCCAATCAGCCTAATTGAAGGTAGAAACCTCTTAAAGATGATCGAGAGAAACAGTGAGCTATATGTCAGGTGTCATAGCAAAAGGTTTGAATACTTAATGTCAATGTGATATAAACGGGTCTGAATACTTTCTGAATGCACTCTGTGTGTGGGCTTTTCCATCAATTTCACTGTTTTTGTGGCACCCTGTGACTATTGAATTTAAGAGTTAATAAGAGTGAAATTAATATAAACCAAACACTGTAAATAGAAATGTCCAATAGCAACACATTTTGCAACACATTTCACATTTTTATTTTACAACGCTGAAATACTTAAGCATTTGATGAGATTTTTATTACTCATTTTACTTATAGCTCTTTAGTTGTTATTAGTGCTTCATAAGTAAAACAACCAGAACAGAGCAAATGGCAAAGACATCAGTTAAGGACTTTATTTAAGCCCTTTGTGTGTACAAAAGTTTGTGAATGTATAACAGAAGTGATACAAACTTCCCAGCCATTATTTGGTTTGTTTTGTAGACAATGAAAGATTTTACAGTTATACTTGATTCTAAATACGCAGCAGACCTGCTGACAACTTGAAACATTTGAAATATAAAAAAAAAAAACATTAGCAGTTGCATGGTTTAACAATTTGAAATGATGCATCCATGACTGATTTATTTTGAACAAAATAAATCAATAGAGCAGTTGAAGGCTTTTTTTTTTTAATCCATGAGATCCTGAGACAGGTGAGGGTGTCTGGCTGTTGAACTCGGTCTAAAGGTTTTCCCTCGCGTCGGTGAGTTCCTCTATCCGCACCAACACGCTCTCGATCATGTCGAACGTGTGCAGGGCTGAGTGCAGAGCCTGAGAGGACACATTAAAATTCAGTCAGGTCATCGCTGTGCTCTTTCTCGTTAGTGCTGTACAATCAAATGCTGTTTGATTCTCATGAATATGAATCAGTCGCTGACCTGAATCTGTGACTGTGATGTCATGTTGGGCAGCTTCTCATCACCAACAGACACAGAAAGCATCGACTCCTCTGGAAAACACACATTTGTGCTGTCAGAACATTAGCTGTCACTTCGGCATTAGGGAAAGCCTCACCAGAGTGTTTCAGACTGGAAGTTTAATTTGTGTTAGGGCTGCAGGGGAAAATTATACCAGCTTTTCAACTATACAATGTGGGGCATTAATATTTTCCTCTACTCTTGCAAATGCATTCTGTTACTTTATGAAAAAGCTGCTGAGTTGTTGAGAAAGACCTGAAATAGACAAAGGTTTGCAGGTCTGACCTTTGGCCTTGTCCTTCTTGGACTCCATGGTGTTGTGCAGCTCCCTCTCGTAGTGGGCTCTCGACATGTTCAGCCCAACACGCAGAGGCTTCATGAATGTATCCTCTATTTTATACAGCTCTGTCCAGATCCCCGTCTGAAAGATCAAAACAGCAAAAAAAAAAAACACGATGAGTGCAGTTAGGATGAGGCTGGCTGTAACTGGCTGGATCGACCTGGTACGTAACTCCAAGACTCATGGATCGAAAGTGACTCTTTGTGATGGTTGTGTGCCCAGTCATACTTGCTTTACATTACATTTTCCATCCCTTTGTCTCTTTGTGGTTGCTTTGCATCTCTTCAGTCTATTTTTCACTTGCTTTGTCTCTACGGTAGTTTTATATCTCTTTGTCATGTTGTGTCATATACTCATTTTGGTCATTTGACATCTCTCTTTGTACTTGTTTTGAGTCTCTTTTTAGTTATTTACTGTCTCATTGTGGTAGTATTGTATCTCTTTGCAGTCGTTTTCTGTCTCTGTAGTTGTTACATGCTTATTTTTTACTTGTTTTCTATGTCCATGAACTGAAGATCTTATAAAACAACCAGTAATGCTATGTTGAGTCATTGTTTGGCTCTGGTGTGAAACGGATCAGGGTTGTACTCACCTGGTTCTCTGTCACTTTGTCTCTAATGACCAGGTAGCGCAGCAGGTTCAGAGACTCCATAACTCTGAGAAAACAACACAGAAAGAATGTGGTCATGGTCCACTTACTAGCTATGTCCAGAGCTTTCAACTGGAGCTAGAACAATATATCTGCCAACATTAGCTTATTGCAGATATACTGATATCAGCATATTTGTTGGCTAGTAAGTCATAGAAACTGAAGTACAGAGATCAGGTGTCAGACCAGGTTTCAGCTAATTTTCAACAACAGAAAACTGACAAGTTTATTTTTCAAATGTAAAATGTCCTGCTCAGTGTGTATCCTGTGACATCTCCTTAAAAATGATAAAATCAGTATCAAGATTGTTTATATTTGTTTAAAAAAAAACAAAAACCTCTTCCTTCACATTTTATTCACTTGACAATAAGAAAAAAAACTATTTCAATTTCAGTTTATGGAAAAAAATATGTATGCATGGCAATCAACAGCCAATAATTAAAAATTTTTGGCTTTTCTTAGATGTTACAGTATAGGTGTGCTGACCTGTCCAGGTACTGCAGGAGGTCGGTCTCTGGGCCGTCTGGGAGACTGAGAACCTTACGCAGCAGAGGGAGCAGGTGAACCCCCTCAAACCAGGTGTTACTGTTATCTGGCTGAGGACAGACAGAGAGAGACAAAGACAGACTTAACACTGTCATTTAGCTCTTAATTACTGCACCAAAACATATGAAAAACAGTAAGAAAGCTCAAAGCAGCCATTAAATGTAACCTCACCCACCTGCAGTGCAAGGTCTATCTGATTCTTGATGTTTTTGATGATGTAGCCTTCGACTCCCGAGTGACCACTGGTCTTCAGCATGTACCTGAAACAATACAGCAGATAAGAATCATTATATTGAAGGGTGGAACAGAGAAAGAAATTTCTGATGACTTTTAAGGAGGAGAGGTGAAAGCTTACTGGAAAAAATTGTATTTGGCTTCAGTGTCAAATTTGTCAATGCTCAGCTGGAACACCTTCAAACCTTTAATTCTCTGTTGATAAAGAAAAAAAATTTAAATATTTTTTCAAAGAGAATAACAAATTCTAATGAAAAGCCACAATTAATACAAAAGAACACCCACATAAATGCATAGTTTGCACAAAATAACATTTATAAATAAATGTTAAGACTTACCAAATCATGTCTCTGGCATATAGTCATAACCTTCACTAAGTTCTGCAAATAAACATTGAAATGAATAAGTGAGTGTGATGCACACAGTTCCAGTAAAACAGCGTCACACCAGAGGAATCGCAGCAGAGAAAAAGCTGATGTTTGCATGAATAACCTGAGTGGATAACTGTGTTCACCTGAGAGACTGTGAGGAAGGTTTTGATCTCCAGCAGATCTGCAGGCAGACTGCCATCCACTACCCGCACCAGACTCTTCTCATACAGCTCCTGTGTGATGGGAAACACACATACAGACATCAAACTAAAGCTTTCAGCACTGATGAAAGTTGAGCTGAACCAGACAAACGGAGTCTGAAATGTCCTAAAAAGCCGACTGTACAGATGACAAATTCTTGTAATATAGAAAACAACATGGCTGTGGCCACAGATTTTTGTTGATCTGGTAAACTTTTGACTTTACTACTTTATGTGACCTAAGGCTACTGGTTTGCTCTGAAATAAACAAGTACGTTTGAGAATAAACATCTACACAAAACAACTACACAACAGATGCTTGACGTCACAAGAATTTTTTTTCTTTTGCAAACGTGTCTATCCCAACAATTTGGAAACCACCAAACCAGTCTCCAGAATGTCGTAACAACGAAAACCCTCGTCCTTGATTCAGTGTTTGAGGTTGACTCACCAGACCTTTCTGAATCCTGGTCTCCTCAGTTCTAACAGAAAAACAAAACAAAAATTGATTTTATTGTATTTATCTCAAATACACACCTCAGACATTAATAAGTAGATCCAACTGTCTTTATTCAGTGTGGCAAATATACTTAGTATTGTACATATGCAGACGGTTGTAAATGTTCCATTTAAAATCTGGGATATATGGTGTGTGAGGAGTGATTACATTTTTTTTTTTACAAGATGTGGTTTCTATATGGAGATTTGAATGTGTAAAGGAAACTTAATTTAGAAAAAACTGCTCTGTCTTACACACACACACACAAAAACGTGTTTTAGCCAGCATACATGAAATACATTGTATTTTTTAGATTAATTTGATTTATTCATTAATTAATTGATTTTCTAATCTTAATTTGAATTACCAAACAAACGCAGTGTTTGCTTCATTTCATGTGCTTTTGTCAAATCCAACTGCAATCAGACAGTGAAACACTGCAACAGCACATGTCATATGTCATACAGTATATTCACCTGGACAAGAGGAGGCAGGTGTGCTCCATGTTACACCGGAGACAGAACACGGGACTGAAAAGACACAGAGGGAGTCAGGAGAATGTAAAAAAAAAAAAACATCCATTCAGACAGTATGAACTGTCATCAGTGTTGTCCAGCCCTAATTTTCAGCCAAATCTGAAGAAACTCATACCGTATTTCAGTATCCCAATGTTCTATGGTCATAGATATTTCCTCTAACTTACTTGTAAACACTGGGGAATGTATCTGCAGCCAGGTGATGGACGAACACCAGGTGAGCCAGGCTGGCCAACGACTCTTTAGGATAACGCACCTCCTCCTCCAGGAAGCCTGGAAGCTGTTTTCTCTTCAGCAGAGGCTGGTACACGAGACTGCTTAGGGACTCTCCGATAGCACTGAGGGTATTCTGCTCAAAAGAAACACACATGGCCCTTGCCATCATTTACACTAATATTACAGGACGCTGTCCGCTCTCTCCAGAATATTATGGTGGATTCATTTTCACTTCATGTGATGTTTAAAAGGTAACGCACCAGAATTTCTGTGGCAAAATTCCTGAGGGGAGACACAGCCAGAGTGTCAGGATCCTTGAGTTGTACCTCCAACAAAGGGTGACTCAGAGTCTTCATACAGCTGCAGAACAAAACAACACACTGGTTCAACCTGAACGCCATTGTTCCGATTCATGCAGCTCTTTACAATAATGTTATGTCACTCACAACTTCAGCAGTTCTGTCCGCAGTTCATCCTCTTTATCCTGTCCACCTGCCACCTTGTTTCTGCTCTCGCTCAGCTCTTCACTGTTCAGGAGGTCTAACCGGACCTCCTGAACAAAGGGTCTGATGAAGGCTATCAGTTCAGTGCAGCAGCGGCAAAGCGAGAACACGTCATCCTCCTCTTGGTCCTTGGTGTGAGGTAGAGGCAGCTTGGCCACCTGGTCCAGCACAGAGGAGAGGGTCATGCCCAGGGACGAGGCCTTACGGCTGCCCAGACAGAGCAGCACTGAGAGGACACAGGTGAAACAATGAAAATGGCTTTATATGAGTTGACATTTGCTCACAAGTATATTGGAGTGCATATTTAAAGATTGTTCCCTACCTTTCTGCAGAGGGTTTAACAGCAGATGGACGCTTTCTGCTATTGTGTCAGGGTCATCCTGCTCCAGCTGCTCCAAAAGGCCGATCAGCAGCTCCTTGGGCCTGCAAGTCTGGAAAACCAAAGCTCACCTTTAAAAGGACAATTTAGTCCCAACACTCAAGACATTAAGTATCTCCACACTGCTAGATTTGTGAGTGGTTTAGATTTGATTATAAACTGTATTTTGGATAGTACTAGACCACTATCTGATACTGTGAAGCATCTGTGGAGCAGATGAGCAGACCTCTAGCAGGTGGTTGAAAATAGCCAGGCATTGAGGAAGGTTCTTGTTGTCTTTCTTGAGCAAAACCTGAATCAGGGGAGGCAGCAGATTCCAACCCATTGATCTCACTATTTCCTACAGAAAGAGGGATAAAGAAGCGTCATGTAAAACAATATGCTACACACCTATAAACAAGTGTACATGTTAAATGTACATGTTAAAACTTACCTGATTCTTTTCATCCAGGATGATACTGAGGACCTGAACGCTGTTCCCCTCCTCGATGCAGGTTCGCCCAGCAATCGTAAAGACGTCATGATCCTCAGTGGTGTAGCTGTCATCAGGGCGTGCTTGCTGTGTAAAAGAGAGATAAATTAAGGGGGTTATAAAAGAAAAAATATAGACATGTCATTGAACACAATTATTGATGAAAGAATTCCAACTGATTAGTTTTCCAATCAGTTGATTAGTTAGAAAAAAGCCAAACATTTACACAGCATACATCAACATCATCACAGTAAATTAAATACCTTCAGGGTTTTGGACTGTTAATGAAACAAAAACAAGCTGTTGGAAGACATCACCTCGGCCTCTGTGCAGGCATTTTTCATTATTTTCTGATATTTTCTAATGTTTTATTAAGAGTCAATCCATGAGGAAATAAACTACAGCCCCACAGTCAGTTAGTAATCAGTGAAATATAATTCAAGACTTCAAGGTCCTGTTCTGGAGTTGCTAGAGAAAAAAGAAAAGAATAGAAAGCTCTAGAACAACTACTAAATGGACCTTGTGGTGAGATTGTTAAATCAACTACTGTTTCCAAGGTTAACTTTTAATCTCAATCATTTATTATATATATCTAAGCCTCACTTGGAGGACTGAAGAATAGACAATAGAATCAGGCTGTTCGCTTATGACAGGAACATTTTATTCCTAAGGCTGTGGGTTAAAGTGCAGCTAGAACAGAGCTGTACACAGCTAGTAAAAATCCCACTATTGCTTACTTTTTAAATGCATTCAGACTGCTTCTACCAATAAAAAGAAATGACTCCACTGATTGTGTTAACATGTAAAATGAGGTATTGATGGGTGGATGGTGAAGTGTCAGGAGGACGGTCTGGTGGACTCACACATCTCTGGACCACGTCACTGAGCTGCTCCAGAGCCATCCCTGCTGTCTTCAGGTGAGTTTATCTTTGTCACACAGAAATCCTCCAAAACAAACAGGACACTGAAAATTAAAAAAAACAACTGCACACCATACTACCTGATAATCAAACAGCACCTAATTCAAGAGGGTCTACTTCCACAACTAGCTGCCTTTATGAGTTGAATCATTATTTATATGCACAGAAAGGTGGGTAATGTTAAGGTTAAGGTCAGATAAGCTTGTGTGGGCTGGACAGTCTGCTGTAAACAGAGAGCTGAATGAATGCTAGTCTCAATTATTCAGAATTAGCTTCGCCATTAGATAGAAAACAAAGCCTTTTTGCTATCAGAGCTAGCCAGAGCTAGCCAAACACAGTCGCTAACAGTAAGCATTGTTGGCGGAAATAATGGTGTCAAACAGGACAATATTGAGGTAGATACCCACCAAAGCTACATGTCCCAAACAGCCCAGTTAAACTACCACGCCGCCCGACAGGAGTGCTAACGGCTAATTTGTCCGTTTGGGCTTGCCGTAGAGGTAATACGTCAACGGTCAAAGTTGACTACGTAGAAAACAGAAAACAGCATGGAGACGGCAGAGAGGAGAAGGAGCGTAGCTTCCTCTAAAACATCAAAAAAAGGTTAGTTTCCACTCCGAATTTGTTCTTTCACACCAGTGTAAGGCTTAACAAGCATATTAACAGCCCAACAGTCTTCAGAAAGTAGTCAAAACATTCACGCTAACATTAAGTATGTTATAATGTTGTCATGGTTTATGCAGTTGCTCATTGACTGTTAAGTAAAAAGCAGTGGGAAACATTTTACAGTTCAGTTTACGATACAGTTTTTTGTGTGTGTGGCAGGTGGAAAACGTGTCAAAGCACTGACTGCTGAAGAAGAAGCAAGAAGGTGAGAAAGAGCACGGTTATTTATTTTTCTGATGATAATGATGCTAACGTTTTATCAGTGCTGATACAAGCTAATGCACCATACACAAATGCTTTAAGATTACAGTGTGGTTGTAGAATATTCTGTCAATAATCAATTCTAGATATACAGTGGGATTGAAGTTACACTTGTCGACAAGTAAATATATGAACAACACCAACACTTCTTCAAATGTTTGTCAAATGTATGTTGTTGTCAGGAGGGAGGTGGTGAGGGAGAAGCTGAGGGAGAAGTTTGAGCTGGAGAAAAGAGCTCTGAAGGTAGTGGAGCGTCTCCTGGAGGACAGTGTGGCTGAAGACTTCCTGTCTGACTGTGTAAGTATCACCTGTGCTCACTTTTTATTTGGGAAGGAGGACTAGCATTAGCCTTATACATTTGTTATACACAGCTCAGGCTCTGAGGCTGATTTCAGTATCAATGATTCCTGAGCAGTGATATCTCTCATTCTAATAAAAGCTAAATGTACTTCCCATATTGTTTACTGTTTGTAGTCCCTGTCAGTACTGAGTGACTCGCTCTGTCCCCCATTGAGAGTTTTTTAAATGTTAAAGTGATAATGTTGAGGACTTTCCAGTGTTCCTCCCTTACCCGTACTGACCTAACTCAGGCCATATTATTACAGATTAGTCATACATCGTGGTTGTTAAAAACAATAGTGACATGATAACTGATTTCAATTCCTCCCACCTACTATCCATTCCCACGTTTAAATTTTTTCTTCCTCTTCAGTTTTGCACTCTCGAGGTTCAGCTTTGAGGTGACATAGTTGTTGTGTTCAGCCTGTTTTCAGTTTCCTTTCTTCACAGGCCAAATTCATCACTCCAGCTAATTACAAAGATGCTATAGAGGAGAGATCCATTGCTAAACTCTGTGGTTATCCCATATGTCCAAATAAAATGGGCAAGGTAAGACTGTCTATGCCAGTCTTTATAATCCTTTGTTTGAAGTAAATGTCATTATGTTTCATATTTTATTCTGTTTTATCATGGCTCAGTTCTACTGTTTACTTTATAGATCCCAACTCAACAGTATAAAATTTCAACTAAGACCAATAAAGTGTACGACATTACAGAGCGCAAGGTAAGTGCTTCTACATGTAATTCAAAATATATATGTACCTTAAGAATAACTCAAAATAATAAATCTTTTTCCCTTTCTCTTTTATGTTTAGTGTTTTTGTAGTAACTTCTGCTACAAAGCCTCCAAAGAGTTTGAGCTACAAATATCAAAGACACCTCTTTGGCTCAGGCAGCATGAAAGGTATACTGCTCCTTGTCTGTTTGCTGAACAATAACTATGAAATGATCATTGAATATAATAATTTTCTATATACTAAGGTCATGTGTTCACTTCCCTTATCACTGACAGCCCTCCAGTAATTAAATTGATGAAAAAAGGAGATGGGTATGTATTATCTTCAGTGTTTATATCCCATAATACAAAGTGCATATTTTAAATAGCAATATTTCTTAGATTTATTGCATTTTTAGATGATCAATGTTTCATATAAACTTCATAATAAATTGCTAATTAATTTTTTAGTGGGAGCTCTGGTGAGGAGGTGTTTCTGTCTGAGAGGTGTCTCCAAGAGGAGGACATCGAGAACCCACTGGCCATTCAGCCCGAAGACCCTCACAACTCTCAGCAGCGTTGTCCTGCAGGCAGCCTCAGCCACAGCGACAGCAGTGACATTGAACAAGAGCAGGACTTTGTCTCCAGTGTGGTGTCCCAGAGGCAGGGACCCAGGGTGCACTGGGGTGACCTGCCTAAACGCACAGATGAAGATAAGAAAGGAACGCAAGGGAAGATACAATGGATAAAGAAATATAATGGAGAGGGAGATGAGGAGGAGATGGAGCAAAATCAAAGTCAGGATGCGAAGAAGAACCGAAAACTGAGAGATGATGAAAGGAAAGAGTCACATGCATGTAAAACTGAAGTTAGAACTGATGCTGAACAGCTGAACATTATAAATACTGGCCTGACACCAAAGGAGAAGGAGGTCTTCCCTGAGGAATCCCGTGTGGAAGATGCTACAGCTAAGATGAATTTGTGCAGTTTATCTCAGACTGCCACTCACGCTGTTTCCCTGCATGTTGACTCAGCACCTGCACAGGCAGAACACACTACACCACTTATTTCTCCACTTATTGACTCAAGACCCCCAGTTGAAAGCAAACATCTCTCTTCTTCAACAGTAATCACCACTGATCAGAACATGACTGGGTTCAACATCACCCAGGTGGGTATGAGCAAGAAGGGGGCAGCAGGGCTACGAGATCTTCTCAAGAACCATACTGATCCGCCAAAACCAGACTCCATCCGTCTGAATCTCCTTGAGTGCCTGAGAAAAACCTTGAAGGAATGGAGCACTGACGAGACCTTGAAGTTCCTGTATGGTGCTGATCATTCACTGGGCTCTCCTTTCGCTGATGTAAAAGAGGAGAGGGAGGAGGACAAAGAGGAGGAGCTGGATGAAGACGACCTCGAGGATGAGTTGGCAGTGGAGGATAGCGTAGGGGCTGATTCTGGGGTGCTGAGGAGGCAGTCTGCTGCAGCGCCAGACTTTGGGACGCTGAGGAAAGAGACCCAGCAGCAGGAGCTCAGAGTGAGGGAGTTTTATAAAGGCACATGGATTCTGCCTGAGGAGCTGGAGGCGCCGAATGGAAACGAGGTGAGTGAGGGAGTGGCGGAAAAAGAAAAAAGAGAGGAGGGTAATGAATGGAGCTACTTGTTGTAAGAGTCATTGACCACATGGAGGCACTATATTGAAAATATAATGTGTGAACAAATATGATTGGTGTAGTAGAAAGTGCATTAATGTACTGAAATTTGGTCCCCAACACTCACACATGTTGTTTTTTTCCCACCAGGTGACAGTCCAGGACAAGGGCATGAAGGACCCAGTTCTTCCGCTCATTGACTCTAATGCTCAGCACCTCATCCAGAAACGAATTGCAGTGGAGAAGCTCACTATCTGGTGTGTGTGTGTGTATTGTATGTGTGTCTCTTTCAGCTTTGTGCATTAATTGCATGTCTGTCCATATGTTTTGTGTGTTTTTATTTGGTGACGCCTATGTACATGTGAATCCATGGTAGTCTATTTATGTGCTTTCTCTTTGAGATTCTTTTATTTTATCACTTCAAGAGCCATTCAAACAATGTGATGGCTCATTAATCTTATAATCTTATTTTATTAATCCATCCAATCCTTCTGTAAGACACAATTGTAACTAAAAATAATGAATCCAAGTTAAATAGATAATACAGAGGCAATTGGAGACCAGTAAAGTAAATCTTTTGTTCTTTCTCAGCTGTGCGCCGCCATTAATTGAAGTCATATTTAGAGTTGGGCTGGTAATTCATTGCTTCAGATACCAGTTCAGACTTGCCACCGTTTATTTTTAAGTTAGTGCTTATTATCATGTTTGGGTGAAGTGTTAAGTTGCTGCAACTAAGCTCTAACTCTTCACCTTTGAGGTGAAGAGTTACACTGCCAGGTCCAGGTTTTGAGGACTGTGTATTGGTTTTATAAACTCTGCACAAAGGAATTGAAATTCACATGCTCAGTATTTATTACAGCTGTTGGAACCTGTTTAGTCATTTTTGACAGTAAAAATTAAACATTTTCTGTCACATTTTTTGTCGATCAGTCTCAAAAGCATTGTGGGTCCGCTGCGTCTCACCATGAGTGACGTCTCCACTGACCTGAACAGCCTGGTCAGGACATTCAGGTGAGTACACATAGATTTCCATACACCTTCCTCTCTGCTACTCTGCCAGCACTAGGTCACTCAGTAACTGCACTTTCTTTTTTAACCCTTATAGTTTTTTGCTTAAAAGGTGTTACAGAAAATTTGTCATTTTGTCATTTTCACCATCTTTAGAAGAGAGCAAACAGGGTTGACAGGGAATCATGGTTCACATCAACTCACTGAAACATTCAAGAACCAATAGCTATGCATCATCACTGCATAAAACACAATTACTGCTTATTACCTCGCTGCCGTCCATAGAGAAATTCTGCAATTCTGCCTCGCTCTTCATTAATTAGTTAGTTGAGCTATACCCCAACCTACAACTTGTTGTGCTTTCTTAAGGAGCTATTTGGGGGTATTGTCATGTTTTTATGCTATTTAGGCTTTATTTTAGCTCTACTGAAACTCGCATGTCAATGACATCTACATTTCTCCCAACTGAGTAAAGTTTTTGGGTTTTTTTTCTTGGTGTAGAACTGCACAACCATTTGTAGCTCCCTGCCAGCATCAGCTAAACAAGCATCTACTCTACTTAAGATCACTGTAATATCCTAAAAGAAATTAGAGTGATAAACTTGTAATTAACAAATACATTTTATTTAAAGATTTGATAATGAACTCTACTGCCCCCTACAGACAGAGAGGAAACATGACAACAACAGGAGTTTTTTTAAACTGTTTAATTGTCATGGCAGGAAAAGCATAGGTGTAGTTAATAACCTTAATAAAGGCTATAGTCTGTTGTGCATCCTCACTTACTGGAACACTTGAATGTAACAGAGCCGTCGTTAATGTGATAAGTGACACCTGTGCTGTTTCTACTGTGATGAGTCAAAATGTCAGTTGTGAAAAAAGGCTTACTGGCTCACCACATTCATTCACGCATGTTCATTTTTGACATGTCATTACACATGTATTCAGTGAGTGGTCATTTTTGGTGTGTGCTTTTCTGACACATCAGCACACGTGGAGTGTATGCGTGGCTTTCTGTTATGACATGTTTTGTAATTTTCCTAAAACATCAAAACAACTTCTATCCCCCTCGACACTCTACACTACATACAGTATTACATATTTTGTTGTTTTGTCTTTTTAAAGTCTCCCAACACCTACACAGGTGTTAGCACTTGAGGCTAATTAGACCTGAGCTCAGGTTGACGCTGGGTGGAGTTATGTTGTAATTACATGAGGTCACCATACTTCACGAACCAATGACGGGCCTTTTTCACAGCAGGCATTTAGACTTGTCACAGTAGGAAAAGCACAGGTGTTGTTAATAACATTAACGGTGGCTCAGTTGTATCCATATGCCTCAGTAAACCATGACAGTGTGACGGTGAGTCAGCAAACACAACACCAAGACAGTGATACAGCTAAATGGAAATGATTGATTTTATTTACATTTTAATTTCTAGCCCCTCATTATTGTGTGTTTTTATATGAACAGCATAGCATTTTAATGTGGCATTTGTTGCATCATGTATATGTGATGAATATTTCCTTGCCCAGTAGTACTCAGTATAATATTTTATTAAAGATATTTTAAAGCCTGTGCCTGAATTGAACATTTCCTGCCTTAGACATATTGCGTATTCCCATCGACTGGTTAGGATGTTTTCAACAGGACTGCTATTAAATCACTGTGTCAGTGATTTAAAAGCCGAAGGGGCAGCAGAGTAACACCTCCACAGTCCCGCTTCCAGGAATTCTCTTTGTGCCATTGAGAGGCCCCGCTGACAAGAGGCTGAAGCCAAAGAATATACACAGTGCTGTCAGAGCCGCATACATCACTGCACTATTGCAGGCAGTGTTTGTGGTGTTTGGTCCGACCTTGTGCATGTTTTGTTTTCCTAGTTTACGTAACATCAGAATTAGGTGATTTTTGACACCCACCTACAGAAGGTTGATCAAATCGAAAGTATGTAGTAGTATTTGTATTTTCATACATTTTTTGTAGTTTCTTTCTCTCCAACATGAAGACAAACTATTTTTTTAAAAAGTTATGACTGGCATGTTGCTCTGCAGTGCCGACCTGTTGCTCACTGTATTTTATTGATTTATTTTTGTCTCAACACCACAGGTTCACCAACACAAACATCATCCACAAAACCCCAGAGTGGACCCTCATAGCTGTGGTGCTTCTACATCTGTAAGTTTACTGTGTGTGTGTGTGTGTGTGTGTGTGTGTGTGTGTGTGTGTGTGTGTGTGTGTGTGTGTGTGTGTGTGTGTGTGTGTGTGTGTGTGTGTGTGTGTGTGTGTGTGTGTGTGTGTGTGTGTGTGTGTGTGTGTGTGTGTGTGTGTGTGTGTGTGTGTGTGTCTGCACCAGTGGAGGCATTATGTTTTCAGGTTGTCCATACATATATCTGTACATCCATCTGTCCCATTTTCGTGAATGTGATATCTCAGTAACACCTTTTTGGAATTTCTTCGAGTTTGGCACAAACATTGACTTGGACTCAAGGATGAACTGATTAGAATTTGGTGGTCAAAGGTCAAAGGTCAAGATAATTCTGACCTCACAAATCACGTTTTTGGCCATAACTCACAGATACATAAGCTAACACAAGTTCACAGAAATGTGTAATAGGCTAAAAAGATGAAGTGATTACATTTCATGTTTAAATGATAAAAGGTCAAGTTCACTGTGACATCATAATGTTCTGCAAAAAGCATTATGACTCAGAAAGGGAGGTTGTAACAACTTCCTGGTTGGTAGAGGCATACAACTGCAAGGTTATAATTCTAGTACTATTGTAAAAAAAGAAAAGATAAGTATTAGTCAATCCTCTTTATAATAATTGAATAATCAAATATATGCAAGACATAATTAGGTAAAATAATCACAATGTGATCTAAAACTGTAATGTATTGGTATTATACTGTAATTTTCTGTTGTATTAACAGCATTTTTCCAGAACTGTGCTGTTCCTCAAACAACAAAGAAAGCCGTAACATTAACTGACAGGGATTCACTTTTAACTTCAAAGCTTAATGGTGCATTTGACACAACACTATATGGTGTGGCATTGTTTAGCACATGCCATATGGTGTGTGTGTGTGTGTGTGTGTGTGTGTGTGTGTGTGTGTGTGTGTGTGTGTGTGTGTGTGTGTGTGTGTGTGTGTGTGTGTGTGTGTGTGTGTGTGTGTGTGTGTGTGCACGCACGCTGATAGTTCATGGACAGTTCCGTGCTGCTCCCGTCTGAGTACACACAGACGCCTCATGGCCTTATCTCCACCTGATTGCCCCTCTCCAGATCCGTGATGTAGGACAGAAGGCACACACAAGCAGCCCTGTACGCTTTCAAGTTAAATACACACATGCACACACACAATAGTTCCTCTGTATACATTCAAGCAAAATGGGCACTTTGAATTGCCCTGCCTGGGAAAACTTTCACCTGATGCTTGTCTGACTCTGATTTATGATTCCTTCAGTGGCCCCAGGTCCGTTTACTTCAGTATCATAACTTACATTATGGGCTCTCTTGAACTTAACAAAAGAATACACTAAGTGTTGTGCAGCTTGATGAACAGTAAATCTATCACTCTTAAAGCAAATGGGTCCTGTGACTGGAAACTCTTCACTGAAACTGCATCATATAAAAAGGAATAGGCTGCAAAAGTGACATCCTGTTAATTCACTTTAGAATTATTGTCAACAAACTGGAGTCTTTTGACTAAATTTTTTTTCTCTTTTTTGGGAAACAAAGAGTCTGGGTTGTATTAAACTGCTGTCAAATTATTTTGGCAAAAAACAGAGATTTGATTTGTTGTCTGCATGTTGTGGCTTTGACCTGATTGAAGGTGTTTTGTAATGTTTACTTCTGATGTTGAGAGAGATAAATATTTCAAACCACTGTTTTTAACTTTTGATTTTGTCTAACTGATGAACCACTCAATAACATATTTTTATTGCTTGTTTATGTATTATGGCTGGATGAGGAGCCATATTATTAATATTATATATTATTTGTCTGAGATAATCATCAGCTCTTTTGGAAACATTTATTCTCTTTGTCCCCACGTCTCTATGTTCCATTGGTACTCTATGATTTCATTAGTTCCTATTTAACATCAAGCTTCTCCATCCTTCCATTCCTCCATCATGAATAATTTGGTGTGCTGTCTTATCTGTCTGCTGCATGGCAGCTGTGGAGCTAGTCTGGCCTCTATTGTTCAGGCCAGCTGAATAATGGATGTCCCCCCCTGCAACACTAGACCCCGGGGTGAACCGGAGATTAACCAGCAACGCACCCCCACACAGGTAGACAGGGCAGGTACAGGGGGAGGGGTGGGGGAGGAAGGAGGATGAGAGCAATGGAGGTTAGAGAATTGAAGGAGACAGCTAGAAGGTTGCAAACAGTGGATTTAGAGTTGGAGATAAACAGTCTTTACATAATGATGTCACTGCAGGCATATTGGCTCATAGAAACATAAACGTAGTTGCCAGTTTTTAATCAGTGATTATATTTTATTATTTCTACTCTGTAAACACCTCTCACTGTAACACATTACAGTTCAACAGCACCACACACTGCGGCCTCCACAATGCCCCCTAAAGTTGAATCAGCTCCTCTCTAAAACCCTGAAACTGTAATGTTCAAACCTTCATAAAGGTATAATTTATTATATCAGGGCTGTTGCAACGGACTGCATTAGTTTTAGCTAGTTGTACCTAATAATAAAATGGCAACTGACAGTACACTACACACAGTCACACTCACAGCTAAAACACACACTTGGTTAAGGGTGGGGTGGTGTGACAGTTTAGCAGGCTCTGTGTCGTGTTTGTTAGGCATTGTTCAAATGTTGTACATCATGCAGGTGAGGATTTAAAACAATATTAAAAGATTAAGAAATATATGTAATTTCTCTTAATTCGAGTCTGCAAGGTTTTTACATGAAGTGAAGATATTACTGGATGATTCAGGGCATTCATGGAGTGTGTTTACATGCACCTGGTATGAGTTGCACATGTAAACATCATATCCTGGTTTCAGAAATCTGCATGAGGATATTCAACCTGGAGTTCTCTGAGAGAAAGTGTCACACTGTAAACACCTTGTCCAGATTTCTGAACACACTCTGTTCATAGAGAAATGGGGAGCAGAGATGTTCAGGAATCAAGGCACAAGTGCTCACAGATGATTAGAAACCTGGATACTGTTAAGATCATGTACACAAGGACATGAATTTCTTTTGTTCCATGTAAATGTCATGTCCCAGATAATCATAATCAAAACATGGACACTAAAGTGCATGTAAACACACTAAGCAGTGAACAGATGTTTGTTCTCCAAAGCACATTTACTGAGTTATCTGGGTAACTTTGGTGATTATAAACTAGAACCCACATGAATCTGAAATGGTCTGATCTGTGTTTTACTAAGCAGAAGTAACCATTTGACTCAGCAAAGCTGCTTTAACAACAACAAGAACCCTGGTCAGCACTCAGTGCCTGAACATGTGGCTTAAATAAGAACTAAACATCTTAGTGTAACCTTTACATTGTCGATTGAAGATACAAATTTTTACTTGTCAGTCTTTACAATCAGTGTAGCAGTGTATCCTATGTTCATCAAAAGTCTAATGATATTTATGATCATATAAATGTTCTGGTGTCTGTAAGAACTTGTCATAGCTTCATCAGTGCACAGTTGTGTATAATTTGTGTGTGTTTTGTGTTTCAGGCTGTCAGAGGTGTCTCCGGTGGTGAGAGAGGCCGTGGAGACGCAGGCATCAGTGCAGTACTTGAACACACTGATGCAGGAGCTCGGCCTACAGGAGCAGGATCTGCTGAACTTAGTCCGGTTGTTTAAAACCCAGTCACACTGACACACAATGTCAGGCATGGACATATGAATAATAAATATCACACTCTGATTGAATAGAATAAAAATATCAGACGTTTTCTGTAAATATATTTTTCATAAATAAATTTGGTAGTAATAACTGTTTAGATAAAAACTCCTTGTTTGTTTTGTGGGGTTTTTAACTAGCTTGACAACGACACAGACTCAGTCACACCACAAACTGATCTAGGATGTAGGAGTGGTGACTGTTGATATTGTGGAGCAGAATTACTGTATGTACACAATCTGTGATGAGATATGTGCAAATCAGATCCTTGAAGTCCTGGAGCTGTGCATGTTTAACCTGTGCAGGGCGAAATAAATCACACCCAGCTTTTCCTAGTGAAAGCGCCATGTGGACACGCTGCTTATTACTACACTGGAAGAACTCCTGCTGTAATAAAAGTGACGCTATTTCTCCAGACTTCCTTCACATGAAGGTTTATGGCACCATAATGCCATTTGTTATATGAGTATGTTAACAATGTGTGTGTCTGAAAATATTTGGTTTTGACCAGGTGGCGCATGCAGCAAAACGTTTTTCTCTCTAATAGTGGAGATATAACTTTGACCTGTCATGCAGATTGGGGATGTGATTGATGGCCTGCGTGGCTCAACACAGCTTCTCGTTTTTCACAACGTACAATCAGTGGAGTGGGACACAGAGGGATTTCTAAATAATGTATTCAATTTTTAAATGTTATTGTGGGTTAAAACCTAAAAAAAAAAAATCCAAATTATGAGAAACATTTTCTTATTTAGCAAGCAAATAAATGTGGAAAGATTTAAATCATTTTAATTCTTGTATTGTTTTGTTAATTCCTAACTGGAAAAAAAACTGACACTCAGCTTCAAAGGTTAATATTTAATTACTGAGCATGAATCTAACAAATTGACTAAGTCTAAAAAGCTGAATTTCCACTGTTTGTAATATAAAGAAATGTGAAGAAAACAGTGAAGGCATTTAAAAGTGATAATTCTTTCATGAAATTATTCGGAGATTTTCAGCTTTGGAAACCAGTGTTTACATTTGATAGGGTAGATGCTTTGAAATATTAATAATTTAAAAACATACTCGATAAATAAATGTTTATTTCCATAAAATCAACATCAGAATATCTCAGGCTAAATAATTAACTACATTTAACAGTAGGTAAAATGTAGAGAAAATACAACAAACAATAAAATAGAATAAAATAAAATAAAACACGGCCATCCATGTGCATAGTCGGTACATTAAAAGTGCAGGATTTCATTTTAAAGCATCGACGTCTGTTCATTTCAGTCCGTGCTGCGTCTCCTTGTGTCTTCTCAGGTCCACTTTCCTCTGAAAGCCTTTCCCGCAGAGGTCACAGCCGAAAGGTTTGAAGCCTGTGTGTTTCCTGCTGTGTGTGATGAGGTTGGAGCTCTGGCTGAAGGCCTTCCCGCACACCTGGCACTTGTGCGGCTTCTCACCTGTCGCGGGAGCAAAAAAGGCAACGTTGGAAAAGTCAGTTTTTAGTTTTTACACGTTACGCACGCGCATTTAAAAGTGAAATTTACGACAACTGTCGGTTTGTAGTGTCTCACCTGTGTGGATGAAAGTGTGTTTTTTCATGTCTGACTTCTGATGGAACCTCTTCCCGCAGTACTGGCACGGATAAGGCCGCGTGTCCGAGTGGATGAGCAGGTGCGTGGACAGTGTGGAGGAGCGCTTGAAGCTTTTGCCGCAGATTTTACAGCTGAAGCTCCTCTCCTAGAAATAGGATTTGAAGTGTCAGTGTGGAAGGCCTCAAACATTAGATATAAACTGCAGATATACACAAGGCCTCAAATCATCTCTTGTGCTCATACTGCATCTTATGCACCAGTGTATTTCCAGTCAGGGACCTACCTGCGAGTGAACTGCTCTGTGCTGATCCAGGCTCACTGCGTGTCCGAAGGTTTTCCCGCAGATCCCGCACTCAAACGGCCGCGTCCCGCTGTGAGATCGCCGCACATGAACCTCCAGGCCGTGAGGTGTGGAAAACACCTTTTGGAAATGCAGAAGAATCACACTTTACTTCAAAATCAATCTCAAAACAGGAATAATTATTGATCTTGTGATCCCAGATTAAGAGAGATTAGAGATATGGATATATGGATTTGATAGAGGCCTAATGGTCATAATGTTATGGTGTGATCACCGATAAAATATCGGTAAAATCATCAACATCTCTGTAAACTCAGCTGTTATGATTTTGGCTAAGCAAAACTCGATAGGGGGAAACGAACCTTGCAACATTTAATGCATTTATAGGATCCACTTGACTCGAAGTCCGAGCAGATGAAATCATTTTCAGACTTGATTTCTGTAGCGCAAGGCTTCTGCTTTACATCCAGATACAGCTCGTCTGCGTCCCGCAACCTGCGGAGTTGGTGCGCAGCTGAAGAGTAATCCCGGTAGCATCCGGCCACTGGACCCCGCTGTGCGTAAAGAGGCTCTTTGCCGCTGTCCTCTGCCCCGTAGATGCTGACGGGTGAGTTAGGCTCCCTGTGGCCCTGGTGGTGGTGGTGGTGGTGGTGGTACGGTCCCTGAACCACATGCCTCAGCTCAGATCCAGAGTATGCTGACCAGGAGTAAGGAAAAAGGGGGATGTTGAAGTGGTGACCGTCCTCCGCTGCTGGAGTGGAGCATTTCTCTGAATCTGGGAAAGAATTTGGTTGCAGTTTGAGTGGATATGGTTAGAGTACAATCTGCATTTTATGTGTCACATGAAATAGATCATTTGATTTGAATTGCAGGGGGTCTTACTGGAAATGGAAATCTGACGTGCGTAGTACTGATTTTAGACTACAATAAACTTCTGTAACCCTCAAGTCCCTCCCATCAAAGTTCTGCACCTTACATATCAAAAAGATTTTTCTGTGTGAAACTAAGTTACGCACAATAACTGATGATTGACAAGATATTTGGCTATTTGGCATTTTCCCCCAATGAAATGAATCATTAAATTGACTATGTAAATGAATAATCGACTCCCAAACCGAGACAATTAATGCTCTTTGTTTTCCTTCACTGTCATCAAAACTATACCACAGTGAAAATGTTTAAAATAGTTTACCCACTTATAAAGCTGATATTGTTCAATGGCAACTGTAAACAGTTTTAATTTATATAAGATCACGGGTCAAATAATCGAATGACACGCTCAAATAGGTTCAAATAGGCCTTACACTAACAAAGTGGTTTTGATACTCCTCTGACACTTCTACAAACCAAACGTATGGCTGGAAATATATTTGAGCTGACCTGGTGAGGACGATGGAGACGGGGGACGCCAGAAATCACAGTCGGAAGATCGGTCACACACGCTGCCTCCGCAGCTGAGCGGAGAGCTGGAGGATAGTGAGCCCGGGGACAGCAGCCGGGACCCGGGGGACAGTCTGTCAGCGCCGGCGGACACTTCCTCGTGCGGCTCCAAGTTGGACTCAAACTCCCCCTGCGATTTGGTTTCTATTGACAGGAGAGGGGAACAAGTTAGCTAACTTATTCTGACTGATTGTGCAACAAGTGCAACAATCGCTGTTATTAGCATAATTCTACAAGTTCCGTGCGTAATTACGCATAAACGAACCTACCTGCGCACGCATGAGCCAGAATAGTGTCCAGTCCACTGCAGTCATCCTCCAGGTAGCGGGGCTGGTGGTAGCTGTGGGCCCGTTTACTCTTCACCAGGAAAGACCTCGGCATGTTTTATTTCTCGCTCTCCTTCAGTCTGTGCTCCTCACGTCTGAAATCGGCCACTTCACTTCTCCCCTCTCCACGCTGCTCTGACTTTATCTCTGGACAGATTGGGACACTATTGGTTGACAGGCGAGACGGTGTTGGGATTTCTGGCAGGCTATTACGCATGCGCAGAGAAGCCGTATCGTTTACCAGGTGTCGCGGTACAGGTGGTCAAAAGCAGGACCACCTTCCCCAGTGAGCGTCCCGGCAGATATAGGATTGTAGAGAAGATATTGTATGTCCTTAATGGCATATAGGCCTAGTCACAGCTGTAAATGGGACTCAGTTCACAGGATGGCTTCATAATATATAGCGTTAATGGTTGGCTCCGACTAGACTATAGATTAATAGCATATAATAGGTAAAGTAGTGTGGTGTTAAATTTCCTAATATTAAAATGACAAAATTAACTATTTTAGAATGAAAAAAGAAAATCTGACATTGTGTTTGTTTATCAGGGTATAAAGTTTTTCTCGTAGCCTATATGTTAATTTTGGCTACAGTTAGAGATGCTGTGTAAACTAAGGAAGACATTCAAATAAATTAAAACCGAGATTGGATTTGCGCGCTTGACCAGTCCGTGAAAACGGTCGAGATTGACGTACAAGCCCAAACTCAACATGGATTGAAAACACTGTAGCAACACTGAACATTTTGGCGTCTCATCAAGCCACAAGATTCAAAAACACGATGTCAATTCTTTAATTTGACTGTGATGAGACGTAAAACGTGTGTGTTTGCGGATGGCTCGTGCAGGCAGGGCAGGCTGTGATGGATAATGACCTATTTGTTGACGCTGGTAAAGTGATCCTGTTAATGAGACGCGCACGGCCGCTCCGCACAACAGCCTGCTGGTGGGGAGCCGGAGTATCCCTTTACAGTTACACTGCTTCAGCCTTACTGTTTTACATCATTAAAACCCCCTCCCGGCCAAAGCACAGACCCAACTGGGCTGTCCAATGAAAGAAATACAGAACAAGATTCATTTAAGATATTAAAAACATAATGCATAAAATCACCATGTAAGAAAATAAAAAGTTTTGAGTTGAAATCTGTCAGGCTCGGAATACAAATCATGGCGAAGATTTGGGTTCTGTTCAAGGTCGGTACAAAGCAGAGCGTTATCGATTTTTGTGTCCGATGTGGGAACAGAGTTTGTTTGATGCAGCTGCAGAAAGTTAAAGACCTGCAAGCAAAGCGCAGATAGCCGAGGCATGAAGCTGAAACACATGTCCCATACTCACACACAGCACAGTGACACTGCAGGAACTACATCCCAGCTCTGAGGAATCACACTGTCCAAATTCAGACTGAACGTCAAAATATCAGTCACAAGCTGCAGAGAAAGAACCACAAACCCTCTAACACAGTGTCACACGCGCATGCATGCACACACACACACACACACACACACACACACACACACACTCCTTTTTCTCTATCTTTCTTCCCCTCCCTCTCTCAGACATTAATTTTCATGTTAGTCAGCCATGACAGGCAAACAAAAACACTGATTCATGTTGTGATAAAAGACTGGTGCCACAATCTTCTGGACATTTGCATAATACAAAAATAAATCAGTTAAACTGCTTGTTAGTATTCGTCTCATTTCATTATTACAGATTTTACCCACAAACACAGACTTATCTTATTTTTATTTAATTTAAGACAACATTTCATATGATAACTCCAACCATACCAGCACTTTTACTTTTATTAGACCGCCTCATGTTGATGTATTCTACTTGCTCAAAAGGGTTAAAAAGACAAATCAGTCCATAAAATTTGGCAACACTGGAAATTCTAAGAGCAATTTATCATCTTTCCTCCTACTAATGAGCAAACAGCAATGTTTCTCACACAGTATGAGCAAAGACACAAAATCAGACATAAGTTTGATGTTCCAGACTGGAACTAAATATGTCTTAAAGTATATATCTTTCTACAACATATGGCGACCTACAGTGTGGCGGGAAAACCTTATCTGTCTAGTTCTTGGTTGCTTTGTCACACCTCATGAAAAACATTCATGTAGTTAAACATGTATTTTTTTAAATCTAAATGGTCATAAATAGGACATCATTGAAATTCAGCGGCTGACTTACTGCAGTGAGAGATACGTTCAACTCAAAGTTACACACCAACTCAGAACAGGAAACCAAACGCAGAGACGAAAAGACACTATCAGTGCTACCACAGCCTCCTCTCTTGTTTCTGTAAGCCCCCCCTCCCCCTTCACTCAACCCTCACCCCACCACCTCCTCACCCACAGGCCTTGATTCTCACTTTTACAGAAAGTATGTGATTGAAATAGAGGCCCAATCGCAGTGATCACAGTCCAGAGGTGGGGGGTAGGGGATTGTTCTTGCATTTTTTCTTTTGTACTCTTTGCAGCAGCAGTTGTCTATCTTGTCAAAGATGCAGATCAGAGTCGTGGGGTTAAATAAAGGCTTGTGTTGGTGAGCCATGAGGTTATTTTCTCAAGCTCAGCTTCGAGCCCCTTTCAGACAGACAGACAGACTGAAGGGGCTCCTCGTAGTTTTAAATATACCTGAGGTCACAGCTTTAATACCACATGTATGTGAATGTCGATAAGTGGAGCACAGAGCACAGCAGCTTGACAACATTTTGTCTTGATTTTGTCACACTGCAGTTCAGCCCGCTTCAGTTTATAGTGCGACTATGTAACTGTGTCGCCATTGTGACTACATGCGGTGGCTAAGTTCATAAATGCTAAGAGTAAAACGAGTAAAGAAGGTCGAAAAAGTCAGTGTACTATCTCACTAACTGCTGTGTTGCAATATGGAGCTAAAGTTTGCTAACATAAGCTAACATTAGCCTCCCTGAGCTACTGGTCATACCAGAACAAACAAGACTGTAGCAATGAAACCCCTGACTGTATTGAACTCAGCAAGGTTGCGTTTGATTGTGAATTGATTAGTTTTTTTGTTTGTAAGAGAGAGACTGTGTTATTTTTTTTTTCTTTAAAAAGTTATATAGTCTCTCTTCAAGTCAGACTATTGAAAAGTGAAACTAAGCCAGATTTTTCCTCTTGCTGATGAAAATAAAAATATTTCAAGTTCATTCAGTTGAATTTTCTGCAGCTCTAAAAACACTGTAGTACTACTTAATCATAAAAAATAATTTTATTCAATATACTTCATGCATTGAGTTCATGCCATTATAGCTTACTGTGGTTAAACTGACTTTCCCAGGTTTTACGTCCCTGTTTAGTCCTACGCACTCAGTCTGAGCACTAACCTCTGCCCCACCACTCTACAGTGGCATCGCAATGAAAACCACATCATGCTATCTCATCCCCTCACAGGTTCCTCTGGCTCCAGAACTCTAACCACAGTGCAGCAACCCCCTCACTCTCTCTTTTAAACTATCTCCGTCCCTTTTCCTTTAACTACAATCTGATTTAGTCCTTTTCCTCAGGTTCAACCGCACGCAGCCCCCCTTCCACCGGGAGTGGCCGGCCGAATCTCATCGGGCTCTCAGCTGCAGCCACCAGATAGGAACCGAGCGTGAACACAATGAATGATTTACTGGATGCTGCTGACCGCAAGACAGTTCTTCTTTCACACAGGAGGTCCACAAACGTCTTGTTATTCTCACTTAGTTTTCACTTGAAATATTCCTGTCCTTCAGCAGCAGGGGAGTTTCTGTCTGTGCTACCATAAACTGATTTGATTTATGTCATTGATTTATAGGATGATCATTCTCATTTAACTCTGACTATTGCTGTAGGCAATACTGAAACTTTTGCTCAGATTTCTTGCAAAAAAAACCTTGAAATTGGAAAAAACTGAGGAAACAATGAAAACAAACTCTCACGTAACACAAAAACAGATGCCAGGATTTATGCTATAAACACTCCACAAATCACCTCCCTCATCCATCACTGTGATCAGCAGCTCCACTTGTTTGCAACCAGCCCGTTTCTGGTTGTAAATTTCCCCCCAAAATACTGAGTATCTCTTCTGGGACGTTGGTGTGTGGATGTGAAGAAACCTAGCCAGTGCTTCCTGGTCATTGTGTCTCTGTGCATGTCTGGGGGTTAGACGGCCGTTTGAAAGGTCAGAGTTCAACGGGCATAGTCAAGCCTAAATAAGCCATCATGTGTATGTCTGTGCATTTATTTATTACCTGTGTTGGACATTTTAAAATCTTTTTTAGTTGTTTTTACTCTGTTTTCTCTGCTTGTGAAATGCGCCTCATATATTTAATTTAATCTTGTGAAAACATTTTCTTGTCTATAAATGTGACACTAGACTGACCACATATTCTTCACCATTTGTGCTCTGCATCAAGTGCCTGGTTCTTATTGCTGATTCTCTGAAATCTGTGGTTTGCCTCTTTGCTGTATTTTCACACGAAAAACATCACTCTTGTCTGTTTCTGCATGGGGTATAATACACCAGTCACATGTTGGTTGGTTGGTCGAGAAAAATGCAGCCTTTCCCACAGGAACTTCATCTCCGTAGCATCTCTGCTGTCCCTGATACGTTGGTGTTAAAGTTAGCAGAACTCAATTTAGTTTCAGCGGAACTGATTTGCTTAGGCGAGTACTCAGTATTTTTCATGCACTTTATTTTACACAGGACAAAGATGTGTAACTTCTATATATCAGTTTTATTCTAACTATGAAAAATGGGCAGGGAGCTGCAAAAGTGTTAATGGCATACATGCATGTTGCAGATGTAATAACATCTCTTTATCTTTTAAATGAAGGGAATAAGTTGCGTTTAAAGTTGTGAATTATATTGATCTTCACAGTGTGTCTATATGCAAATGACTATAAATGCAATCAGCAGTGAGAAAAAGAGGCAGGAAAGACGAGTGTGTTACTTGTCAGCAGAGTGCATTCTTCTTATCTGTGGTGTGCCTGTGAACACATTTGTTGACGTGTGACTTTCTGCAAGTCATCTCTGGTCCACCCAGATCTCAATGTCATCTTCTTTCAATTCTATTTTGTTACTTTTACAATGAAAACTTGAGTGGGCAGCAACAAAAACAGTTGTTGATGAGCCTCCATGCTGATATTACATCAGTGTGGGGGGTGAAAAAAAAAAAACCCTCAAAAATAAGCTCAGGAAATTACAATTCAGAGGGGACAAATGTATGACCACTATTGCCCCTTCTTCTGCCAACCACACCCTCCACTCCCAGTGTGAACCCATATTAACTGCTGAAACTGTTGCAGAGCGATGACTGGACAGTTGCTTCTCTCCATTGTGAAATCAGTTCTACAGAAACAGAGCTTGAACGGCTACCGACAGAGCTGTCCACAAGAGTGACTTTGAATTTTCTTATCTAACACTGAGAACATCTGCACAGAGAGTGACAGTGGGGGATATTATCTGTCCTGCTTTAACAGAAAAGCAGAAGATGTTGGTTCCTTTTTTCAGAAGTTGTTGATAGAGCTAACAGATATTCTCACACTGAACTACTGGTTCATCGTTTGATAAAGTAGCCAAATCGTTAAAGGATTTCTTTTTTTCCATCTGCAACAACAGCTCTTCTCATTAAAATGTGGCTTATACATTCTGTGAGGTTGTTTGTCCAACACTAACAAAAACACATCACTAACATGTTTCTCAAGTCATTTTTCAAAACTTTTGAAAAACCTTTTGACTACATCCCTGTCTTCTTACATTTTGAATTTTGAGTACATCAATTTTATGCTACTTAAAAAACTGTTCAATATTTTGGGGAATATTCATATTTGCTTTCTTGATTAGAGTCAGATGATTGATGCTACTTTCATGTTTGCACTTGAAGCTTTGCACAAAGACTGGAATCGGGGAAACAACCAAAGATGACAAAATCTGTCTACCAGCTCCTCTAAAGCACATCAATTTACACATCATGTATCATGTTTGTTCAATTCATACAAAAACTGAGGCATAAAAATTACAAGTTGCGTTTTTTTCTAGGAGTCTATATGTGCACCGTTATAAAGGAAAAAGGAAAAATGTCTGTACGCTAAATATGAAGCTACAGCCAGTGGCTGGTTAGCTTAGCTTAGTCATTGAGCCCGGCCAAGAACTTTCCCTGCACATAACCTTCTGTAAAACCACAACATGTCATTTTTACAGATTTGCTTTTGGACAAGACCAGGGTAGCTGTTTCCCCCATTTCCGCTCTTTATGCTAAGCTAAGCTAACCAGCTAATGACTGTCGCTTCATATTTAGAGTACAAACATGAGAGTCGTGTTGATGTCCTCATATAACTCTCAAGCAAATTAGTGTATTTCCCAAAATTCCCCTGCTGTATTATTGTAGCGTAGCCTATATTTGGCAATTCAACAATATTCAGTAAAATGCAACAAAAATAAATATGATAAATATCAGTATTTGGTCACTGTATTAAAATAATGGAGATAAAATCATATTTTCTCCTTCACAGACATGAAATGAGCAGAAAATCAAGTTGCTTTCCCTGGAAAATGCTGTGACAGTCATGTTGCTGATAATAGGGATTCTCATCTGTGCTCCCGTGTCTGAATACATTCCTGTCCATGTCTGTGAACTCTGGGACCTGTGGAGTAATGATGACCCCTCTGCATGACAACACCAGTATGACGCTCGCTGCTCATATTAATCACAGCAGACTGTCATGGGAGGGTTAGCGGCAGCACCACTTTGGTATCTGGGAATAGGTGGATCCAGAGTTTAAGAGACAGTTACTTTTACTGTTATTGTTACTCACATCACTCTTAGTAACTGCTACTGAATGTCACATCAGATGGGTTGTGCCGACAGTGTGCGTGTCATACTGGACTATGATGGCAGCTTTCCAACTTGTGTGTATACTATGATTTTGCTATAAATAGAGATGTGTAACTGAAGGTGGAAATTATAGCTATACTATATTGTCATTGATGTATCATTACGCATTCCCACTTGTATATGCATTCAGATATATTTGACATTTGACATCTGCTGCTCAGACACATCTGCTTGTCTCTTTCTTTAGTGTTTATTCACAATTTTGTTTTCCCACAGGATCATACACACAGACTATCTGTGAAGGAACAAAACAGTTATTGGAAAAATAATCTCACCTTAAGGTCCGTTCAGTATCTGCTCTGGAGCTGTCAATCACATCACAGTTATGCATCAGTCAAAACGGTTCAATCTCTGCCTTTTATTAAGACTTTATAAACTTGAATTAATAGATTTATTAATGGTTTATAAACCATATAATAATGCTTTATAGACAGTTATAAGTCATTAATATGTACATTTTTGGGTTGCTAGGTTGTGGAAAATCGTGCTCCAACATGAGACTTTGCTTTTCAGCTCTTTAATTCATCAGGGAGACCCCTCCTCTCCAGTGAAATGTCGGACAACTTACCTTTTGGAAAATGGCTGCAGGACATCTGGACCATAATCCATTTATAAACAATTTGTTAACATTACAACTGCAGACTTGATGAATTGTGGAACCCAACATTTATAATTGTAGGTGACTAACTTGTGCTAATGACTCATTAACAACTGAGAAACCCATCACCTTTTATTAATGTCAAACAAAACAGCTCTTACCGTCAACATTTGCCATTTACTGTATTGTTCTTTCCACATTTGCATGATTTTAAGTTTTGCACGCACATCAACAGCTAGTCATGGTAGTAGTCAATACATATTACTGACACATGGACAAGATTTCAAAGAGTGGGTTGTGCGGTAATAATGTTAAACAAGGCATAAATGTGAGATGAGCAAAGAGCTCTTTTGTGTAGGTGGGCAGCCAGCTCACTCTCAGTTTCTGATTCAGTTGTCAAATGTTGTGACCTCTCTCTGGATTTTAAATCCACCCAAGCGTCAGAGATTTCACCATTTATACTTTCCCAGCCCAAACCATCATCATTTTCTTGAGTAGCTTGATTTCACAACATGCAAGGATGTTACATCAACACAAACGGACCTCACAGAGACAGCGTCTGAAGCAGGCTTCATTTATTCTAATTTCATTACAACTGATAAATTGTTCCTGAGTTCCTGTTTTGGCTTTTAGTTGCTGTAGTTTTAAGCTGAAAGCTAAAATTGTTTGAGTGTTGATATTGTTTTGTTTTTGTTTTGTTTTATTCATCTAACATCCATTTGGCTCAACAGCTAATTCCTCACCACTTTACTTTCTAATCTCATGGACATCTCACTAAGCTCCTAATAAATCACAATGTACATGTATATTGAATCATATTGTCGTAACCTACATGAAAAACAAAATACTTTCCTAAATCAGTGTTGCAGAGGTTGAGTGAACCCCTGCTGTCTGTATCGCTGCTGCCCCCTGTAGGTAATGTGTGGCGCTGTCCTCCGGTGCAGCAGGGGGCGCTGCCCGCTGCTGATGGGACGTCCGGTTACCGAAGAAATTGCAACGTCAGGTCAGGAAGCTATCGCAGCTCTAAAGGCAGCTTCTTTGAGTCCCGGAGGAAGAGGAGCAAAATCTCTGCAAAATGGTGCGTAAAATATATCGATATACATCCAGCGCACACGGTGTGAGTGAGTAGAGATGTGTCCGATGGTGGAGAAGTGTTGACAGCGGTGTGAGCGGGAGATGTTTGCGGATGTTCGGTTGTACCGGGCCGGTGAGCTGTTGGGCTTCAGCGTGGCGCTTCATGGCTGATGAAACCTCAGCTGACCGCCTGCACTGCTGGAAACACACACACACACACACACACACACACACACACACACACACGAGGGGCTTTTACAGACTTATTGAAGCATATTGAAGCGTAATAAGAGATGGCATTTTGTGTTGCTTGTGTGGCGTTTTTCTCTCCTCGCTTCATCGCTAGCTACTAGCTAATCTCTCCACTCCTCACCCCCCCCTCAGGGTTTCGTCAAAGTGGTGAAGAGCAAGGCCTACTTCAAGAGATATGAAGTTAAATTCAGGAGAAGGAGAGGTAAGTGCAAACTTTAACTGCACACCAGCTTTACAACCTTCACACTGTTAAGCCAAACTCCTGTTCATTTTTTTTTTTTTTTTTAAATCAACCACTGACTTTGGTTCTTTTTAACTTGCTAGAGGGGAAAACTGACTTCTTTGCTCGTAAGCGTCTGGTTGTGCAGGACAAGAACAAGTACAACACGCCCAAGTACCGCATGATCGTCAGGTTTTCCAACAGGGACATCTGCTGCCAGGTCAGTGACTGCAGGACTCAGTTAAACTCATGGGATCACAGATTAAAAATGATTTGACTTTTAACCCCCTCTCCTCTGTCTGTCTCCCTTGTCCAGATTGCTTATGCAAAAATTGAAGGGGACCAGATTGTGTGTGCTGCTTACTCTCACGAACTGCCTAAATATGGCATCTCTGTAGGCCTCACAAACTACGCTGCGGCCTACTGCACCGGGCTGCTGCTGGCTCGCCGGGTAAGAATACACATATACACACCCACACTGACACTTGCAGATGTCAGCAGAGACAGCACATGGATGTGACACTGAGATTTGTGCTGAAGTAGCAACTCCAGAGGTTAGGTCAGATTTGTAAAATCTCCGCATTTCAAGCCCAGTGAGAACTAACGTAAAACACGTCATCATGCGTCATGATGCGCCCACTACCGGAAACAGATTTGTCAAGTGTTTTCTCACATCCTCTTTTGCACCTTCCTCCTCATTTTTAGCTGCTGCATAAGTTTGGCATGGACCAGGTGTACGAGGGTCAGGTGGAGGTGACGGGAGATGAGTTCAATGTGGAGAGTGTCGACGGGCAGCCGGGTGCCTTCACCTGTTACCTGGATGCAGGCCTGGCCAGAACCACCACAGGGAACAAGGTGTTCGGAGCACTGAAGGGGGCAGTCGACGGAGGGCTGGCCATTCCTCACAGGTCAGTATGATGTGAGAATAGCACCCGCTGCTTATGCTTGTTTTTCTGCTTCTTCACTTCTTTACTATATATAGATGTGGAGCAAATGAAAACCCTTAAACACCGTTCCTACACTAATAAAACTGCATCATCACACAGAAGCACTACGACTGGTGTTTCATCACCTCACGTGGTAACAGTCAGTGCTTATTCGACAGAAGAGCAACTGGTTTGCCAACATGATCCAGTTTATGGTTACTGGTTCTTTTCTGCTTCTTGATGATGATACAAAACACGCTGAGCAAAATGTAGTTGGTCCTTCATTTGCATTAGCTGATGTTTACTGTCGTTTTCAAGACGGGGCTGAGAGAAGCAGGATGAACCGAAGCAAACAACTTTTATTGTGTTGCAGTGTAATTGATTAGAGCTCTGAACAAAACCATAAATGCTGTGAGAAAAATACATTTCGTCCACTTACCTTAATGCGATCTCTGCCCTTTGTCGTTCCCTAGTCTAAAACGCTTCCCCGGTTACGACGCAGAGAGTAAAGAGTTCAACGCAGAGGTGCACCGGAAACACATCATGGGCATGAATGTGGCCGACTACATGTCTTACCTGATGGAGGAGGACGAGGATGCCTACAAGAAACAGTTCTCTCGCTTCATCAAGAACGGAGTCACGCCAGACACGGTAAGATAAGAACTTCTCGCACATGAAGATAGACTCTATATGAGACTTCAACACAGCATCTGTGGCCATGGTTACAGATGCAATATTCAATCTGGTAGCCAGATTTTCTTAATCTAAATTTCCCAGTTATGTTCATATATCATTCTTAAAGGGTGGTGGTGTATGAAATGACTTGTCAGCTGATTTCCTCAGATGCATTGCTATGGGCATGTACTGTATGTTGACAAATAAGTAACAAGAAACAGCAGAACAGGATTGATAGTGAATTAGAAACGGTGACCAAAGAGCACTGACATGTTTGAGCGAACTTTACCAGAACCTCATCAGATGATGTCTTACCTTTTAACTGTCAGACATCATAGCATGTGCGGTATGGTTGCAACAGTAACAGTGACATCTGGGGGAGCTGTACTGCACAGTCAACCAAAACCACACTGCAGCCCTAAAATGCTGGCAGTGCCTAAATAAATGGCACCTCTGCACAGCTGCTTTTTCATCACTGCGCATTTGCATTGGCCTTAACCACAACTACAAATAAAAGACACTTTGAATGCGGTCTTCTTAAAAATAATCATTGTTTTAGATACTGCACAGATGCCAAAATCTAAACTTATATTTACTGATCCATCAGTTGTAGACTCCACTCACACCTGGCCTGTTGCTGTGTGTAGTCATAGCTGCTTTTGCTGTCAGGAAATTATCACTGTGGTCAATAGATGAATCACTGAAAGTCTGTCGTTCCGTTGTTATATTTAGTTCAGTTAGTTAAGTCAGTTATTCTCCACTGTTTTCTGCTTCTTGATGATGATACAAAACACGCTGAGCAAAATGTAGTTGGTCCTTCATTTGCATTAGCTGATGTTTACTGTCGTTTTCAAGACGGGGCTGAGAGAAGCAAGACAAATCACCATGCGTGTCGTGAAATGCCAAAACTTGGTGTATAAATATGTAAGTGTCGTTTTCTTCTTTTTTAGGTAGAAGAAATGTACAGAAAAGCACACGCCGCCATCAGAGCGAACCCCGTACACGAACAGAAACCCAAAAAAGACGTCAAGAAGAAGAGGTGGGTTCCTACTTTCCGTATCTCAGATGCCTTTGTCTGTCTCTAAGCCAGAATTGGTGATGCTGTTTCACCCAAATTGTTATGACATAGTCCTTAAAATAATCACCTAACATTATTGGTAACTGGAGAAAAAACTGCCCTTATTTAACGCCATCTCCCTCTTTAAAGGTCGAATAATACTGGGAAGATCCCAGTGCTGAGCGGACAAACGTTTCTCTCCACAGACGTGCTGAATGTTAATGGAGCTGTTGTTGTGTTTCTTTCCGGGCAGGTGGAATCGCGCCAAGTTATCTCTGGCACAGAGGAAGGATCGCGTCGCTCAGAAAAAGGCCAGCTTCTTACGAGCACAAGAACAAGAAGCAGGGGACGGTTAGGGGCTCGCCACAGGGCCCTGCTGCAAAAACACAACACACTTCACAGACAAATAAATTTATTTCAAATTCATGCTTGTGTCTGGCTCAGTCAATACTGTGTACTTTTCTTTTTTTAAAGGAACATTGTGGCCTTGTTTGCTTGTGATTAGTTATACCCATGACAAATATTTACAGTGTTAATCTTTAATCCACAATATGAGTGAGATACTGGATTGCCATATTGTGCAATATAAATCTTGACAGACCTGACAAGTAACAGTGAAGTGGTATGTAGTTTAATTGTGCAAAATCATGCTGGTTTCTTCAATAAGTAAACTTTTTTTTTTTTACATTTTTAAAACTAACAGCAGCATTGACCACAAGCTCGACATGCTGTACAGGTCACGTCTGTCTCAAAGTGGTTTACGTTGTCAACTTGGTCACAGTTACTTCACATCGGCAATGTCTGGAAGGGTTCATGGAAAATATTCTTTTATACAGCATTCAAATGTGACGATAAAGGATCTCCACCTTCACAGGTGGATAAACATTCACAAAGTGATTTCAGCATGATCTGTGGCACTGTGACGGAGGAAATCCAAAAATAACGTGATGCAGTACGTTACAACAAACGCTCTTTTCAGTGAGAAATGGAACATTCACAAACCAAATTAAATACATTAATATTTTCTCTTCGTGTCATTGATGCAGCATTGATGATGTCACAGGTGGAAAACTCGCAGCATGGTCAAGTACACTGATGCACAGTATGAACACTGTGACGTACTGACAGACAAATACCATCACATTGTCCAATCTGAAGCGAATGAACTTCCCCGTTTCAGCAAACAGATGAGTGACAGACAAAAGGAAACGCCACCATGAATCTCCAGAAAAGCTTCAGTGCTCTTTGGCACCGAGTCATTCATAGAGAAATTATTGTTGAATTCCTCCACTAGTTTGTTTATTCTGGTTTTTCCTTCGTCACTAATCTGTCTTTGTTAAAGTTGAAGTCTGGTGATGCTCTATAATTTCCTTATTTTCAAATAATCCCCTGAAAAGACCAAAACCTACAATCTCAGTTTGCCTGTTCCTGCAGCCAAGGCTTCAACACTTTCCTGTATAAAAACAAACATCGATGAGCTGCTCTTTTGCACCTGGTGACACATTCCCAGACCGCAATGAACTGTATTTTGAATTGATCCAGATGTGTATTAATCCGCAGCTGAAAGTAGTCCCCTAACAAATGCACAAATTCGTTGTTTGAGTAACCGTTGCTAAAAAATTACAGCTGTTTGACGACATTCTTTAACCTTTTTTTTTCTTTTCTTTTCTTTTTTAAAATTGAAGTATGATTTTAAAGTAAAAAAAGATAAAATATATCTTCAGCAGGCAGCGCTGATGGGCTTGGGTCTGAGTGCTGGCGAAGTAAAATATGAAATACTAACATACTGTTGGTTTTCGCCTTTTCATTTGATTTGTTACAAATAACAAATGTAGAATATCGGTAACCTTAGCAACCTTAACATAAAAATTAAGGAGCATATCTAATCATAGTGCAATTTCAATACACTTCAAACTGGAGCCTCTGTACAACAGTCACTCTATCCTTGTTTTCCTCAACAAGCTGTTCTTTGATGAACTGTGTTAGTCCACACACACATCAGCATGATTTTGTGGCAAAAACATCAATTTAGTCTCTCGGCTCTTGAGACTAAAAACAGTAAAACATTCCACGGTAGAGAACAATACAATACGATAAAATGTGGCTGTGTGAATTGTTTTAAGTGTGACTGATGGCAACATGCAATCATTCAGTATATATATATATTTTTAGTGTTGTATTTAAACATACTCTGACATGTTTTCCGGGCCCCAGACTGGGATGGAGGAGGTAGTCTCCATCAGTCGGTTCATTCATTAGTGTTAAGAGTTGATAAAAATGACTTTGAATGAATTTGCTACTTCTAAATCACAGCATCGTTAATACTCAGCTCCACGTGAGAGTGACTGGCATCATTTCAGAGGAATTTTCTTCTCCTTGTCACGAGTCCTTTGTGTGTGAGATCTGTTTCCACAGCAGAGCTTTCAGGTTGTTGAGGATAAGTGAGTGCTCCATGTTCATCTGTCCAGCATTGCCCTTGAGAGCCATACATAAGTACAACTGTCTCTCCAGTTCCTCCCTCATCACTGACGGCGCCCCGCGCAGGAGGTAGTCCTTCAGTGCGCCGCATGCCTTCGCCAAGTTTGGCTGGAGCGGCTCCTCCCTGCACCGTTTCTCTGACATGTCGCATGACGTCCGGCAGTCCACCCCGTACACGCAGTCAGCGTCTGTCTCACACTTCAGTACTCGCATGGTGCGTCTGAACTCGTCTTCAGGAACAACTGCTCCGGCGTTGGTAAGACGCAGCTCGTGGCGGTCAGTGTAACCGAAGTGTGTTGCGGTGAGGTCGCAGATGAGAAAGCTGCCGTAGGTGCCGTGGAAGATGTCCTCCACCAGCTCCAGCAGACCCATGGAGATCTTGGCTTTGCGAGGCCAAGATGGGGTGAACCACTGATCAATAGTGCGCTGCACACTGCTCGGCACCCAGGACACCAGCGGCCAGGGTAGAGACAAACCGTACAGGGGCCCGTAGGGGACTCGCTCCGTCATGTAAAGGTCCCCGCAGTAGCCGAGGAGGCGAGGGGTGTGTCCACGATCCTGGAGCAGCAGGCCCAGCAGCACCTCAAAGAACAAACCCGAGATCCGTTAATCTGTGTTATATCTGCACGTTTCCCCAATGAGCGAAAACACATCATACACCAACAACAACAACAACAACAAGCATGTTATTTTTTCTAATTCACTGGCCTGATATTATACCTCGTCCATCTGCAGGAGGGCCCACGTGGAGCGCGCTTCTGGCAGTGACACCCGTCCATCTCTGTTGCCATCGGCGACAGACAAGATCTGGCTGACGAGGCTGGCGAGGTTGGCCTGCTCTCCAAGCTTGGACTGCGAGATGGAGAAAGACAAGAGACTTAAAAGTTTGTTGTTTCAAGCTTCAGATCTGGTTCTAAATAAACCTTTGTGACCCACGTCCACAGTCTCTTACCTTGAGGTGATTAAAGACCATTTCTCTGAACTTCTCCACTGATGTGCCTCTGGTGGGCTTGTCGAACACAGCTGCCTCTCTCCGAGGCTCCGGCTCCTCCCCCAGCTCGTAGTGCACAATCTCCCCCAATTTACAACGGATGATCCCATCGTGGTCTCCCCAGCTTCCTGTGTAAACCTGATCAACAGCGGAGAGCCAAGGAAACGCTTAACATGCTGAACATAATGAAGATAATGAATAATCAGATTAGAGCCACTCGGCCATGCCTTAATCGTTGGTCAGGGTCATTGTTACACATGTAACAACTTTAATACCACATTATCCTTTACAGAAGACTAAAAGTTTTACAGAAAGTACAATTTCCTACCTGGTTGTTTGGCAGTACTGACAGACACCTGCTCATATAGAGAGTCTCTTTGTCACACAGACTGCTGCAGGCGGAGCCATCGATGATTCCCCTCCTGTATTTATCACACTTGGAGAAAGAGAAAACGCAGATAAGTGTTTGTAATTCTATTATCAAGTATATTCACATCACGTTTTAATTGCCACATAGACATCAGATCACCTCAAACCAAAACCACTTCAAAATTCCTGAGGTTGCCTTGATCGTGTAACAACCTGTAGCCCACGTAGCACCCTTTGAATGATTGCCGTATTCAGAGTAACAAGGTCTGAACAAACGAAGAGATGAGAGAGAATCGTGCCAATACTCACGATGGCGTTCTTGCACTCGTGTCCTCTGCACAGCTCTGTGTAGGCGGAGTACTGCACATAGAGCACCCAGCTCCCCACCAGCACAGTCAGCCATGTAAGGAACAGGTACTTCACCCGGACAAAGGAGATCCGAGCCTGCAGAGAGCGAGCAGAGACAGAGACACAAAAGTTTGTTCACCCTCTCTGTATCCAGACTACATATACCGCCTGTATTAACACAGAATACAGACACAGTGCACCGAAAGAGTCGCGATCCAAGCTATTCTAATTAAGCCTGCTCACATAATAGGTTGCCACGGTGACCTATTATGTTATGGGGTGTCCCATAACAAGGTACTGGTTGGCTGATTAGTCGCTATGTGCAACAATAGCTCATTAAGCTGGAAAATGTTTTTGGAGGTGCAGCATGACAGGCCATTCTGTTTATGGCTTGTGTGTCACAGGATGCACATGTCACGTCTCAAAATGTCCCTTTGGACACAAATCCTGTTGTTTCTAGGATATTGTGCAAGTTAATGCAGTCAGTGCCTTATTTTCCACACGGATAAAACACAGAAATGTGGTGATACAGATACACAATTCTTCGCTCGTTCAAGAAACAAAACGTTGTAAAGGTGACATTACAAATCCTGAGAACTGTACACAATCTAAAGGCAAAACAACACGGCAGAAAAGAACAACACAGGATACAGTGCACAGGGGGTTTACTGTACTAGAGCTCCAACTAATGATTAATAATAATAAATCATAATATCTAATATCTAATTTATCTGTACACTACATTTACTCTAAATTGCTTTTGAACAACAGATGAAGATTTCACTTCCATTGATGATATAATACAGAAAAGCAAGTGCCTCTGAATAGAGCAAATGTTTGCTGTTATCAGAACCGGAATCAATTGGAAAGTGATGAGAAAAGACTAATCAGTTGTTAAATCAATCATTTCAGCTGCACATACAATCAGTAATTATCAAAATACAATCAAATGTCAACAGCCATGCTAACAGCTCTGTGTGGCTGTACTTCAGCACAGTGTTATTTTGAGCTAAATGCTATTGTCAGCATGCTAACATGACAACAATGCTAACTAGCAGGCGTAATATTCATAGTGTGTTATCCTGTGAACATTTGCGAATTGGTCTTAACATAAAGTGAATCTGAGGTTGATAAAAATGTCATTATTATTGGAGAGAATGAGGCACTAAAGCAAAGTACTGAGCTGAACATTTGACCTGATGGTGGCATTACAGACACAGGGGAGTCTCTCGTCTCTAGGATTCATCGTCTGGGGAACATGAATGTCAGTACAACACTTCATTGTAATCATTGAGATATTTCCACCTGGGCCAAAGTGGTGAATCAATCACCTGACAGATGTTGTATGGCTGAAAACCAACCATCAGAAGCTACCACTGTGTCCACTGTGTTATCTTAAGACTGCTTCTGACCAACAGCTGAAGATTTAACTCCCAACAAATGTGTCTATTTTTAGAATAGATATTCAGTTAGTTGACAAATCAGCTACAAAAATGATCATTTCAGCAGTACATAAATTAGGTGCCTACTGCAATGCAATCCAGTAAAAAAAAATAATGAAGTAAGTTGCTGGAAGGGGAAGTGGAGCAGTGAAATGGAATTTAGGTCAAACTTGCTGTTTTAGCCCCAGTATGTGACTTAACGTACTAAAGCAAAACTGCAATTAGTTTTTTCTTCAGGGACTGTAACGGCACTTGGGAGGATCAAGTGATTTTGACTCTCACTCTGATCACATGGCAGGAACAGCTAATGTTGTGTGTATTTTGGCAGCGTGCTGTGCTTCTCCGTTCGGCTTCAGCATGGTTTCCAAATCCCAACAAAAATATGCACCCAGCGAGGTAGGGACCAAGTCAAAAGCCTTTTTATGTTTGATGTGCTGTAATTACTGTAAACAGGAATGAAGATCTGTCTGTTTTGAGTCCATACAAGCTGCAGCAGAACACACACAGATGGTTGATTTACGGTCATTAATTCAGATTCTTTATACATTTTTGGGGCATATGACTTGTTTGTGGGTTTTGAACATAATAAACAAAACGCTAATGAGGTCCAGGGCTTTTTCCTAGAGTTTGTTCACATGAAATATGTAAAACATCCCCACTGTGAACTACGGACTTCACAGAAAAGCAAAGGCTGTATACACGAGAACCATAATTTTCCTGCCTCCCATTCATCTTGGTGCATTTCACCAAAATGTCTCTTGGCAGAAGGAGGCTGTCAGAGCTTTAACAGCGGCTTAGAGCTGGAGAGATTTCTCCCTCTGCAGAGCTGCCTTGTTTTTAAACGCTGTGTCCCGAAGAGATGAACAAACAGATAGTGGGGCCTCCAGGGAGGGAACAGGAGGTATCAAGGGAGTATAAAGCAACCACAGTCGACTATCAGATCTGACTCCTTTGGCTTGTACAAAGGTGTGTGGAAACGCGCACAGACAAAACGGTGGAATAAAAAGTTGTTTGTTAACAGGCGGGTGACACTGAGTCATGTGTGCACGTCGCCTGTCTGATGGTGTGTCTCAGCGTGTCTCTGTGAACACATGATAAGCCTGCAATGTAAAGAAGTGAAACCTGAGTCTAATCGTTCATTTACTCCATGTGGCCCTTCACAGTGTCTCCACTTCCTTGGAACCTATTATGTAGTGATTGTCTCAGCTAAGATTACATTTGGTAAACTTAATTGATCCCATGTAAGAATCCAAGTGCCTAAAAAATACAACCATTTGATGTAAATGTAGGAAATGCAAAGTGTGTACTGTAAAACTGTTTCACAACTGTATTATGACCCACGACATGAGAGTTAAGATAAGCAAAAAAAAACAAAACTGAAATACATAATAAACGTACACTTAAATGTGAGTAAAATACAGTAAAATAAAAAATATTGTAACTAAACGAGAAAGGCATACAATGTCATTAAAACGTCAAGTGGTATGACACAGTTGAGGTGGTAGCAGATTGAGCAAGATGCTGATGTTAAATTGATGACAATAGGAGCTGTGCTGAGTTGTGCAGGAAGGAAAACTTTTACAGCTGGATGAAATATGCAAAGTTACAGTGCAAACTACAGGGTTACCAAGCTGTCAACAATAAGATTCAGTTACCCGGCATTAACCCTCATCGAGTATCAACTGTCGTAAGGTACAGTCGCTGCAGCGGACACAAAAGACCTGCACTATCACATCTACACATACTGTGGGTGGAACAACTTGTCACTAGGAGCTGCACACACAGTTTCAGGTAGCAACTGGAGGGCGTTTGGTTGGTAGTTTTGTCCGTCGTCCTGTTCTCGTCCACCTCCTCCCCGGAGTCCACAGAGCTCCTCGGGACAGAGCTGGCTTCTTCAGTTTGTGTCTCCCTGTCTGCAGCGGAGATGTTACTGAACCAACAAACTGCACAGGAGATGGTTGATACCATCTCAGGCTGAAAAAATTGTCTTGACACCAATCCTCCCCATAACAGGGCAACGGTTATAGTACATAAGAACTGCAATGCTGCTTTCAAAGACCCAACAGGAAAGACTGAAATCCAGGAAATACAAAACTGGCTTTCATGCTGCTTTTTAAACTCCTGACCTTAGAATTTCAAAAGCCATTTGTTCTACTTGAGTCCGGAAGATGATCAGAGGTTACGCGACTTGTACGTGCCCTTTATAACCCTGTAATTCTTCTACTAGGAACGACCCTGTGGATCTTTGTACAAACAACGCACCATGTCCTGTAACATACCTACACACCCCACCATCCCAACACATTCTGGTGTGCTGCTACAAACCAGCTGGCTCCCTAACAAGACTTCTTTTTACATTTGTTACCAGCCAGAGTTTGCATTGTGCATTGTGTAGGTGTGATGACCTAAAAATAAAAAGGTAACAACTGCTTTGAAAACACAGTCAGCTACAAAAAGCACAAAAATGTACTTAGCCTAATTTGTCTCTCCTTTTACCCACAGACTGCCAAAATAGGAACAGAAGCAACCCTGACTCAAAGCTTTACACAACGCAGTGTTGTCTGAATGTGAGTGTGTGTGTGTCTAGGTATGTGTGATAGGAAGTATCTTATTTTAGTACAGGATGAAATACAGCCTAATCATGACTGATCTTGTTGATTTAACCAGCCTATGAGACCACAGGAAAGTGTATGCAGGTGTTGGCTGAGGCCAGATGAAATCAGCTCTGCAGACATGTCTCACCTTTCAGAGGATTTCAGCCACCAGTAGTCCATGTTCAAAGTTGTGATAAACTGACTGTAAAAATCTGGTAATGAAACACTCGTCTCTAGAGCAGATGCAAGCATGCATTCTCTTCCTCTTGCATAAACCCCTGGCTGCACTGTACTTGCTGGCAGCGGGCCACTGGTACCCAAATCAGAAGGTTCAACTCTTATCATCCAAACCAAAGGATTACTGAAACAACTGTGGGCTGAGAGTGAAAGTCTTGGCAGCTGCTCAGTAATGTGAGGAGGAGATAACTTCAAATGAAGTGATATGAAATGAGAGATTCCTCTCTGGCCTGTGTTATAAGTCCTGGCATCATTTACCACAATTCCCCAGTATACACACACTCATTGGTAGGCCTGAACTCTGCTCTGTAGAAATTATGGTGGTTCAGCAGGAAAACTGTCAAGATAATATTTTATTAACAGTGACATTCCTCAGGTGTTTTGCAACAGCCCACAATTCCCATCTGAGCAGCCAGAGGTGGGAGATATTTACTGCAAGCTGTCAGTCTAACGTGACACTACGACGACCTCATTACACACAGGCTCACAATCACAACCCGCAGAATATAAACGATAATCCGTTTACAGAGCAATTATCGACCTGTGATATTACCTGGAAATAGAAAGACTTTTTCACCCAGGCCCGTGGAAACAGACCCTTCGCCATCACAAAAATAGATCATCTCAATACGTGGACCTGGCTGTGGGAGATCATCCAAAATACATGGGAGAAAGCGCCTTCCACGCAAAACCAAAACCACTCGTCTGGTTCACGGAGCGGGCAGAAATGACTGCATATCAGCCGGTTTCAGCCCCAGAATGATCCACGACCCCGGACTGTCGGGTTGTCTTGTCCGTGTGAACGCTTTGATATTCTACTTTGCCTGCGCCTCTGCTGTTTGCAGCAGCTGCTGATTTTCAAGCAAAGCAACATACCTCACGCTGAAAAAAAAAAAACGTAGGTTCAGAGCGCAGGCGCGACTTCCTCTGCCTATAATACGTTTTAAAGTTTTCTGGTCGTCAACCAAAATGACGAAAATGTGTGTCAAAGTGCGACCATTGGTGCAGCATAGCCTTTGCTGGTATCATTGAATCACTATCTGAGTGGTTGCTAAACTCTGAAGATGTGACCGGGTCATGCTACCAAGCGTGAGTGCACACTTCCGCTATGTCTTTCGCAATAAAATCCCTGATAATTTAGCGCCAAACACAACTTCCGGTCATCGTATGCAAAATAAAAAATAACCTGTCAATACACACTTTGTTGTTGCGCAATTAACTGGCCAAAATCTACACAGATTTATCAAATCCAGTGTCGTTGAAATTATGAGAATTGTCAGTGAACATTTTGTTTTAACTGTGAAAATGTCTGACCGTTAATTAATAATGCTGAAAACGTTAGTTGGTATTTCTATCCACATCCGCAGAAGAAACTCCACCGAGAAGTTACTGTGTTTGAGCAAAAATAAATACACTTATACTTCTTTAAGGGGCGGATGTGCTGTGCTTAGCAGCTAAACGCCCTGCCTACAATTTCAAATGTTTGAAAAAAGGTGAACCGACAACCAGCAGCAGCGCTTCCCATAATGCACTCCCCGATCATCAGCGGGAAACCAAAATGGCGAACGTGCTGGGGGAAAATGAACCGTTTGTTATTTTCTGATGAAGACACAAGCCCCGCAAGTTTTCGCGATGTACTTTTGATATAGATTCAAAAGCAGACGGAGCGGGATAATAGCGGTCATTTCTCTTGAGTTATTTTGTCGTACAAGTTTTTGTTTGAAGCGGAGGTGACCGAATGAGGTATTGTTGTCATCATGTTTTCCTCCTGTTGGGGGGTGTGGGTCCGACGGTCAGCGACCTGGCTAGGGTTACGGCTTTGCATGTGGATTATTCATGCTAGCAATCAGGCCTGTTGCTAACTGTTTCATGTACAAAACATTTTTTTAATACACAAGGTTATCTCAGACTGTCCTTTTATCCAATCTTGTGCCTGGTCTTGATCATGTTCACCCAGTACTCGAACAAAGGGAATCTCGGACTGACGGACAGAGGCTTAAAGGAGGCAGAAAATTTAAATCTTCAATTTCTAAAATAACCTTATGAATTCGGTTGTACAACAGAAGATAAAAAACATTAATTGATACATTTCTAGAATTACACCAGACAACTGTCACCGACAGTCAAATGCCAGATTAACTTGTGGTCTCCGAAAGTGTTCGGGAAATGGTTGTAAAAACCTCGGCCTTTTATTTTTTGTTTTTTGATGAGGGATAGATTATAGAAATACCCAGCACTGCCCTGCAGCCATCTTACTGACTGCTCGGCTGTAGTTACTTGCCAATTAGCACTAATTATGAGTATAATCACCTGTTGTTTGTACCCACTGGAGGGGAAATATCATGTGTTTCAGCATGAGGCATTGTTTTGTAATCTCCTCTGTAACGACATAATCTATCCTTGTGTTTTCTATTACCGTTACACGTGCAGGACAGTATTTTATATAAATATATGTGTATATATACACATATGTAAAAGAGCACGCTGTTGCGTGTGACTTGCATTTGTAGTTATTGTTTGTAAAATGAAACATCAAGCACACTGAGGTGCACACAGACTGTAAATTGTGCAGAGAATGAAATACCTGAAAAAAATGTAAAATATAATTCACTGCTTTCCTTGTTGTAAATGCATGTCCCCCTGTTTTTTAGAGACTCAGGGGTTGTGGACCACCTGTCTGTCCATCTCAGAGCCCACCCCCAGCGGCAGCAGCAGGCTGTGTCCTTGTCCCCCACAAGCCTTTCTGCTAGAGGGGAGTATGGAGAAGACGGCATGTCTGGCAGGTTTACAGAGGGACAGGACGTCTTGGCCCGGTGGTCAGATGGCTTGTTCTACTTGGGGACAATCACAAAGGTTAGTGTGAGGAATCATTCATTGTGGCTCTGTAATTAGTTTTCTGTCACATGTACCATCAGATTCCTTTACTCAAACTGATGAGGTATGGCATTCTTGGTAGGATTCCTGATTTGTTTTCTTGTTTGTGTGGATGTGTGATTCCTGAGCAGTGTGTTCATGCTTTCAGAACAGTGTTTTGCAGATTTTAGGAACACATCTGTCTTTCTTGTCTTTTTCAGATAGATCAGGACAAACAGCGATGCTTCGTTGTCTTTGAGGATCGTTCAAAGTCATGGGTTCTTTGGAAGGATATTCAGACAGGTAAGATCTTTCTACTTCTAGATTAACATGTTGGTGAAATATCTGGATCTTACTATTGAATAAAAATGCATTCCTCTATCAATTGCTGGGAATCTAAAAGGATATTGTGCTATTTTATTGCCTGGCTCTATTTGTACTTGTGTGTTTGAAGTTATTTAGCTTGAAATCCTGGATTTGTATTGTGCTGTCCACACCCCTCTGCCTTCTTCTGCCTTACTTATCTCCCTACTTTTGTTACTGACAGTTAACTGTCTACAGTGTCTGGCATCAGTGCAGCAGCAGTGCAATGACCACATGTGAAAATAAGGAAAGGGGAGATACACAGAGAGGCTTTGGTCTCTCCACCTACAGATCATTAAGTTAAAATGCAAATATGATGCAGATTTCCTTTTTATAGTAAAGCTTAACATGATTTGTGACGGATGGAAAATAATTGTAGTAATTAGTTGTTTTTTTTTTTTGTTTGTTTTTTAATAATAACTACTTCTAAATAAAGCTGATCCACATGTTGCTTCACAGCTGTATGTTCACAGTGTAGTATTACTGATTTCAAAAGTTAACAGCAGCTTGTTTTCTGCTGACCTCCAGTGGTTGAAGTTCTCACTTTGCTGCAGTGGTGGTAGAAGTCCATTTGTGGTGTTTCACTACACCCCGACAGCACCTTTGGGTGTGGTAACAGGAGCAACAGACCAACAGCCTGGTATTAGGTTACTCTTTAAATGGTCACTTCATCCACATTAGTAGTGTGCGGATTGGGTTGGCCCAGTCATAAAAATGAATTCTGGGCAACAGATGGGTTGTGGGTGGGTGAAATAATATATAATGTATGAGGAAAATATTGATTACATTCTGTACAATGTGAACATATTTTAAGCTTCTGTTTAGAATGCTGATCTTGTCGTGTTTTATTATTTATTTTGTGCAGCGGCCAAATGTTATTATGGATTTGGATTGAATTTGGAAGACGCCAGAGCAAAGAAATAGTCCTTATAGTCGCCTCTTTCCTGTAGAACTCAGTTTGATGTTCTTACTAGCCCGCATAACGGCTAGTTGTAAAGGAGTTGTGATTCTTTGCCCTGACGTTTTCTGTCTCTTTCAGGGGATGAAGATGATGAGGATGATGAGGACGATGACATTGTGTGCTCCATTTGCCAAGATGAAACTTCAGAAGAACCCAATGAGATTGTCATTTGTGACAAGTGTGGACATGGTACTATTCATTGTCTCTGATGCTCTTAAAACTTGAACATCTTTAATCATCTAAGTATTGCGTTCTAATCTCTGGCCATTAGGGTCTTTGTAATTCTTGAAAGAATGACCCAGTAGATGGCAGCTGGATCTAAATATGTTTGTTGTCTTTAAGGTTACCATCAGGTGTGCCACTCCCCCATCATTGATGCCTCTGTCATTGACTCAGATGACAAGTGGCTCTGCTCAGAGTGTGAGCTTACTTCTATACCCAAGGTACAGCTTTCTCTTTGAGTATAAACACATACAATCTTTAGTTGAATGTATAAGTTGTTTGATTAAATGAGTGTGTATTTACCTGATAAATAGCTATTCTGTAACTTTAACTGTAAAGAATAATGGAGAAAAGAGACTGCAAGATAAGTAAATAGCGTATATGTGTGTACATAGTATATGTTGGGGTAAACATGCTTTTTGTCCATTTGGCGTATAGAGGGGAAGTGCTCACAGGAGGGGAGCGTCTGCTAAAGGTTTTCCGCAGCAGGAACAACAGCAGCAGCAAATGGAGCTGCACCTGTCCTTCCCCTACGCCCCACAGGAACTGGTGTGGGACCAAGGCCACAAGACTAACATCCAGAAGTGTTACTGCTACTGTGGAGGCCCAGGAGAGTGAGTAACACATGAAAGCACAATTACACAAATCTGAATGCAGAATTTCCTACATGTACATGTTTTTAAGAATCTTAATATCATGTATGCCAGCGCAGTTAACCAACCTCTGTCTCTTTCCTTCTAGTTGGTACCTGAAGATGTTGCAGTGTAACAGGTGTCAGCAGTGGTTCCACGAGGCCTGTCTCCATTGCTTACAGATGCCCATGCTCTACGGAGATAGGTGCAAATACCAATATCCTAAACTATACGTTCCACAGTTGAGAATATTTATACCATGGTTGTTGAAAAGGCTCTAGTTTGGCTAGCTAGTACATCGGCTTCATGTTAATGTCACTGATTAATTCTCACCAGAACAACCAAGAAAAAAATTAGTCAATGATTTTGACACACTTTTGTTTCTGTGGACCACTCCAAGTTGTCCTGCTAGAGAAATACTGGAAATTGAGCAAAGGAAATGATACCAAATTATTTTGAGGGGAAATAAAGCCAGCTAATGGGGTAATGTGTTTTTTTTTCTTCAGGTTTTATCTGTTTATTTGTTCTGTTTGCAATGGTGGACCAGAGTACCTTAGCCGACTGCCTCTCAGATGGTAAGTGTGAATCCCAAGATGTATGTTCAGCTTTGACACAGGCATGTGACTGCACTTCTTTCCAAAGTAGTCAGTTTTTAGATATAATGCCATATCTTACCACCTATAACACAGTTACAGTCTTATAAGTGTCTTAGTTTGTTTTTTGTGCACATTATCAGTGCCACTGTGCATTACCTGCTCCCACAATTCCTGCATTTTCTACACATATTTGGTCTTTTTATGATATTCTTTTTGAACCAGACTAATTCAAGAAAACACTGCTTTTACAAAAAATTTTCAGGGAGGATGTCACACACTTGAGCCTGTACAACTTGAGTGTGATCCACAAGAAGAAGTACTTTGACTCTGAGATGGACTTGATGGCTTACATCAATGACAACTGGGAGCTGCTGCAGCTTGGGGAGGTTAGTTTTTACTTGTAATGCTCAGATGGCCAATTGTGTACACAGTTTTGTTTTTATAGAAATTTTTTTTTGTTTCACACATACTGTATTTGTGTAGCTTAAATGTGCTATGTGTAAGAATGTGAAGTAATTGAAATGTATTAATCGCTTTACTATTGTCGATGTGTGAACAGATTGTAATGTAACTAAAAAAATGAGACCTTCCCTGATCTTTTTCGATTGAATGTAACAACCTAAAGTAAAGGCAAATCCGATCTGATACCATATATATTAATAAACTTAATAGTTTCATCACAAAAATAAAACAGCAGTTTTCCCGAAAATCAACTCTTCTTTGCCGCTCCAAAACAGTAGCCTACACAGCATGTTGCGCCGTGCAGCCAGGGATACTACTGTTGTAGAGTGTCAAAGAAGAATTGATTTAATTGTGTTAATGTTGGCCGAGGTCACTAATAGGCGGACCATGGTCTCGGTCCAGACCCATATGGTGACATATCCAGGTCCGACCCTATAACCTATGAGTTATTGAGAATCATACACTTTAGTGGAGCGTTTCTACCAATCTACCAATCATTAAAACTCAAGCCAGTGAGCGAGATACATACACACACGATTAGATGAGAGACAGTTTTAGAAATAAGTGATGTAACTGGCGAAGTGGGATATAAGGGTGAAAGAAAGGGAAAAGAGCGAAAGATAAAAAGAGACCTTATATTGTTTATGATAAAAATGGATGAGACTGTTAAGATGTGAAATAAACTATTTTTCTAAAATCAAGCAGGTATTTTCCTTGAAATGAGTGTATTAGAACAACTACTGTAGGAATACCCTGGCTGCAAGAGTGGGTTTTGAAACAGCATGTTGTTGATTTGTGTTTGCTCATTTTCCTCCTTGCACCCTGACTTTCCTGTTTGGTAACCTCCCCTTCCCTGTGTCTGCAGCTCGCCGACACTCCAAGATCTGAGCGATATGAAAGTGTTCTGGAGGCATTAAACAACAACAGCAGCATGTAAGTTATTTCCTTCCCCATTTATTTGTTTATGATGTTCATGATAGTCTGAAAGTGGTCAAGTAACTCTTTCTTGTGTGTTCCTACCCATCATTACTCTCTCTCCTTTTTCTGTCTCTGCCAGGTTCATGTCAGGGAAGGAGGTAAAGAAGAAGAAGCACCTGTTTGGCCTGAGGATCCGTTTCCCTCCTGCTCCCCCCAACTCTGATGAGGCAACCAGCAGAGTGATGGAGAGGGCTTCACATGAAATCACCATTAAGGGATGCAAGTCCACCAAAGCACTGTCTGGCATGAGGTAAGATGTGAAACTTATATTTGATGCTACTTTAAGTTTTGAAATTTTGGGTTGGACATCACCCAGAAAAAAGCCCCAGCCCCCTGACTTTAAGTCATAATATGAGCTGAGTTTTTGTTAATGACACAGAATATATCCCTTAACATTCATCATTGAAAGCTATAAAGTGCTGACCTGATGCCTAAAAGTCAAAAGTGAGAAAAAGTGAGAAAAATCTGCAACAAAGCAGTGTTTATATTTTCCTGCACTTAGTGAATTGTTTCATAATATGTGACTGCTTTACAGTTTGTGTTTTTAATGCATAACTGTCATTACTTGTGAAACTACTGAAAAATGATGTTCCTGTGCTCTAGGACTTGCAGTACTTTAACCAATGGCACAGAGAAAAAGAAGAAAAAGAAGAAAAAGAGGAAGCAAGGAGCTCGTTCTCTGGAAACTCTGGCTAAACCACAACGCTCCAGTGAGCTCTTGTCCCAGGTGTGTGTTCGTGTGTGTACATTTGCATGTATGTCTTTATGGGCGTTAGCTGGGTGTGTACATAACTTTAGTTAGGGGTGGGTATTTTGACGTTATTCTGCATACATCTTGGCTCACGCAGCCATTCTTGTGAGAAAATTGTAGCCTCTAATGGACACGTTGAGAAAGTGTTAGACTAGAAGAAAAACCCACTGAGAAATGCTAACAGTTTTTACTTTGCTTTGACAGCAAATGAGAAAGCCTCTACCACTTGAGCCCCATGCATTGGATCACTTAACTTCTATCAAGTAAGTAAGCAAATGTGGTGCAAAATGAAGTCCTAAACAAGGTTAGAGATGAGATAGATTCTGTTTTGATTAATTGATGACTTGGTGTAGAAAACACCAGAAAGTGGTCAAAAATACCTGTCACAACCACCTTGACTTCCTCAAATTGCTTAATTTTCTTAACAATTCCTGATCAATTTTCTGTGTGACCAAAATAACATTAACTAATTAATATCATTAGCCTGCTAATGTTATTATTTCATATGATATTTACCCTTGGTAAGGGACGTGCTGCTCAGATGGGAAGCAGTGGCAACTGTGGTTAGTGTCAAATATATGGCACCCCTGGAATAAATTTTCTTGGAGTTTCTTTCCGACAGCATAGGCGCATGAGTTTGTCATCATTGTTTTGCAATGTGCAACTGTCAGAAAAAACATGCCAGCATCGATAAAAGGAATTTATTAGCTCAGACGCACAAATCCAATGTAGTGACAGTAAATTTCAGCAGCAGTTTTCTTTTTCCGTCTCTAAGGATTTTTATCGAACTGTTTCTCTCTCTCTTTCATTTTACTGTCGCCACACCACCAGGAGTGACAGGTCTCTGCTGTCTTCACAAACTTCAGATGTGGAATCCATAGGAGCCCTGAGCACCTCAGAAACTACCTCAACTAGCATTTCAAGACAGTCAAGGTATGTCTGCTATGCAACTGCAACATTTACCCTTTTCTCACACTGACATTTGTGGCTCTATAGATGGCGACGCTGGTGTGTCAGTCGGTCGATCACTTCAATCCAAAATCTCAACAACTATTGGATGGATTGTCATGAAATTCTGTGACATTCATGATCACCAGAGGATGACTCCTAACATCTTTATGGATCATTTGACATTTCGTGTAGTTCCACCTTGAGGTTGATATTTGTGGATTTGAGTCAAATGTCTAAAACCATTGGATGGTTTGCCATAAAATTGGTACAGACATGCAGGACATGGGGAATATGAATCTTATTTTGAAAATACATATGTTTTGAAAAACATTATACCTCCTCGACATCTGCATGCTGTCATTGCCACTGTGAGTATGTTAGCATGCTGACATTAACATCTACCTCAAAGCATCACTGTGCCCAAGTGCAGCCTCATAGAGCCACTAGCATATTTAAAGATTCTTAATTTAGTTCTGTATAGCTTGTTTTTCTTAATTCCCTCAGAATTAAAATCAGTTTTTAACTTCCTCTTTTCCCATCATCAAACACCCCTCCAGCCTCTGTAGCTCCAGCAAGACGCGCACGACAGCGTGCATCATGCCTGTTTCCTCTCCACCCTTAAAGAGGAAACGTGGGCGGCCACGGCGGGCCCTGCAGCCCCCTAACCCGGAGATCCCCCCTCCCAGCCATGCAGACCCAAACCCCTCAGCAACAGAGATGCTGAGCACCCTTCCAGGGCTTCACTCAACAGACATAGTTCATGGCATGGACCCCAACAGCCAGCTCTCCCACCTCAAGAGCTCCATCAGCAGCTATTTCGGAGCAGCAGGGCGGCTGGCTTGTGGGGAAAAGTACAAAGTCCTGGCCCGACGGGTCACCCTTGATGGCAAGGTGCAGTATCTGGTGGAGTGGGAAGGAGTCACTGCCTCCTAGGCTCGCCACTGTCATCATCATTTCTAACTTTTAACCAGCACCTACAAGAGGTTTATGGCTGTGGTGAGGACGCTTACACGGCCTGTATTTGGAGCATTAATTGATATATGCCTTTGTTTAGTTTAGACAGGAGCAAGTGTTGCCTGATAAGCTTACTGTAAAGCCTACTGGTTCTGTGCAGTCCATTGTGATCATAGCACATTCAAACATATGAATTTTCTTCAGGTGTTTTAAAGATTATAGTTCATTGATAAAGACGAGGCATAGTCGTTATACCACACCATATTTATGTTATTTTGCTTTTAACTTTCATCTTCTGCATTGAATGTTTACAGGAACCCCCATTTATTCAGGGGTAAATGATTGATCAGTGCACTGCACCTGTAGGCTTTCAGATAACCGTTATTGTGCTTGTTTTTGATCCAGTGATATGCTTTTCATTTCCAGACTCATTAAGAATGAAACTGTACACAATGAACAAAATGTAGTTGTCCAGGCATTTAAATGGTGAATCATGGGGGATAAGAGAAAGAGGGGAAGTTTTGTTCAAACCTATTATTTTGACAAACTGCAATCATGCAGTGAAGAATTACATATGTTTGATTAACACTTATTTTCTTAACGTATTTGGTAAATAAAAACATGTCCCTTTCCATCAGTGACCCCTCCTTCTCTAGTCCTAGCTGCAAGTACCTCTTGTTGCCTTGGGCAGATGTATCCTTCAGTTCTGTTTGGAGAGAGTGCTCACTTGTGAGCAGTTCAGGAGGAAATCAAAACAAAAGAGATGTGCTGCTGCAAATGTTTATTATTTTATATAGAATTATACTACATTTATTATTACCTTTTCTACTTGTACTTTCTTGAATGCCTTTTTCTGTTCAAAATGGCAGATTTTTCTGATTTCTGTTTTTTTTTTTTTAAATTATGGATTGCACATATCAAATTCTATCTGTTAGGCCATCATGTCATTTGAAAAGATAAATTGAGCTTTTTTTAAACCCTACAAGGCAGCATTTAGCATGTATGTCATAACTCCCAATAGTTTGAATTTAAGTGCGTCTTAAAAAAAAAACATCCCTAAAGGAATTATAATTTCAGTGTGTAAATGTTCAGAATCCCATACACAAGAGGATACCTATTAAACTGTGTGCATTCTGAACAAACTAATTTTCTTTTCATAGTTAAGATTTTGTTAAGAATCTTCTGTCTTTGTCTAAATATATATCATTTTAAAGCATTTTGATTTGAAATTGATGATTGTTAACTTTGAAGTCTTTAAGGACCTATTTAGTTTTTACTTTCTCATAATTACTCAAAAAAAAAAAAGAAATAAAGTGCTGAGTAAGATGAATGTTGTATACCCGGTTCCCAGTTCAGAATTGTTTTGGGTTTTTTTTTTTTTTTTTTTTTTTGCTGCCTATGCAAGTTAGTCCTGGAAAAATGTATTGTTTCATACAGCTTGACCACGGGGAGCTTCAGCATTACTATTTCGACGATTTGACTCAGGTGTTTCAATTTTGTCATGTGATGGGTGCAACAAAAAAATAATTTAAAAATGCACTTAGATTTTTCTTTTACATTCAAGTCACCTTGTAGTCTACACACTCAGGATATGCCCAGAAACTTCACTGTATTGCATAGGCCAGCATTTGCAGCTTAACAGGAGGTTTTGATATAAGTTATTTACTCAGTGTTCTTGGTCAGTATTTTTATATTGGGTCCTCCATTTGTTGCATTTCTTTGGACCGTTATGTAATTATGCCTTTTTTTTTTTTTTCTTATGAGCAAAATAATTTGTAGTCCCTTTTTACTGCTACTTTTGCTTGTTTAAACTGAGTCAGAAAACAATCACTGGAAAACTAATATGCTGTATGTCATTGCAAGAGGTAAATATTCAGTTAGTATGGCTATCTCCTTTTGGAGATGTTTTTGTTTGACATTGATACCTCTTCATTGTAGGGATGTAGTCAGTGCATTTAAAACTTCTCTCCTCTGTTCAGTCAGTATCTCGGCCCACATGCTGCCATCACTGACTTCCAGCAGGCTTCTGCAGCCAAAGAACGTACGTCTGCTTTGTCTCTTGAGATTCTTCTTATTACATTTTTACACATCATTATATAGGTTGACGTGTTACTTCTGAACCTGTTTTGTTAAAGGATTAAATAAAAACAGATATTTTTAACTTTTGTGTCACGTGGTGTGTGTTTTTTTTCTGCCTGTAGCTAATATTTCAACTCCGGTCTCAGAACAACCCACCGTTGGAAATCTGACGGTTCTAGTGCACACGCGCCGTTCTTCGCGGCTACTGTCAATGACGACCCTCTCCACCAATCATTTCACAGACGGCGTCTAGTTATCCAATCACAAAACGCGTTGTTTAAGAGTGGGCGGAGACTTCAAATACAAATCGTTCTAGTAACAGTGCCTTTAGCTGTGTGTATATATATACTCACGTAACCTGGAAAGCTTTGCTAGACAGAAGTTAAAACTACATATTTTATGCGTACATAGCACCAGGACGACAAAATCCATATTTTATTCAAAACAAAAGCGTCGTTGTCCGGTTGGTGGTAGCGTTTACTCTAAAACAACTATAACGTTAACTAGCTAGCCACCTGTTGATGCGAAGAGCATCTGTTTACATTTAGCGAGCGTAGCTATGCTAGCTAGTTTGCTATTCTCTGTTGTAGCCACAGATGTTTAAAATGTAGCGCTTAATGTGTTGTCGGTTTCCTGTACCTTTCCAACGAGTCAAACAAGTTGGGAATATTGTTTGAGCACCTAAAAGCTAAACTCAGCAAGTCAAGAATTTTTTGATTAACTGGAGGTCGACATGTACTCATCATTAGTCCAATGTTTGAGAACGAGGAGAGTTTAAACCAAGATGTGGTCAATCTGAGGAATCTGCTTCGACTGACGGACCACAACCTGCGAAGTGTCGGACAGAAACTGAGGTTTGCTAACTGCATGACATGAGCACACAGTCTAAAACAGCTGTTGAGATCTTCGACGCCACTTATCGCACTACAGCGTAAACCTGCAACCATCATTTGAGGACACTGCAAAGGTTTGGTAATGCTGCATTTGACTCCTTTATCTTCTGTCCCCTCTCGTGATTTCCTTCGTGCTAGTCCATTTTGCAGTCATGCAGAGGGTCATGATGGTGATTGTGAGCAGCAGAGTCCTCATCGGCTGACCTTACGAGACCTGCAGACCCCTGATGTTCCTCTGTCCCAGTCAGGCTGTGGCTGTGGGACTGCTGAGAGACGTGCCTTTGTTCGCAGTCTTAGCCCACCTTCCTCCAACTCTACGGTAAGAGAAAAGACGTGTGTCTTATTGAGTGAAAAACTGAAGAGACAACCAATCAGTTACTGTACATCATCTATCATCTTGTCTCATGCTACATACTGTATGTGTGCATGTGTAGGGAAGTGGTACTTGTCACATCTCCCAAAACATAGATGAATTAAAGATGTGTCCACTAAAAACCACCTGTATAAATTTGCAGATTTACATTGTTATTTGCATCAATAGCCATAAATGAGATGATATTGTTACAGTTAGTTTTAATCATCCATATTTATGTTCTTCCTTCTTTCAGTCTGCTTCAGTCAAAATTAGGTCAGTAGACATGGAGACCATTTCTTTGAGGAAGAAGTTGGGCTGTGCGCTGCGTCAGGAAAATGCCTGCCTGGCCATGCAGGATGAGCAGCTCATCAGTGACATTGATGCGATGCAGTATGAATTGGCCACCTCAAAGTCTCAAGTATGACAATCACCCCTACACATTTGATTTGTGTGAATAAAGGTGCTGTATTCTTAAAACACTGTATCTTGTGCTTCAGATTTGTCTGTGCTGCCAGTAAATAAAGTGTGAGTTCTTTGATGTGTTCATATGTGACATTGACAGAAGAGATTTTTGTGGTCTGTTGCTTCTTGAAAGTCACTTTAAAAATCACATCAGTGAAATAACTATAAAAATTTTAAATTGTGCTATAAACAGAAACCACAATGGGAAATGACAATAAAAATTTTATGTTTTCTTTTTTTAGCTCCACCTCAGAGGCCCTAGGGTTGGGGTTAAAAACAATGTGGCAGTCATGAGTGAGCAGATTCGTCAGCTTCAAGCAGAGCTGGAGGCTCAAGCAAAAGAACTAAAGTAACCGCATATCCTTAACATATACAGATGTTGCTATTTATGTAAATCTTATTGACAGTTCTATGCCTGTTGATAGACATTGGATACAAAATTGGTGTTGTGTTATGGGGTACAGGCAGTTATTGATTATATTGTCTATAGACAATCATACTAATAGAAACTACTGTTTTCAGGTCTTACATTTTACCATTACATTTCTTTCATTCTTAAAAATATTACACTGACCTCTAGCTGGCATTAATGTCCTAACAACCTATCATTGTCTGTGTTTTCAAGGGCAGTAGAGCTGAGGGCTGAGTGTAGCCAGGAAGCAGCAGCCCACAATGACATCGTGGTGGCGAGTGTCACTGAAGAGCTGAGTGCTCTGAGAGACGAACTGGATAACAAGACAGCACTAGGAAAACGGTGATGTATTAATCTGGGCTTAACTTCCCCACATTCATGTAACTGCAGTATGCAGTATAGTTTACAGTTCCTCCAACTTGGGTAACAGCATGATCATATGAAACTGATCTGCTATAATGACAGCTGGACTTGGGCCTTATGCTGAAATGTAACCAGATATCCCACGTCTAATTTACTTTCACAACATGATGAACTTACTGTTTTAGTACTTACTGTGTGTTCTACATCATTCTTTACAGGGCTGAGCAACAAAGGAACCAAGCACTTGAAAATGCAGAGAAACTCAAAGAAGCTTTCAAAGATTACAAGGCCACAATTTCCATTAAACTTAGGAGGGTAAATTTAATTAATATGAATCATTTAATTATTCAAATATTGAAGTATTTTTTAAACAATTTTTTTGCTGCATGTTGATGACAAAAATTTGTTTTTAAGGTGATGGAGAGTGAGAGCAATCTAAAAGAGAGTCTCATTGAGTGCGACAGAGAAAAAGAGGAGCTGGAGATGAAGTGCACCGTGTTGCAGAGAGAAAAGGCAGAACAGAGCCGAACAGTCAGGTACCTGAGAGACTTTTTAATTTTTAATTGTTTCATATCGTATTTCATATTGTTTCTGTATTATTGTTTTCTTAAATATTTGCATGTGTAAACTAAAACAATGTGGACGGTTTTTGATTTATCATCATCAATCAGATCTTCATTTGCTTTATGCCGATTGTCATGTTTGATCCCCTTTATTCTGCCTCTCAGCCAGCTGAAGGAGGAGGTGAGGCAGGCCAAGTGTTCGGCTGCTGAGAGCTCAGACCTCCAGGCTCAGCTGGAGGAGGCCAGACAACGGGCCTCTCTTCTGGAACAGCAGCTTGTGGAGCGGGGGGCGGAGTGCAGGGAGCTGGCCTCTCTGCGCAGGGAGCTGGAAGACCTGCGGACTGTGACCCAGAGCCAGGAGCAGAAGGTGGCCCAGAGCCACAGAGAGGCTCAGCAGAGCCAAGCAGAGCTGTCCAGCCTGGAGAACATACTGGCCCTGCTGCATCTACAAGAGGTGGATAAACATAATACACACATTAACATTGTCTTTTGTGTTCCCATGTCACATGTTTTTGTCAAGTAGCTCACAGCGTTTGACCCAAGGGATTGTTACATCATTAGCTTATTTGTTTTCCCAAACCTGGTTTTGGTACCACAGCAACTACCCCAAACATGTTCTCATATTTATCTCTTTATCTCTCCTCCTGTGCAGGAGATGATGTGTTTATTGTTGTCATATGGTGTTTTTTAACTTCAGGGTGCTGTGTGGCCACTTTGTGCCAGGCCATGCATGCTGCCCCCAGTGGACTATTCAGGAACTGCACACCTGCTGAAGCTAAAGCCAGGTAACACTGATTATGTATTAGAGAGGGGTGACAATTTAAAGGTGATGGGCCACCACGTGCCACCAGAACACCTTCAATGCTCCTTATCATTAATTCTTCAAGTCTCTGAACTCTACTGGAGGGATTAATACCTTTCTTCCAAAGGATATTCCCTCATTTAGTGTTTTGATGATGGTGGTGCAGAGCGCTGTCTTACACGTCAGTCCAGAATCTCCCTAAGATGTTCAACTGGGTTGAGATTTGGTGACTGTGAAGGCCATAGCATATGATTCACATCATTTTTATACTCATCAAACCGCTATCAGTGACCCCTTGTGCTCTATGGGTGGGCAACTTGTCATCCTGTTTCTTTCCTTTAATTTATCACCTGTCTGTACATACGCCTGTTAATGGAAATTCTAAGTCTCCTTTTGCTTTTAATTATTTTCTATATTTTTCTCTACAAATTTTTCTTTTTTTTCTTAGTGAAATTATTTTTGGATTTTTGAAACTTTAGTTAGAATGAGAGACTCATTGTGCATCCTTTTTGTGCTTGAGCCGTATGCATAGGTGTCTCGCGTCAGTTGGCAAAAGTATGTTTGGGAACTGCCTTCAAAGATATTTACATTTACATTCCAAGTTTATGCAGCTTGGAAATACAGTTAATAAAATGGCATTAGATGACAGGTACCTTTCACTAATACATGAGATAAAAAAAAATAGAAGCACTCCAGTCCTTTCTCTCACTGTCTCTGATTTCTTGCAGGTGAAGGTTACCAGCAGCTGCTGCGGGTGCTGCAGTCGACAGAGGCTGAGCGGACTAAACAAAGCAGCGTAGTCGAGCGGCTTCAGGAGCGTCTGAGGAGAGCCCAGGAGGAGATCTCTTCCCTGCAGAGCTCCATGGCCCAAAGAGCCTCCCACTACCAAAGCCTCCACACAGAGCTGCTGGACAAAGTCAGCCAAGCCACTGACACAGAGAAAGAGGTAACTTTTTTTCTTTGTCCAAACTTGAGGCATGATTATTGGTTATTACAGGTTGTTGAGCTTTGCTTCTTATTTTTCTGTCTCTGTTTCACCTCAGTTGAAGAGAAAAAGCGCTCGTGTGTCTGCGCTGGAGAAACAGTTACAGGAGAAGACTTCAGCCTACAGTCAGGCTGCACTGAAAAACACTGAACTGGAGAATCAGCTACTGGTACAACACACACACTTACACACATGTTTTTGTCAGATATGATGTGGCAAGTTCTGGTCTTTTTATCTATGAATATAGCTGGACACCTGCCAAAAGCTACGAGCTTCAGGCCCTGTTCAGAGCTGGCATTAACATCCATCTCAGGCGATCTGATCACATGTGGCCGCATTCTTTGAGCAGTGTGAACGCAAATGCGTCGTGGATGAAGGACCGCCTACTCAACTGACGTCCTCTGCTGCAGTCTGAGTAGTCCCGCCACAGTTTCATAATGAACTCAAAATGTTTTACTATTTCAAATGGCTAAAACCTTATTTCATTGTAGAGATGTGTGCAGCGCATTGATTCGCTCAGCTCCTCTTTGTCTCCCTCTTTCTTTCTCTCTCTCTCACTCTCTCACTCTCTCTCTCTCTCTCACTCTCTCACTCTCTCTCTCTCACACAAACATATTGACAAAGGACATGTCTGTCGGACTGGCTAAAAACAACAATGCATATGTGTTCATTTGCATATAAGCGTGGGGAAGTGAGATCTGATCCCAACTGGTCATTCAAGTCGTATGTGGAGTATTTTAATACCAGTTGTGAACTGACGTGCTTCGAGCTGTCCACTTGTGATCGGATGTTAGTGCCTGTTAACATCATGTTGATGGTCAGGTCTGAACGGGGACTTAGTCACAATTCACAACCTCATACGGTAGCATTTTTTTTACACTTTCCTTTATCTAATTACAGGAGAAGACCAGCACTCTTCAACATTATCAGTCACTGATGACCAAAAAGCAAAGAGAGTATCAACAGTCTTTGGACAAGTGTAAAAAATCACAGTCTCAACAATGCATGGAGCAACAACACAGAATAGAAATGGTAATTTACAATTTTTTCAGACTTACTTTCTCTCTTTTGAACCTTCACCATGTAAATCTGCCACACCACCATGTTAGTTTTCAGTTCATTTGAATTCTTTTACACTTACTTTTCTTCAATCAGCGACAGTCATTCAAGTATGATTTTAATTGAATCGGCACCTAGAACAGACCCTGCTTTTATACAGCAAGGATTTTTCTAAACTGTCATTCCTTGTAGCAAGTGACAGTATTTTCTCTCCTCTGCAGTTGCAGTTGTCTGTAGAAGAGGCTCAGTCTCGGGTGTTAGAGATGGAGCAGGAGCTGTGTTTACTCCAGAGGGCGCGAGACGAGGCTCAAAAAGCAGCTCTTGTGCTGCAGACCACCGTGGAGCAGCTGACACAAGTAAGGACACTCACTGGGTAAAGCAGAGGAACCATATCAGACTTATGTCAAAGGTAGAACAAGTATAATTTAACCCAGGTATATACTGTGTTGTTTACATATGCACAATTTTGATCTTGACATGATTTCAGGAGAAGCAGGTTGAAGTCAGACACCATGAAGAGTTGCTGCAGAGTTTCAAAGAGCAGGCAGCTCAGTCTGCCACCAAGGTTTGTAGACAAACACAAATAACCTTTTAACTGTACAAAAACTAATTCCACCACAACCGCTGGTTCATACCATCCATGACTGCTGTTTGTACATCAGGTGTGTGAGCTACAGTCGTCTCTGTCAGCGTGTAGAGAAGAACTGGCCTCATACCTGCAGCAGATGGAGGAGGTAAAGTCGAACTATGAGAGTGAGCTGCAAAAGAGCAATCACAAGGTACAGTGTTACGTATGATCAGAGCTGGTCTTTCAAACTTTGAGACTTTTATAAAGAAATAAAAATATGCATCTCTGTGTTTGTTCTCCCCTGTTCTTCTATGTTTAAGCAAAGATCAGAACCAATTGTCAGCCTTATATCTTCTCCCCCGCTCCTCCCTCTTCAGGTGTCCTCGCTGCAGGAGAAGCTCCACAGCACCAGCTTGGTTTGTCAGAGCTCCAGTGAACAGAACATGCAGCTGCAGCTTTCTCTCCAGCAGCAGCAGACCATGCTGACTGAGAGCACCGCCCACATCTCTGAACTGGAGGAGGGCCAGAGCCAGCTGCAGAGACAGGTAGGATGGAGACACAGTGTGTAACTTCTGCTGCTTGGTGCCTCTCAATCAAAACAATAACTAAAGATGGCATTGGTGACATCATGAAGTAGCGTGGGATCATGGGAGTAGTTGTCTTCACCACCATTGCTGAGAGAAAGAGGCTGAGAAAAGTCAGAAAAAGAAACATATTGTGTGTATCAGAAAAAATATATTTTCTTCTTTATCCCTATATCAGTAATAACAATTTAATAATGTCATACAGTGTCATAGTCAGTCACAGGGGACATTTACTGCAGAACCAGTTGCTTTCCTGCCCATACTATAACTCCATGAAGCCTATAATATTTGTGTAACACAACCACGAGTGAACTGATCTCAGCTTGTTAAATACAGAAGGTCACACTTCAGCTTTTTATGCATCAAATCCATATTTGAAGCTCATTAAACTCAGAGTATTTTGATAAAACAGTATGAGAAAAATTAGGTGTATGAGCCACTTTGTTCCAGCTGTTATTTCACTGTGTTGCAACAATAGATATCAATTGGTAATCAATATTTCAGATGTTCTGTTGCTCAGATAGATAGATAGATAGATAGATAGATAGATAGATAGATAGATAGATAGATAGATAGATAGATATGTTTATGTGTCCTCAAGGAGGAAAATCTTTTCCACAGTAGGTGCATGACAATTAGGACATATATAGAGACTTATATAAAGTTATACAAAACACAAAGTGGGACATACAGAGGACGTACAGATTGTACAAAATACAGGATTTATGGGATACTTACGGTAATTACATGGTTCACACAGACACAAGACACGGATTGACACTGTACATACCGCAGGCATGATTTTGTTTTGTATCTAAGGAGGGAATTATAAAGTGGAGAAAATTATTGTCAAACCATGTGCTAGAATGGGATATGAAACGTTGATAGGCAAAAAGAGATTCAGTGTTGTTATTACTGAGCAGTGTGAGGATCACTGTCCTCTGCATGTCTAAGGTAGTGGGTAATAATGGATGGACTGTGACAGTAGTTTGTATAGAGGGTGTCAGCTCACTTATAGGTTGGAGCTACAGATTGTTTACCTTAAGTGTTCTAGTTTCATCAATGTTAATGTTGATTAATTTAATAAAAAACGGTAGGATTTCTGGTCTCTGGCCTAACAACAGCTGATCACAGATCTGACCTGAGTCTGTGACCTGGAGTCGTTAATATCTGACAATTGATGAAAGATAAACTTCATGAGATAAGTAGATTGACATTTTTAGGAATTCATTCCCCTTTTTAGTGGATGTTGATTGCTTTCTCGTGCATCAAAAGCACCTATTTTGGTCACATCATTGTCTGATCTGAGAAGCACTTCCTCATTTGTGTTATTTATCAAGTCAAATTAATTTTATTGGCATGAATTGCAACCATTTTTGTTTCCAAAACAAAATAGAAGAATAGATAAAGATACATATTGCCATGTGACATGTGCTTCCAAGTCATTTGATTTGGATTAACAGGGAGAATGAAGCAGATTTTTCGTTTGTGTTCATGGCACCAATTATGCTCTCTGTCTCTGTTGATCACATAATTTTACATGTTGAGCAGCTGTGCAGAACACTCCCTTTAATAATCTCCCTTTAATAAGTTATGTATTGTGAGACTGGTTTTCAGGTTTGCAATAGGACTGATTATGAGTTCTTGGAAATTACACTCACTGAGCACTTTATTAGGAACATCATAGTAATACTGGGTAGGGCCTCCCTTTGCTCTTAAACAGCCTCAGCTCTCATGGCATGGATTCCAGTAGATGTTGGAAACTTCTCTTTGAGATCCTGCTCCGTGTTGACATGACTGCATCACATCATTTCTGCAGATTTTTTCAGCTGCACATTCATTCTGCCAATCTGCTGTTCGACCACATCCCAAAGGTGCATGACCTCGCTGTCATGTTCATGAAACCAGTTTGAGACAACTTTTGCTTTGTGACATGGTGCTTTCTCATGCTGGAAGTTGCCATTAGAAGATGGTAACTCGTGGCCATAAAGGTATAAACATTGTCAGCATCAATACTCTGATACTCTGACTGGTATTAAGGTGCTCAAAGAGTGGCAATAAACCATTCCTCACACCACTACACCACCACTAGCAGCCTGGATTGTCGACAGAAGGCAGGTTGGGTCCATGGATTAATGCTGTTGACACCAAATTCTGACCCCACAGCAGAAATCCACATTCATCAGACCAGGCTACATTTTTCCGTTCTTCAACTGTTCAGTTTCGATGAGCCTGTTTCCACTGCAGACTCAGATTTCTGTTCTTGGCTGACAGGAGTGGAACCTACTGTGGTCTTCTGTCGCTGTAGCCCAGCCACCTCAGGGTTCGATGTGTTTTTCATTCTGAGATGAACAGAGGACAGAGTGACTTCAGTTTAACATGCAGATTTGCAAAACTACTGCTACACCCTGCACATATCACAAACCTGTGGTGAATCTGCATCACTGCCTGAGGGAAGCAGCTATTTGAGCTTGTGATTTCTTTTATAGCTCACAACAAACAGAGCACAATGGTCTGCATTCACTGAGTTGTACAAGGACAGGAACATGGAGCTGCTCTGTACATGACTGTCTGTCTGCTCTAGGTAACAGACAAGAAAATCAAATGTCTTGTAGGCATCAGGATAGTCATTGTTTTGAGTAGGTGGTCAGATCCACTCTACAAGACGAGGTTTGCTCCTCACTAAAAATTAATATCTTGGCCAGTTTCTTTAGTTTCTTCCTTATTTTTTGTCCCTCTGATATCTCCAGTTTTTATCCTGTAGAATTGAAACATGTGCATGAAATGGATGGCCTGTTTGGTTTTCATGTATGAAGACAGTAGAGATGGATCCTGATGTTTGTGTCTGTGCGTAGGTGTCCAGTCTGGAGCAGCAGCTGGAACGAGCGAGGGCCTCTCTGCAGGACGAGGTCAGGAACAGAGAGCAGGATGCCCAGGAGAGAGACAAGAACCTGCAGGAGATGAACCAGCAGAACACCCAACTGTCCGAGTCTGTCACGTAAGAACACCTGCACACTCACACCGGAGAACAGAGGAGACACAAAATCTGAACTCAGAGCCCATAAAAGTGGGAACTCAAAAAATGTGTCACAGAATGATTTCAATCGGTTGATTTTGTGGCCTTTAAGGGTGTCATCGGTATTAGAACGACATTGTTCAAACTCCTATAAACATCACCAAGCGTTTTGAAATTACATTGGTTCTCACTTTTTTAGTAGGTTTTTTGTTGGTGGCACTTAAATGCGTTTTCCAAGCTTGTAGTAATAAGTATAATTCCTGAATTTACAATGTTGTAGCTATTTTATGCTGCTTGTATGAGGCTTTTGTTAATGACTATTCCCGGGCTGTTCACTTGTCCTGCGGCAAAGATAATCAAACGCCCCCACAGTCTGTGAGACAGTCTTGTGATTACACCACATTACATTTGTCTGTAGGGGTGAAGCAGCCCTCCCATTCTCCATGATTACGTGTATATAAATGGGGAGCTCACTTCTGGGAAACTGGGAGATTGAAGCCTGATGTGTTTGGAGTAATTTCAGTCTGCAGGGTTGCTGGTTGCCTTCGCTCTTGTGAAGTTGTTGTAGGCTCCATAGGAATAAATGTGCTGTGAAAAGGCATGTTTGTTAAGCTTCATTTAGCTTCTCTGATAGTTTTGGAGGCTTTTGCTTCTCTTGAAGCCGTTGTAAGACTACGATGGGAGCCGTGCTCACATTAAGGTGGGAAACTGGAGTGAAATGCATGTGTGTGCATGTTGCACGTTCCCAGCTCGACCCCAGAATGCAGTGTCTGTACCCTGGATCCGTGTGTGTGTGTGTGTGTGTGTGTGTGTGTGTGTGTGTGTGTTTTTGTCTGCAGCTAACACTCCCTTTATATACAAACATGGTTTCTTTGACTGCACTGAATATGGTTGCATGAAATTTTCTCTTTGCAGCCATCTGACATCAGAGATGACAAAGTCTCGAGGGGAGCTGCACCGTCTGAGGAAGGATGTCTCCGTCAGGACGTCTCAGATCACCTGCATGGAGGAGAGCCTGCAACACATGAAGAACCAGCTCGACAGAAAGAGTGACATGGGTATGTCTTGTTATTTTGTAATCTGCATAAAGCAGGAGGTTTTAATGTCAGTTATTCTCACTTAGATTAATTTTTTTGCAGAGAAGAGACACTTGATACCAGAACGGAACACACTTCGTACTGAATTTCATACTTGCAACTCTTCCCTTGTTTTTGGTCTTATTTATTTTTCGTGTCCTCCTCACCTCTCGCAGTTGTGGATCTGGAGGAGAAGCTCCATCGCTGTGAGGCAGACAAGCTCAACTGTGTCCAGCGGGTGCAGATGCTGGAGGGACAGCTGCAGGTGGTGCGGGAAGAGCTGGCTGATACTCTAGAGCAGCTACAGAAACTCAAGGACATTCTGCAGAGAACACAAACCATCGCAGATGAGCGGCAGGCCTCCGTGGAGAAACTGACTGTCCAACTTAGGTGAGGATACGCCCTCGTGTGAAATATTCTTCTGCACACAGAAACAAGGGGACACACCTGAAGAATGGAGAAAATATCCACGTACTCTTGCTCAGATAAGATCCTGTGCTGTATCTGAGTCATCTGTGCTCCAAACAATATCCATATTGTTCATGTGTATCACAAACACACAACAAAAGACACAAGCACAGTCATTGAGCCTGTTATTGTCCCAGTGTCCCTCTTAAAGTCTCACACTTTGGTGACTGTATGACATCCAGATAATGAACTGACAAATCTTTATTGTCAGATGATATAGTGACATTTGTGTACTTTTTACTGAGGAAATCCTTGCTGTTGAAGATGTGATAAAAGAAATTTTGGTTTTCTGATTATTTTTTAAGTTATTTTCCTTATTATCTAAAGTCATGTAATTTGTTGTGACTGATTTTTCACATATGCTGGTGGTTTTTGTGGTGTAATATTTTCTATTTAAAACCGACACTGACAACAAATGACAACTGTGTGCATTTCAATCACATACATTGTGCAGCACGTTGTGTGCACCTATTGTACATCAAAGCACTCAACGTGTACGCCCAGTACACGTCACGGAATAATTTTCTTGTGTAAAAGAGTAAAGCAAGATTGCTGCATGTTTCAGTTCATTAATCATTAGTCACTCCATCTGTTACTGTTAGATTGTTTTTAGGGTCATTATCCTCCACAGCTCAATGAGCATCGTGGGGTTCAGTAATAAGAACATGCAGATGCTTGTTTTGGGAAATGCCCTTTTAAAAAAAGGGCAGTTTTAATAACAGCTATGGTGATCTAGGTTGTAGTCATGAGCTGCTTTACACACAAAAGAGTCACTGAGATGAGTTCAAGTCCTCCCATCAACTCAAGAATCAGTCTAAAAATGTTCAACAACAAACTCCCGCAGAAAGTTGTCTTCAAACCACATTCCCTGTGTTTGGCCCTGTGGGAATAAGACACAGTTACTTCTGCTGTTCAGAAGATACTCGTGTTACTCAGTGTGGTTTTTTACAAATATCACTGAGACAGATATCTGGTGAATTGTTCATTAAAATTCAGGAAGGTAGGACATGCCATATGTAGGAGTACAGCCAAAAAGACTGGCCTGAACATCCTGCTCTTTGTAGCAAGGCAGGCTCCTGATGCTAATTGTGTGTCTGTGTGTGTGTGTGTGTGTGTTTGTCTCTGTGTGTGTGTGTGTGTGTGTGTGTATGTGTGTGTCTGTGTGTGTGTGTGGCTTCACAGTGAGACCCAGAGGGAGCTGGAAGAGAGAACTCACGAGGTCTTAGACATGGACAATGCACTAAAGGAGAGACAAGGGGAGCTCCAACAGAGAGCACAGCTGGTACAACTCACACATAAAACAAACATTTTATATGTATTCCATTTCATTTGAAGATAGTATTTTGTTGTTTGTTTTTTTTGTTTTTCTTGTTCTTTACCTGTTCATCCTGTTGTTCTCAGCTTGGCCAGCTGGATGTGGCGATCAGAGAGCACAAACAGGAGATGGAGAGGAAGGTGGAGTCTCTGCAGCAGAGCCTTGAAACCAGAGAGAGGGAGCTGAGAGACGCACAGAGGGAGCTCACAGACAGAAATGTAAAGGTCAGGAGCAGTCACAGAAAAGGAGGGCAAAACATGAGGAAGTGTTGAAATGTCACTAAGACCCTGAATATATATTATTATAGATATTTGTTTGGACGTTTCACTGAATGTTTAGAGAACAGGTAAAAAGAATGGACATGAATGACTGACTGCCTGCAGCAAGATGCACTCAAGATATTGATGCACTGTACTATGTGTGCAGCTGTAAACTCTACAGTCGAGACGAACCAATGAGGGAAAACATAACAACCAACAAGATAAAATTCTATCATGTGTGTTTACACTCTTACAGTTATTATTGCAGTGTGTTGTGCTCCAAAATGGCGTATAAAGATTTCTGCTGATAAGGGATAAATAATAACAAAAATGTATTCTATAAGGTTAGAAATTTAAAGAAATGAAAAGTAAAAGTTGAACAACTTTTAATGGCAAAGTCATTCATAAATGCACATGCATTTTAAATTTAAAACCATCTTGTTGCCTTATATCCATTAAAAACCATCTTTCCACAAATGTGCTCACTGCCAACACTCGTCCCGACCACATTGTCTGGGGCCGTATTCATAAATTCTCTTGTCTTACCATTAGGAGTCCATTAGGAGTGCTACTCGCAATGGGTTTTTTTCTTCCCACAACGCTGCTGAGAGCAACGTTTATTGAGGAAGTGAGAGAGCTCCTGAGCTAACAGTAAGGGTGGGGTTGACTCTGCTGCTGTGGATATGTTTCTGATTCTCAATTTAATGTGACAGATGAGTGGACCAGAGAATGTAATATTAAATACATTTAATTAAAATTAAATTGATTAAATTTAATTTAGAATAAAATTATTTTTAAAAATAAAATAAATTAATTTAAAAGTTAAATTACATTAAAAAAATTATTTAGATTAAAAAAAAAATTAAATAAAACATTAAATAAATTACATTATTTTAAAAATTGAATAAAAAAATGAATAAAGTCAGATTATAAAATAATTTTAAATTACATTTGACTGTCAGAAGATATATGTATGTGTATATATATATATATATATATATATATACATACATACATACATACATACATACATACATACATACATACATACACACACACACACACACACATACATATCCTGTATATAACCTGTATATCTTAAGTTTTTCCTCACTGCCAGTAAGGATCTACTTTTAGCCGTATGTGTTGTCAGTCAGGCCCCTGGTTACTATCAGCTTTAATAACTGAGGAGTAGACAATGAGAAACATTGATCAAACATTGTCAGTTAATCCTTGATGATACAAGGCGTGCACAAATATTTACACATCTTATGTTTGCATTTATTTTGTGATCTATCTTCATAATGACGGATATAATCATCTGGAGTCATGTAATGAGTTAAAAAAAAAAAAACATTGCGAGGCAACTCAAGAGATTTTGTTCAGAGTAGATTATAGAATTAATAAATTAATTAAGACACTTAGCTGAAATGAGTTATGTTATAATCATCGAACATTAAGTTGTGTTTGTCGGGGTGTGTGTATATGGGGTTAGGAGTCACAGCAGCTCAAACAACAGCTGCGTGCGTGTCAGCAGAGACTTCAGACTGTGCTACAAGAGCTTGAAGAAACACAACATCACTGCGAGGCTTTGACCAGAGAGATTGACACCGCCAAGCTGCAGACCAAGGAGACGGTAAAACTGACATACAATTTATTATTATTTAATTACTCATATTGAAACTGTTCAGTGCATAAGGTGGTAACGGAAATGAAACTTTGATGATTGTTCGTTCACTTGGTTAGGAAACCAGAGGTTGTATTATGTGCACTGACTTTATTTCTGAGTTTGTCTTCTGAGCAGGGCTGCACAAGAATCAAAATATAATTGATATCGCAACATGGCCAAGTGCAATATTCAAATAGCAGGAGCTGCAATTTGTTTTGATAAAGTTAAAATGCAACACAATATTGTTTTGCATTGTTAGCACCATAAGGGTTGTGGTACTATAGAGACGCCCCTGTCCTACAAAACATATTCTCTGTAGGGGAACCTGCTTGTTTGGTACAAGCCCCCCCCCCAAAAAAAATCACATCATTGTAATTTCTGAAAATATTCAGTGAAAATGAAAAACGTGAAATCGTGACTCATATCGCATATCTGCCAAAATATTGTTCAGCCCTGATATACAAAACAAAATACTTTTTAGCAAGTAAATTCCGTGTGTGTGTGTGTGTGTGTGTGTGTGTGTGTGTGTGTGTGTGTGTGTGTGTGTGTGTGTGTGTGTGTGTGTGTGTGTGTGTGCGCGCGCCTCTCTCTCTGCAGGAGGTCCGGCTGTGTGGTGTGGAGGAGGAGCTGGTGCTGAAGGAGGCACACTGGCTGCAGTCAGAGGCCAGGCTGAAGGGCATGGTCACCTCTTTAGAGCAGGAGCTGGAGCTGGAGAAGGAGCAGCACAGCAGGGAGGTACAGTAGTGTCAGCTTCCTCTGTTAAATTTAACTGTTATAACATGGACACCTTAACAGTCAAGTTTCAGTTTGGAAGAACTGTTAAGATTAGACCTTAAACTTAGTGTTAATTTTGTTGAGGAAAACTAAAACTATGACTAAATATGTTCATCAACGACTTTTATTTTCCATGACTAATACAAGACGATGCTGAGCCAGCACCGATGTCATTAAACACGACCTGTAGTTACATCAACATGCAATACCATTGACAAAAAAGACGAGACTATAATGTAGTTAAAAAAAATACAAACTTCAGCAAAATTTTTTCCTTTGTCAGCTTTCTGTTTGTCTTTTGATGTAATAAAGGTTTTGTGGGTTTTGGATCAGCCTCCATGCTCATCACTTTGGTCCTCCCTGTCTCTGTTTCTGTCTGATTTCTTTTCCTCTTTTTTTTTTTTTTAAATGTTTTTAAAATGTGAGTTCCTTATTCCGTCGATTTTCATTCTGTCTTCTAATCGCTACATTCGCCCCACATACAACTGATAACATCTTAGTTCCTCCTGATATTTGTGATTGTTCTGTTTGCTTTGTTCTTTGTCCTGCTGCAGCCTTTGAACTTAACCAGCTACATCAAAAGGAGGAGGATCATCGGCTGGTGCTGCTCTAACCTTGCTCTAATGAAGACAGCTTGTAAAAAAACAAAAACAAATTTGCCTCATCAGTCTGTTTTCCTCCCTCCCCAGCTGGAGTCACTGCAGCAGACTCGAGGTCAGCTCCTCAAAGTCTCTGAGCAGATCTCCTCCACCATGCGCTCCTCCCAAGAGCAACTCACCACTAAGCTTCAGCAGAGCGAGGCCCAGCTCGAGCAAGCCAAAGCCCTGCTAGACCACACTAAGTCGGAGTTGGATCGCACCCTCAACCAAGCCAAGCGCCTCCAAACACAGTTAGACCAGAGCCGGAGCCAGGTCCTCCAGAGTGAAACCCAGCTGGAGCAAAGCAGGATTCTGTACGAGCAGACCAGAACCCAGAACAGTGACCTCCGTGCCCAGCTGGAGCAGCTCAGTGCCCAGTTAAATCAAGCCAGAGTCCAGGCTGCCCAGCTCCAGACTCAGCTGCAGGCCTGTGAGAAGTCCATGGAGACCTCCAATGAGTCCATGCTCATCAAGGTAGAGCCGTTAGCAGGGTGTAACTAAAAATGAAGTAAATTGCTTTTCAATATTTGATAAATGTTTTTGTTCTTGTATCCCTGCAGGAGTCCGAGGTGACCCGTCTCCACGCCAGGATCTCTAGTCTGGAGCGAGCTGCTGACCGCCAGAATCTTTACAATCACACTCTCTCTCTCCCAGCTCCCAATAAGTTCACACACTCCCCACAGCGCTCCTCCTCTGCTCACTCACCTCCCTCCTCGCCCAAAAAGCCTCAAACAACCGTCCGCTCTCCCGCACACACTCACTCAAGTCGTCTCCAATCCCCAACATACACACAAGGTTGCTCATCACCCCCCGCTCGCACATACCTGCAGCCCGCCTCACTTCCTAACCTATCTGGCAGCCACCAAACTCACGATTAGCTGCAGAGCAGTAGCATCAACTCATCCCTGGACCTCCCTCTGAGCCTGAAGGCAACACTGAGGGAGGCTTTGAACAAGCAGCCCTGGGAGTCCTCCTCCTCCTCCTCTGTCTCCCCGTTCCCGCATGAAGTGGACCGCAGCTGGCAGGGCCTCAGCGTCATGGAGACCACACCGACCTCTGACCTCTCCTTCAATCCCCTCACATACATGGTGGACAAACAAGATGACGGAAACCCCAACATGGAGGTTACCGTGATACAGGAAGGAGACAACGGGCAGTTGAGTGAGTCAAGGAGGGAGTCGGTGTGCACTCTGGTGGGTGAGGAGGTGGATATGAGTTCGCTGACAGGTATGCTGAGGTTTGTTAATCAGACTTTAGCCATGCAGGAGGACCGTTCATTGTGGAGCTCCACTGGACTATCGCAGAGCGCAGCAGAGCAGCCTCGCACTCCAGGTAAAAACACCACTCCTTTCTAAAACATTAAAATCTGAAACTGATATGAGTTGTCTGTTAATAAATCACACGATCAACAGGAACAAAACTTCAATGGTTCCCACTTTTCTAATGTGATGATGTGCTGCTTTTCTCTGTTTTTATGCCTGTGCGCCGGCGACAGCCAGGGCCAGAGGCTTTATGTTTTCGGGTTGTCCGTCTCTCCTATTATGGTGAACTCAGTATCTCAGTAACGCTTCATATTTGGCACAAACATTCACTTGGACTCAAGGATGAACTGATTAGATTTTAGTGGTCAAAGGTCAAGGTCATTGTGACCTCACAACTTAATATATTTGGCTTTTGGACTTTGGGTTGGACAAGACAGGTTGTTTAAAGACAACACCTTAAGCTCGGCCACATTACCATTTTTCTGACATTTATAGACTAAACTATTAATTTAGAGAATAATTGGCCGATTAATCAGTAATAACAATAATTGTTACTTTCAAACCTGTAATGATCTTAAAAGTTATAGTCTGAATTGGCTTTTAAAGTTTGTTCACTGTCACTGAAAACCGATTTGTAAGAGATCCAGTGCCTGAAAGAAATCCTCTGCATTCTTTACAAAGTGTTGATATTGTGAAAATATGTGTTTGATAGATTTGATGTGAGTAAATTGCAAGTTTTATTTTGATGCTGTTTGTTTTTAGGAGGAAGGTGATTTGATAGATACTATTGTAGTTACCAGTTCAGTCTAAAGCTGCTAAAAAGTTGGTGTCACATTTTAAGTATTTTTCTAAAATGTTAAACATTCAACGCTTTATGAGCAACAATCAAAGTCAACTTTGAAAAATTATATTAAGTTGTTCATTAGGAAATTAATACTCAAAATTCAGCTAATCTGCTTTATCAGGATTGTGTGGATGTGGTTTTGCTCAGATTTGATTGACTTTTGTTGAGCAATAAAAAGCCTCACAACTGTCCTCACATTTTGATTCAGATGTTACTGAACACTGATTGGTGCACAGAAATACATGACATCATCATTTTCCAACTAAGGCCCACCCACTTTAAACCAGAGTCAAAAGTAAAGAGAAAAACCCCAACATTTTCAAGTGCAATAACAAGAACAGTTTTAACTGAAGCTGAAAATGTTGTTTTCATGTTGGACCCCGTCACTTACGGTGAGAAGTTGACTGGGAAAAAGAAATCAGTATGGGCCATGTATGATATGCTCGAGGTTTCTTTCAGACATTGTAGTGTTGGTTTGTCACTGATGCATGTTTGTTTTTCCTTTTTAGAGGGACATCAATGACACATGACGCTGTGCTGCCAAGGAGATGTCAGAGAGGAGAACAGCTGTTTACAATGTAAACAAAAAGTCTGTCCTCATGGTGTGTGTTATTAAAGCTGCGATATTGTCTGTGAGGGAGAAGATAAATGATCTGTCCAGTTTAGATGACCACTACTGCTCCAGCCTGTAAATTATCTACTGTGATGATGTTTCATATATTTTGTAGCATTTGCATTTCATGCTGTATCTTTTCCCTAAACAATATTTATATATTTTTACACTATTCTAAATAAGCTAAATGAATAAAATGTTTTTTTTAATGTAAGTATTTTGTCATCTCTTGATTATGTTGTGTCTTGTTGGTCTTCCACTAAGATTTGTACTTGTTCTCCAGAGAAACGTGAAGCCCTGCTCTCATTAACATCTGTTTAGATGTTCCCATGCTGTTGGGGACTGTGGGGTCGTGTTTCCAGAACAACTGGCAGCTTCCAGTTCTGGAGAGGAATTTTTGGATCAGGACCGTGGAGGAGGTCACTGAATCTAATACATACTCCAGATGGTTAAATTGGATTTGACATTGGCATGCGGTTATATAACAAGAACATCAGAAATGATTTGTCTGTGGATAGTTTTAGGATGAGTTTTACTTCTTTGGGTTCTTTTTATTCATCAGATTAAATGCTAGTACAACTATCTGTATGATTTAACAGAGTTATATAGATGTAATTCTTCATAACAATGAGTACTGTATGTGTAACACTGTTTTATGGCTAATTATTGCTAAAGCTATGTGTACTTGCACAAAGACAAATGTTTTTAACAGTAATGGATTACTAAGGGGCTGAAGACAGCAGGAGGCAGCCAGAGCCTCAGTTAGAAATGTGTTATTAGCATTTCTCTTAGGAAAGTCGAAGGGGGTCAGTCAAAAGTAGGAATATCCCGATCCTGTTTTATCTCCTGATCCATGTCTCCGTCCTTTAAAAATTTTCAGTAGTGCGCTTATTTGCTTTCTTTGCTCCTTCTTGTGAAGCTACAGCCAATCGAGAGTTAGCTTAGCTTAGCATAAAAACTAGAAATGGCAAACAGTTAGCCTAGCTCTGTCAAGAAGTAAAAAAATCTGCCCACTAGCAATTTTTAAAGTGGTCTGCTGGTGCATGGCTGATTTCATGATGACAGAAAGACCAGATCACTACACCTGGCAAAGGAATAGTCCCGTATCTGACCCCCCTTAAACTAAGATACATAATGTGTTGAATTGTGACCTTTAAATGTGCTGTTAGTTTTTTACAGTGTTTATGCTAAACTAAGCTAAGCTAACAGCTGGTCTCGGATTAAATAACCTGCTTTTTTTCATTTAACGTAGAGTACTTTAATGCCTCCAAGCCTGTTGTCTCATAGTCAGTCTGTGCTCCCTCAGGACTAGAGCCTGCAGCATTACTGACATTAGATATAATAGTGGCAAATTAACAAATATAATGGTTACTTATTTAAATCACTCGTCCAGATCTGAAGTTTAATCACTTGTTGCAGGTCATACAAAGCGTTTGGTTTGGCACGCAGACAACCAAGAGGCTGCATGACACAGTGAGTGATGTCCTGCCCACGTATGAGGGGGCTGTGCATATTTACATTTTCTCACCACTGGCCTCAATAGTTTTGTCGTGTGTGTGTGTGTGTGTGCGAGTGTGTGTGCGACAGACGGTTTATGTGTGTGTGTGTGTGTGTGTGTGTGTGTGTGTGTGTGTGTTTGTTGCCACTGGAGACAAAGCCTGTCATGTCTGTCAACAAAACCAACCTGCCTGTCCTGCACCACAGCACACAGGCCTCCCACCCCCGATTACACATGTAGCGAGGGGTGGGAAGCTGTTAGACATGATCCTAAAACCTTTTTCTATCTTTCTGTTCTCTTTTTCTTTTGCTGAGTTTTTTGATGTTGAGAACACTTTTTTTTATCATAAAGGATGTGGTTCAGTCAGTGGTGTATTGCGTGCTATGTAAGCTGGGCTCTAGTTCCTCCATGGAACTTCCTTAGCACAGTATGTGTCCACGGCAGTATATGTTCGAAATCTTAAGCAAACAAAAAGCAGTCTTCATCGTTGTGTGGAAGCAGTTGATGTGATTTCAGACAGACCCTAAAGTACAATGTATAATTCAGTTAAAAAGAGGTCCACATTGACAAGCTTAAGATATTGAAATGCTACTTTAATGCTTCTATAATAATTATCAATAATGTATATTATTAATTTAATTATTATTAAATTTAATTATAATTTATATCTAGATTTACGTGGATATAAACCAGAGCTGAACTTTAAATTGGTACGTTTTTGTTAGGAAAAAAAACACCACAAAATGTTTCTTTGCTGTCAGAAAAACTGACACTGAAAAACACTGTGTTCTGCCAAAGAGGTACAGTAACTCTTCATCTGAGCAAGAGCTACAGGTTAAAACAACAACAACAACAACAACAACAGCGACAACAAAAACATTTGAGCTTAGCATTAAGACTGTGGTCAATGACATCAGGACTGCAGTACAATCCAGGACCGTAGCTCCAACTAGTTTCCTGTCATCCATGTATATTAACCATTGATCAGTCATGTGTACTAATGCAGTGCTAGTAGAGTGTTTTTATGTGTGTCTTTGTGATAGATGGTTTTTATATATATATGTGTGTGTGTGTGTGTGTGCGTTCGTTGCCAGTGGAAACAAAGCCTGCAGTCATTTTTATCAGCAAACCAACCTGCCTGACCTGCACTCACAGTACACAGGCCTCCTGCCCCAGATCACAGATGTAGCCAGGGGTTGGACACCTAAAATGAGGACATTTAGTTGTAATTGAATGATTTAACACAGTGATATTTGTCCTTTTTTTAAGCAAAGGATCTGAAAAAACCTTCTTCCAACACTAAAGACACAAAAGCTTATTTAGAAAATTAAATCGTGTGATGCAGTTTGACTGTGGAAGTTGCATGAATGTTTTGCACAAAATATAGTAGACACGAGAAAACAGTTGCAAAGCTAGAAACTACCAGGCATGCTTACCAGGGTTAAAACAGTTAACCACACTTGTTCACACATACACGCGAGAGCTATAAGGGGGGTGGGTCTGGCACACGAGTAAACCACAGCCGCCAAAGCTGAGGCTATCAGTGTTTACTGAGTAAAACACACGGCTGATGTACCATACAATAAAGTAATAATGCTATAATTAATGCAGCAAGATCCTTGTTTGCTCATTGTACACAGATCTATTTTATTGTGTCTTTTATTCTGGTTTTATCCTGTTTATTTTACTTTTTACTTAATTTTTTCCCCTTGTATTTAAGTGTTTATGGAAATTTGTTTCTTTGATGTTAACTAAATTCCCTTGTGCTGCTGTGTCTAATTTCCCCTATGGGAGATCAATAAAGGTACATCTCAGCCACAACTATATTCATAACATCAGGACGTTGGCTCTGTGGGTTGTGCTGCTTTGGTTAGTTAATGCAACAGTACTGTCAAATAGAGTCACACCAGATTCAGACATGACAAATGTTTTTGTTCCCTGTTTAATTTGGTGCCTCACCACTGACCAGCTAAACTGAAAGCATAGACACTCGTGCACCATCTACTGCAGTAATTTCCGAAATGTGATCTGTTTAGATGTATTTATCCACGGTGTCAAACTGATGGACAATACAGGTTATCTGCATCCATGCCCTTCCTTCATATCACTGAAAGTGACAAATGCCATTCTATTCCAGTCACGAAGGAGCTGTTCAATCCTTATCTGACTGCCCACACACCCAGGAAGATTCCCTGGAAAAATCTGTACTCGGCATGATTCTCCACAATGCAGTGGCCCACTCCTCCTGGAGAGATGACACTGAGATCTGCAGTACTCAAAGCACAGATTAGTCAAACTGTCCTTCAGCTGAGTTTTCGTGGACTTCATGTAGCGGGGGAGTCGGCCCAGTGTTGTCGCACCAGAAGGACTGGTGTGGTTTGACTCAGCACGATGGAAAACAACCATTAATGGTTGACATTGTCGAAAGGTCATTGTTATCTCCCACTCCAGCACTCCACAATCACCAAGCTGCAGCTCACTGGTTCTGACCTTTCTCTCATTAAACTGAACCTTTATACTGAAAGGGTGGGAGTAGGTCTCCTAGTTACCATTTTTATGACAAGTGAATGTTAGAGACATTTGCTTCTGTGCCTGGAGCAGGTTTGTTTAGAATGACGCTTGTCGTCAGTCCTCAGTCACTCATACTGTAGTTCCTGCTCAGTGTCATGTGTGACTTTCTTGACCCCTGTGTCTAAACCAGTTATCATGTCTTCACTGTGGACACTTTCTGAAACAAGTAGCAAGATAAGAGGGAGGGTGGGCAAACCTTCCCTGTCTGACTGCCATGAAAAAGGCTTGACATCGTTTGAAATGTCTGATGATATTACTAATTACCATTACTGATACAAAAATTATACAAAAAAACGTGAAACAAGATCTGAATCTGACCAGATGTTCAATGTCAGCTTTTGGCACTTGACTTGTTCTTGATATTTGGTACTACGAACACATCTGGGTCGATATAGATTTGGTACATGGCCCTAGTTTTTCACTGACTCAATTCTTGAAATCTCAAATACGTCAGTGACTGTGCTGCTCCAAGTTTTAGAAAAATCGATCATTTGTCTTATATTTATTCTTTGATAGGAAAATACTGTATATGCTATATATGGTTATGCGTATATATGCCCTCTCTTGCTAGCCATTAGATAGAGAGATTGATACCACCCTTATGTCTGTTCTGGAAATATGAAGCGACTGTCAGCAGGCGGTTAGCTTGGCACAAAGACGGGAAACTGTTAGCCTGGCTCTGTAAGAAAGCAGCAAAATCCTCGGCTCTAAAATAAAGCTAAAGCTAACTCATTAACACGTCATATCTCATTTGTTTAATACACACAAAAACTGGTGCAAAAACAAAGCATTGTGGTTTTACAGGATGTTATGTGCCGGAATTATTTCTTGGCCGGGTGCGGTGACTTCCTGAGTTGGGCTAGTTTCCCCTTGCTTCCAGTTTTTATGCGAAGATAATCTAACTAGTAGCTGGCTCCAGCTTCAAGGAGAACTCCAATTTTATAGATCAAAGCCTGTTTTCAGGTGCCAGCACTGAGGGTAATGTAGGGACTGGGTTTTGACTAAGAAGAAGAATGCATAGAATAAGAAGATATCCACTTTTCTACTCCATTGGGATTTTGACAACATTAGAGAGATGAGATGCTAAACCGGTGGAGTAGGTTTCTCTTTTCATGCTGAATCATGAGAGTTGTGTTGATCTTCTCATTAAACTCTTGGGTAAAGAATGTCAAACTACTAAGTTTGTTATGATGTTTTTACATCCATGCTACAAAAACACTGGGTACAAGTATAACATTTTATTTGGTAATTTATGTTTTACTTTGTGTCCTGATGTTTCACTGAAAAACTGGTGGTACATTTCTGCTTCATTTCCCTCAGTGAACATAACAGCTCTGCATCACCTCTCACAGTGTAATGCCTCTGATGATGAGAGTCTAATCCATTTTGGGTTGGTTGTATTGTCACTGAGGATGTGCACCAGTCAGCTGTCAGTGTGTGGCACAATGGGCCCGTGGCAGCCAGCCATTCAGCGTGCATGTCACATCCTGTTTGACGACTGGTCTCAACTGACCCCCCAGTTTGGCACCAGTGTCGTCCCACTGCCCACAGATAAACAGATGAATTCAGAGCAATGCAGCACCGATACATGCGAAGGAGCAGCATCAAAATTAGGTCTGTTTTAAAAAAAAATAAAAATATTTACATGCAGAAATCAATGAAGGAAAGTTAAGTGGATAAATTATGGCACTAATATCAGATTTTGCCAAAAGAATTTACGATAATGATATTATTGTGATTTGGGAAATAAAAAATGCTACCGGTCAAATTGATCTTTAACTTTGTTTATTGTGTGTTTTGTCTCTTTTTTGGCAAATGAATTAGACTCAAATATGAGTGTAGGGAGGTGGAGAGAGAGTCACTAACCATAACTGATCAAAATCATACAAAAACAACGATTACAATAATGGATAGTGAAAATGCAACCAGAGGAACTCATAAACAAAAGACCCACACAGCCTCACATCTGCCATCACGATATTATCATACATGTATTATTCACAGGATATCAGTATTTCATTTTTCAAATAATCAATAATACTGGTGTGTCGCGACACCCTCAACAAAGCCAATTAGGTGTTTAAAGTGTCAGCAACAAGATTTGAAGAATATAATTATCAAATCCCAGAAGCCAGAGAGACACAGTGTAACAGATGTTTCCTCTTTTCACTGATCCCCTGAGCTTCTAGTCAGACCTGATTTGAATATTTGGGTTACTGTGCTATACAAACACAACATCAGATAAATTAAGAAATGTCACATGTATTTTTGTGTTGTGATGTGTGATGACCAGCTGTTGATGTATTTATATTTAAGTCTAAACAGCGGGCCAGTTATACTGATGTCTACAAGCTCTGTTTGTCCTGCCTGTTGATATTAACTTTATTGAGGTTTTTTTTTTTTTTTTTTAAGAGTTGTGTTGCAAGACAGTCACGATGAAACAGCCTGTGAGAACAATTTATCATCTCAACTCACTTCCACTTTACACTCTGGAATGTACGAAAGCTTTACTCGACATCAGCAGCGAAGTCTCCCCCTTTTTGTGGTTATGTATCATAATGTCACGTAGTTTGTCCACCAGATTAAAGCAGAAGTGTGCAACATTTTATCTGAAATTCAGTAATTATCTTTATACAGATTCTCAGAGGAAGAGCTATTTATCTCCCCTGAGCTGAATTCTCATGAAGTGAGTCATCTGTGAACAAGGCGGACTGTGTTTTGTTAGAAAATTCACTTACAGCTGGACCATTTTTGACTTAAGTCCATTTAATGACCTGCTGTGGCATGAGGCGATGACTCTATGTTGAAGCTCCTGTCTGTATATGGTTTGGTTCTGCAGGATGTAGGCTATACACAAGATCCCAGTCTTTATGTGTGTAACATTCATGGCTAAGAGGCCACTCATCGCAGCAGAGGCGAGGGTTCTGTCCATGTGTAAATAAACACGCTGTCTGCAGAAAAAGACAGAGTACAGTAGCAGTAGGTAGAGGCTGGCTGTGTCCCGTGTGAGCATGCCTTCTGGTTTGAACTGGGACTGGCTGTGTTGAATGAGCTGTGCCGACTGTTATCAAAGAGCAGAGCTGGAGTAAGTAACGTGTTTTGTGTGTGTAATGAGTTAGTCCTAGTCTAAGTCAAAGTGTTGCATCCTCTCTTAGTGGTGTTTGTGGTGTCTAATGTCTGCAGAAGTGGCTTTTGACATTGTTTTCAAGAAAACCCTGAAATCTCTTTAAAACTGAAACTAGAGAAATCACTTTTCTATGTAACTAGTAACATGTGCTCCCTACTTCCATTTAAATCCTGTTGGTGCTACATTCCAGGAAATTAAAGGGAGGGAGCCACCTTTTCCTTGCTGTCATTTCTTTCAGTCGCAGTTTTCCTCTAAGCCAAAGGCAAACAGACGAACTGTTGATTTAACTGCTACTTCGTGAACCATGACTTGATAAACTTTGTCCCTCCCCTCTCTGAACACTTTATAATCTGCACTGCAAATAAGAAGGAGCGGAGTCATGTTCACAGACACTGAAGAAGAAAGACTGAAGAAAACTGTTTAAAACCACTTGAGTCCCTGAATCGTTGCAACACAGTTTGAACGCAGGTAGTTAAATAAATGCTCTGTGGCTGCACACAGGCTGACAGGCGCATCTCCATCTTTGCGGCTCGTGTCCACCAATCACTGCTCCCTCAGAGAGACCCACGGACAGCCTGAACACTCCCTCCTCCTTCTGCTCCCCCTCCTCCTCCTCCTCCTCCTTCTGTTCATCTACACATTAAAACATACAAAACGCTCCATACCCGGCTCACTTCCACATCTACAGACTCCACCAGCGGTCCTGCTCCTCTCTCTCCTGTGTGGTTCATCTCCCAAACTGTGAGTTCACCTCTTCCAAACAACATGCATCCTCCTTTATGTGACTTTCTGGGCTTTGATATATCTGTCAGAGCTTTAAAATCGTGCAGGACTTCTTACATCGAGGCTGCACAGTACGTGCTGTTCCTGTTACCTGAGTAGATGTGTTGTTGGGGATTTTGTGGCCAGTCTAGGACACGGTTGTAAAGTTTGAAGTGATTTCATTTCCAGATGTTGAGAGTCTCCGTACATTTCGCTTCTTCTTTTGAGTCGCTGAGCTTCTCCGCAGCCAATGAATGGACGGAAAACAGAACTACACGGCTGGACGTTTAGGTTTATTATAGGAACAAACTGCATTGTTTATTATGTAGGGCTATTGGGGAAATACTCTTCTCCTTTGATAATGAAACGGAGCGTAAAAAACTAGTGTAGTGTAGGAAGTAGTAGTTTGGATGTTATGTAATAATCAAAAAAAAAAAGAAAAGAAAAGAAAAGAAAAAAGAGATGGGTCTGCCAAGAGAAATAAATGTAGGCTTAACTTAATATGGAAATAACAGGAATGGATCCTGGATTCTGTTCTGCTTGTTTTTATCTAAGTGTCCAGTCTGATCAGTCAGCAGAAGAAGAATAAGTAGCAGAAGTCCCTTCATTAGAGATGCTCTTCTCAACACACATCTCTGCACTGATCCCCATAGACTCGCAGTATTATGTTCAGTATTATGTCACATCACTGTTATTACCAGTCCAGCTGCTTCCAGACATTAATGGCCACAAGTGGTCTTAAGTAGTTTGTCCATGATGCAGCATTTATTGATCGGCCTGTTACAGGAAGTCAACTGTGTATTTCTCTCTGCACTGAAACATGAGCAACATTTAACCCCCAGCTGAACAAACTCCACAGTAATAATAATTATTCCATCAGATGATGGTGATGATTGTTTGTTTTATCTCTGCTTGGTGTGTCGGGTATGATCTAACCCTTTAATATATAACTATGAATAATACGTCATGCACAAATAAGCAGGGGTAGGGTATAGTTACAGTATGTGGATCAGAGGGTAAAGTATATGGAGTGCAAGCTCTTGTGTGTTACAGTAGTGAGGAAGTGGACATTGTCAGGGTTGTGTGATCACAGTCGACGTCAGCCTCACTGCAGCAATAATCCTGCTGCCATCCCGTCTTGTAATCTGGCTCTTGTGTAATCGGGGAAAACAGTAATCTGTATAATCTGGCATCCTTGGTGGGGTAAAGATTCACTACTCTCATCACTATGTAAAGTTTTTGAAGCAAACTTTGTGTTTCTCCGAATGTGAGGTTTTGTGATGTTAAAGAGTTAAACTGTGCAGCAGTTTGTTTTATTGAAGCAATCTGCTCATAAACTAGTTGTTCAGTAACATCAAGTTTTGTTTTCACTTCATATCAACCATAACAGTGTGTGAGTGAAAGTTGGATCATGCATACTATGCTTTATTGATACCTAGGTGTGCAGTTATTATCTTGGCACAGGTATAATTTAATGATCAAATACGTACTGATAATGGAACAAAGTCCCTGCTGCAGTCTGCTTTCACTATTAAAAACAGACTTTATTTCAGATGTTGTTCAATTTTCAGGAAATTGAAATCCACAAATCTCCAAACCATTCATGAAAATCAACCCTGTTTTAACTTTTGAGAGGATATAATTATAGGCACAAGAAGTAGAAGAATTTTCCCAATCCATAAAAGTTTAAAACTCCACCAGTTTATGTGAAAACTTAAATATGTCCCCACACCAGCTGTCAGCGGCCTACAATAAGTGTCAGATATAATTATTGTAAAGGAATCACCACAGTGGTTAATGCATGTGAACAATCTACAGATGTGACAGCTGCAGTGGATGAGTAATTGGTAGTTTAAAGAACTAGTTTGTCTGGTTTGGACTATACGCTGAATGCCTATATATGGCACGAGGTAAATATGTTTGCTTCTTGTCAAGATAACACCTATTATTAACCACAGGGTTAGTTTGTCTCAGCTGTTACCCACAACTATATAAAAACAATAGCTGTTACTGGAAAGATGTCACCATGTTGATACGACAAAATAACTTCCTCATATACGTTGCCGCATCTCTCTGGCCTCCTTTGTGTCCTAGGTTTGGGTTAAGCTTTAAAACTTAAAAACCCCTCCCTGTCTCCCGCTGACCCCCTCGTGTTTATAAGCATCTCCATATTTCTTACCTTCCCTCTCACAGCCTGTCATCCCCTCCTCTCTCTCAGAGCCATCATGGTTTCCCATAAAGAGTTTGTGGGTGCGGGGAAGGAGCCGGGGCTGCAGGTGTGGCGTATCGAGAACATGGACCTGAAGCCGGTTCCCAAGTCCCTGCACGGCAGCTTTTACACCGGGGATGCTTACCTGCTGCTCTTCACCACCGCAGCACCTTCGTACAACATTCACATGTGGCTGGGTAAGACATGGACACACACTTCAGTGTCTTGCAGTAACATGGCAGACTGCTCAACACACTCTTAGCAACTTAGGATTCAAAGTATTATTGCTTGCTCTTTATCTGGTGTGGTCTGATTTACCTGATGAAAAGTATGTTTTCATTACTGTTTTCAAAACAGGAACCGGTCTTGCATTTTGTTTTTAACAACACATTTGGGAGCGGAAGCCATTTCACAGCAGGATGTTCCCCAAATACTATTGCTTGTCTTTTTTCCTGTTATTTTGTCATTTTATGGAGGGTTTTATTGCTTTACAATCATCATTTTATGGTTTCACCACTTGTTTTACGTTTCTGAGTAGAGAGGTTTTGGTTTAGTTTATGTTATATGTGAGCTGACCAAAGAAAATCCCTCTTATTTAATTGCTAATGAAATATTGGCTGCTGAAGTGGGTAAAAGTACAGTATTGGGCTCAGCCCCTTACTGAAGTTACAGTTACGAACTAAAGTGAAACAGTTGCTTCCTCCAAAGTTGATACACATACACATACGTGGCACAAGTTTAAACAGTCATGCATTTTGATACTTAGACCCGTACACACACACACTAAGACTAGAGAGTAAGTGAAACTTCCTGAGGTTTTTGAAGTTAAAGCTGATCAGATTATGCATCTGATCTCAGTGCTTAAACATCCTCTGCTGTATGAGTCGGTGAATTCTTTGTTCTCTAAAAGTCATACTAGTTTGTGAAATTCCTCTCCTCATGCGTCCCGCAGGTCAGGCCTCAACAGAGCACGCTGTGACATACAACTTTAACTACGTGAAATCCTAAATGTAACACAAAATCTTTTTCTCATGCTCCGTAAATTTTCAGTTACATAAGAAAAAATCAGAGGCCTGAACTAAACCGCTGCATGACTCACACATAGAATACCTCTGCAGGCCACAAGCACCAGGCACTGGTCCCTGCATGTTTGTGCTGTTCCCTGCCAGTTCTCTTCCTGTGCCAGCACACAGACACACAGGCCTTTTAGTTCCCAGTGCAACCATCTGGAAGATGTTAGACTAGAAATAACATGCGAGCATAATTAATCCCTCTGTCTGGGATTGATGTTAGTCATGTGAAATTATGAAATAGTTTTATCCATGTTGTGTGCCATCCGACAGTAATAGCAGGATACGAAGCGGCTCTGCTGCAGATGTGGTTGATGTGATTCAATGACTCTGGTCTTGACTCAAAGGTCCCTTAAGATCACAGCAGAAACTAAAGTGCTGCAGTTTGCTCTGCTAAGTCAAAGAAATTAATGCATTTGAGAGAAACTTGATCCTCGGGCATCGATGTGAAACACTTAAAGGATTTAATAGAAAACAGCTATTTGAGTACAGATATCTCGTCTCTGCAGGGGACGAGTGTTCACAGGATGAGAGTGGATCAGCGGCCATCTTTGCCACACAGCTGGATGACTTCCTGGGTGGTGGACCAGTGCAGTACAGGGAGGTGCAGAACCATGAATCCAACACCTTTCTGGGGTACTTCAGGTCAGGCATCAAGTATCAGGTGAGTTTCATTGTATAGCAGAGACAGCTTTGCAGTAATGGTGTACTTTGGTTACTACTTTGGTTAATGACTAAATAATAATGACATGCGCATCAGCCTCAACTGTGCTTTGTATTAGCTGAAATTAGCATGCTAACCTGCTAAACTAAGATAGTGAGCATACTTAACATTATCGCCACAACATGAGCATGTTAGCATTCATTGTGAGCGTCGCTGCGTCGAGCGTCATCCTTTTAATTGAAGCCGTGCTGTGCCTAATTACAACTATACAGAGCCGCTAGCAGCAGGCTGTAGACTCTTAGTCTGCTTTCTTTTGAAACAGTGTACAGTTTTATGTCTCTGTGCCTCAAACAATTATTCAAATGAAAATGTTTAAGAAGGGAAAATCACTCTTTTAAAGAATAGATTATATAGATAGATCTAGATTAATGACTGCATAGATAAGGAACAACCCATTACTTTAGCAAATATAAAGTTAGCAATGAAAATGTTATATTTCTTACAGCATTAACAGTGATGACTAAAAACAGATGGGACAAGAATCTGTCTCTGAAACTTTCTTTGACCTAAATATATCCGCAGGGTTTAATGATTGTCAGAATCCCGTGAACTTTGCTATGCAGTTAATCTGATGAGTCTGAAGTTCAGAGGAGACACAACATTCCCTTTTTGCTATTTACATCCCAGGGTGTGTCTGGCTTTGACTGACTGAGACTGTAACCAAGTCGACCAGCCTGCGCAAAGGAAGACATTTGAAAAGACAAAAGCTAAGCCACTTTTACCAGGCGTCTGTTTCTCATTTCCATGCATACCATCCAAACCCCCTCCTGGCTCTCGTTGGGTGTAATTAACCCAGACTTGTTTACTACTTTTGCAAAGTTGTAGGGTGGAAACTCTGCTTTGCACATGTGCAGATACACAGTCCACACACACACACACACACACACACACACACACACACACACACACACACACACACACACACACACACACACACACACACACACACACACACACACACAGGCTCACACAGTGATCTTCAGAGGAACAGTGAGGAACAGAACTAAACCTCATTATCTCTTCATAGTTTTGGTAACTCCGCTTTTGGGGAAAAAGTCCTTCCATTAGAATAAACAGTGCTTGCATTGTTGCCATGGAAAGTTTTACTGCCTCTCTCTTGAGAAAGGCACAAAAACGAGAAGCATGAATGTGGTCTCCATTTTGAGGTCTAGATAGCCACTCCCCAGGATGCTAACAAGACTATGTGGGTAAAAGCTAAAGCTTCAGAGGCCATTATAAGAAATAGGAAGCCCCTGGTTTTTTTTCTCATGACCTTAGAGGGGTTTGTTTGCTTTAGTTTTCTACATGTTGAATACTCAGCAAACATCATCTATCAAACTTTTGTCCAGCACAAAAAGTGTCTGTTGCTCATTTGCAGTATTTAATTTGCATGTCTTGTAAATACCTGTTTTGTTTAATGGCTTCACAAAGGACGGCACATTACGAGACAATCCAGCCTCCCAGGTACATGATCCTCCTTCTGTCCAGAGGCAGGCATCATGTTAGTTTCATTTCATCCATTTGATAAGGTTTATTGGCTGCGTAGCTGTGATTTATTGTAAGCTTATCTCATTATTTGGCAGTAGAATATAGAGCCTTTTGTCCTTTGAGGTTTTACGGTATTGTGTAAAACTCATTTCATCCTCACCATGCAGCAAGCTCTGCATCTCATGAAATCATCTGACTCCATGCATCAAGTTTCAAACCTCTCAGTATTGTATTTGTGACTGTTGAGAACTAAAACTGTGCACATGATGTAGTGACTTTTTCTTCCCTGAACTATGCTCATGTACACACTTTAAATGAAGCTGGGACTTCAGGAAAGTTTTCATCACCTGAATTATTATTATTTGTTTCAGAAAGGGGGTGTGGCCTCAGGTTTTCAGCATGTGGTGACCAATGACATGAACGTGAAGCGCCTGCTGCACGTCAAGGGTCGGAGGGCCATCAGAGCAACAGAAGTGGACCTGTCCTGGGGCAGCTTCAACAAGGGCGACTGCTTTATTATTGACCTGGGAAAGGTGAGATCTGTTATTTAATGTGTGTTGGTGAGGGTGTGTTTCTGTGTGGGTGACTATTCCGTGTCCCGTACATCGCTAACACTCAACATATGTCAAAGCTCATGTGCTCCAGCATTACTGTTTGTAATTTCACCTCGCGGTTGCACATGTGACGGACAGAGGACAAGTAATGAGTTTCTTCTTTCTTAAAAATGCAGAATTTGTTTGGCTGCACTGTAAACTGTGACCGTTGCTATCTAGTTGACAAAATGGCTGCCCTTGAGTATTTACTGCCCCTGAATTCTGAGAGTTGATGTATTAAACCTTACTTGCTGTTACCACCATAAACCAGCGTTTGTCACCAAATGATCCTGGACTTAAATCTTTAATATCTCTTTCCTGTCCTTTCCGCTCCTGCAGGACGTCTATCAGTGGTGTGGCAGTGAGTGTAACCGGTTCGAGAGGCTGAAGGCCTCTGAGGTCTCCATCGACATCAGAGATAATGAGAGAAACGGCAGAGCCAAACTGCACATGGTGGAGGAGGGAGAAGAGCCAGCAGCAGTCATAGAGGTGATACGCAATCACGTACACATTCCTCGTTTTCTCTCCGTCTCCGGATGAATATCCACTCGCTGAGGTTTACAGCCTACAGGTGGTCGCTTGTGAGCAGAATCTATAAGTGCATTTAATGGCCAGCGAGTTGGTCAGCGTGGGAATAAGTGGTCACAATGCTGTCCTTTGTAACGTGCTGTGCATGTGCCAACTCTGTGCCAACTAAGGCGGCATTGTAAACACTTTCTTTACAACAAGAGAGGAGGGTGAACTCCAGAGAGGCTTAATGAGGAGAGAGAGGAAGGAAGGGGGCTTTATAGAGTATGTTTTATATTCATCAGCATTAATTTTTAATCTGATAAAAGCTGTAAAATATAGTCTACAAAGCGAACCACCATCGAGACTGCTGGCTGCTTTATCTGTCAATGAAAACACATAATGATAATTTGAAGCATAAGTGATAATTATGGCAAAAAGATGAACACAATAATTAACTCCTCTGGCTGTTGTATAGGCTCTGGGTCCTAAATCCGCCATTGCCCCCAGTACTCCTGATGATGACAAGGTGGACACCTCCAACAGGAAGAAGGGTGCCCTCTACATGGTGAGTAACACAAGTGCTGAATTTGTAATTCATATAAAAGATTGTGCTGCATTCTTGTAGTTCTGGTTTAAATTTGAAGACCAAAACTTTAATAAAAAAGCCAGGACAAAGGTCTCAAGAACTGTAAACATATTGTAAAAATACTGTATTTCAATTATCTGTCAATTTATGATAATATAATTTTCTGGGTAAAAAAATCACAGGATTTATAAGTGCATACAATAAAGAAAACAGCATGTTTTCACACACTGTGAGTCCTTGTATGTAGCTCATTTTACTTAATCTATACCACTACATCCAAAATGCATTTACTGTATAAATGAAATAAAAATGAGTCTTTCAGACCCGAGCTGGTAGCTGATGCTGTTCCTCTGCTTTGTAGATCTCTGATGCATCTGGTTCGATGAAGGTGTCAGCTGTGGCTCCATCCAGTCCCTTCAAACAGGCCATGTTGTCTCCTGAGGAGTGCTACATCCTGGACAACGGGGTGGACAGGAACATCTTTGTATGGAAAGGTGCCGACAACATCAGAGACTACATAACACACCAGAAAATAGTGTTGAACGAACTCAGAACACTAGCTTTTAGTTTTCTCCCCGTGTCCTCACAGCTATTTCTTCTCCACAAATTAATAAGAATTTATGTGGAAAATGTGTGTCCACAAGTAGTTGTGCCTCCAAGCTAAACACATGAAAAACAGCTGTTCTGTCCCTGACTCACTCTGATATTTTAAAATTCTGGCTGCGATACCATCGCAATCACTTATACACAATTTACTTTCAGTAATGTTGAGCTAAAATGAAATCTACAATAATTCTTGTCAAGGTTGAGACCAGGCCGGAAAGTTTTTGAGCCCCCTGGAGGTGTCATATGATATATTCTGTGAAGCATCTGCAGCTAATAATGCCACTATAAACCTGCCCAGACAAACCCCTTTTAATATTTAATATTTATAAGCTAGTTTATGACATAGGTTCTCTCTCAAATCAGATCACATCACGTTTTTGAGAATTATGGCCTTTTCACCATGTCCTCCTCGTTTGGCTTCAACCAGGTCCCAAGGCCAACATGTCAGAGCGTAAAGCAGCCATGTCCGCAGGTCAGCAGTTCATCAAAGACAAGGGATACTCCAACAAGACACAGGTAAAGCTGACATGTACTTAATAACGCTATCAGAAAAAGGTTACAGCAACTTTACACTCAGAGGACGGCAAAAATATTATGGCAAAAAATATCACACATGTAATTCCATGTCACACTTAAAGAAGTTCATCAAGCTAAAATCCCTGTTTCCCTTGTAGATCCAGGTTCTTCCTGCAGGAGCCGAGACAACTCTGTTCAAGCAGTTCTTCAGCGACTGGAGGGACAAGGACGAGACTACAGGCCCCAGCAAAGCCTTCACCATCGGCCGCATAGCCAAAGTGGAACAGGTGCCGTTCGATGCCTCCACCCTGCACTCAAACAAAGTCATGGCAGCTCAGCACGGCATGGTGGATGATGGCAAGGGCAAAGTCCAGGTATGAGTGTGTTAAAAAAAAAAGGGGGGAAACATGGCATGGGAAAAACAGTGTTGTGGTGGTGAGTTGTGTAAAATGGTTGTAGTCTTGCTTTAAGATCTGGCGAGTGGAGAACGGTAAAGATGTGCCTGTGGATCCCTCCTCCTATGGCCACTTCTATGGTGGAGACTGTTACCTCATCCTCTACAGCTACAGACAGGGAGGCCGGGAGCAACACATCATATACACCTGGTGGGTCAAAAGAAATATTTATACAAACATGTTTGTCTAATACAGTATGAGTTACAAGCTGTAGAGGAGTGTGCATGCGAATTACCCCACCACACCTAGTCTGCACCAGTAAATGACCTGCTTCCAGGAAAATCATCCAGTGTGTGTGTGTGTGTGTGTGTGCGTGTTACTGTGTCAGGCAGGGGCTGAAGTGCACACAGGATGAATTGGCAGCCTCAGCATTCCTCACAGTGAAGCTGGATGACTCAATGGGAGGATCCCCAGTTCAGGTTAGCGCTTGACTCCGACACACTGCTCACCTTTTCATTATGTGAAAAAACAAGTCTCTTCAGTCCCTTAATAATCTGCAATATTAAACCAGATCATTTAGTATTTAGAAGTAATTACGTTAAGCTCTCTTCCTAGAGGCTGATATGAATAGACAAAGTCACAGTTGCCTGAGTTCTCTAAATATGTGAAGATTTGCGGAAATTGGGTAAGAAGTTGCAGTTTAAGTGTCAAAATTGAGAACTAGCCTGAATCTTTTGTTATAACATGTAATGTTGTAACCTCACTCTTCTGCTATGAAAAACAAACAACCCTGGACGACCAGCAGAGGGCAGTGTTACTGTAATTTTTGTTGTGATTCAATGCAACTCAAACTGCAGCACTTCCGCACTTACCACATAGCGTCAACATCTTCGTGGCCATATTAGAGTTGACCAACAAATGATCATCGCCCACTGAAGAACTCACAGCTGGATGAGTAACTTAAGGAGGCGCTTATCCACTTTCTCTGTAATGTTAACATCAAAACATGGATAAAACCTGACTCTGAGTCAGTGATAAATGTGAAGCTTATTTTCCACATTTTCCTTTAAAGAACCATACAAGTGGAAAACACACAATACTTAATGAGTAATCATTTGCAAAGCACGCTACTGTGAAACTTTGATGTTCCTTTTCTTACATATCAGGTAATCCACTGGTTTCTGTTGAATTCTGTATGTTACTGTATGAAAGTCCAGCAGTCTTGAAATTTGACTTAGTTGTGTAATCCATCACAGTGAATATCACATGTGCATTCATTTGGGTCAAAGTTCTCCAAACAAGTCTTGACTCAAACTGCATTAGCATGCAATGATAAAATTACACTGACGAAAAGTAATGCAGATGTGAGGCTGCTAATTGATTTTCAGATCTTAATTGAAACCAAATGGTTTGGTACGGTAGGAATATTGTAAGCTGTGCCGATCATTCAGTAATGGTCTGAAGAAATGTAAGGTATACATAATTTACAGTTAAAGAGCTAGCGCCTCATTTGCTACATCATTTATATTTACGTATTCATGTAAAAATGCCTGTTAACTAGAAGAGTGATAAGAGCCATCAGCCTTCATGGTGAAGTTTCTTAATGGCTTCATCCACAGGTGAGAGTGACTCAGGGTCAGGAGCCTCCGCACCTGATGAGCCTGTTCCAGGGCAAACCCATGATCATCCACAGCGGAGGAACGTCACGCAAAGGTGGACAGTCACAGACCAGCAGCACTCGCCTCTTCCACATCCGACAGAGCTCTTCCCGTGCCACCCGGGCTGTAGAGGTGAGCTGCATGCACACGCGTCCCCGGGAACTTGACATGGTGCAGAGATGTCTGATTTTCACCTCTCACCTGGTTTGCATGCGTTTCTTCAGGTCGAGGCCACTGCATCCAATCTGAACACCAACGATGCGTTTGTGCTGAAATCCCCGAGCGCCATGTTTGTGTGGCGGGGAGTGGGTGCCAGTGATGAGGAGATGGAGGCTACCAAACATGTGGTGGGCTTCCTGGGTGGCAGTGCCAGCCCTGTGTCAGAGGGCAAAGAGCCAGGTGGGTGTCCTCTGAGGACCGATATGCTATATGTAACACAACAAATTATTTGCTTAGAAAGGTTGTTACTCAATACTTATCCCCCATGAAAAGAAACTGGGAACTATCACTCAGGAGGGATTTCTGTTATTGATCTGCCAAAGGTGAAATTGTTGGTTGTATTGTAGATAATGCTGGTATGATCAGGAGTATGCATCATCAATCTGTGTGAACATTATACTCATTGGCCTAATGGGTTAATGGATGTGCAGTGATTTAAAGTGAGTTAAATGTAAAATAGTTATATTAGGTCACTAGTCTAATTTTGACATAATGTTGAGGGTTAAAAGCAGCTCAACCCTGTTTTATTGTTTGATTGGCACTGATTGTCACAATGAAAATACTGTCTAAAAGTTAAAGTGAACGGCCCTAACTGCTGCACAGCCATGTCATGTTGCTACATGCTGCATCTTGTCACGCACATCTAGCTTTTCAAACCAGTGACAATGACTGGCCTGATAAAATACAACTGGTGCATTCGTGGTCTGGTTTAGATCAGCCTTGAAATGATGATGCATCTTGTTGCTGACTGCCCCAAAGAGGATGTGATTTACTTCCTGTTCAAACAAACAAAGCAGCGAATATGGGACAAACTGCTTGTAACTGATTGCTGTTGTGTTTTCTTTCCTCCCAGCTGATTTCTGGTCTGCTCTTGGCGGCAAGAAGGAATACCAGACCTCCAAGAGTCTGCAGAACATGGTCAAACCTCCACGTCTGTTCGGCTGCTCCAACAAGACTGGAAGACTCATTGTAGGTCACAGAGTGAAATGATGAGAGGATTTGTTTTTCTCATCAGGGCTTACATGTAAAGTAAAAGACGTGGGACATGTTATTATATATATATACAATCAACTGAGTAGTACCAAGTTAATACAGTGCAATCTGAATAGTGACATTCAATACCCACAAACCGACAGACAGCCAGTCTGAGTTTTCTTCTGCACTCTCTCTCAGGTTGAAGAGGTACCAGGAGACTTCACTCAGTCAGATCTTGCCACTGATGACGTCATGATCCTGGATACCTGGGACCAGGTAAGATGAGCTCTGAGTTTTGATTTTTATGACCTGCTCATAAAACTAGTTGTAGACCCTCTGAATGACTGTGAGTATGTCTCTCCTCCCTGTAGATCTTCCTTTGGGTTGGCAACGAGGCCAATGCAGAGGAGAGGAAGGGCGCTCCCAAAATAGGTTGGTTGCACTAAAGGAAGAAATGTGTCATTCAGATTGTACTGCCTTGCTTCAGATTCTTTCTGTCAGAAAACATAACAGATTGATTTGTGTACAACCATGCACACAAAAAAATCAGCTAATGCATGTTTATATTTCCTTCATTCAAATTCTGTTGTCTGCAAAATGATGCTGTCAGATTTTTAAACGTTCTCCCGTTGTCTCATATTCCTGTCTCTCGACCTATCCCTTCTTCTATCTACTTCTTCTCATGCAGCAAAAGACTATGTAGACTCAGACCCGTCTGGTCGCAGTGGACTTCCCATCACCACCATCAAACAGGGAGCAGAGCCTCCAACTTTCACTGGCTGGTTCCAGGCTTGGGATCCCAAGATGTGGGAGACAGATCCATTCGACAGAATCCGTGCTCGTTTCTGAACGCGAAACTCCAGGCTCTTTCCCCCAGTTTGACTTCTTACCTATCCAGCACTTCCTGTTGCCACTTTGTCTATTTTACCTCCAATCCCTAAGTGCCAAAACCAATGTTATCACCGTAATCAGGTTGAATGGCTGCCTCTATGCCTTGGTCTCGGTGCAGTGCACAAGACTCCGTAAACTGGAATGCATCACATCAGGAGACAAATGACTTCCTCTTGTAGCATTGTCTTGAACTGATAGAAGTGGTTTGGTTGTCTGTTGCATCCAAAGCTTGTCACCTTCAGCAAATACCCACTGAGGCTCTCTAACACGAATAGGAAATAGGAAAAGGAAGGCATTTTTGACAGCTGGATATATTATCTGTTTCTCTGCTTTCTTTCATTGCAGTACACTTGTGTTCAGAGGACACCATCATGCTTTCCTTTCTGTCTGTCAAAACAGTCAATCTGTTTTTTCCATAATGAGCTAGTATGTTTGATAGAAACAGTTTACTGCATTACTACACTGTGTCTACATGTGTTGTGTTTTTTCATTGGAATATGGATGTTGCACACTTATTAGAAGTTGCATGCTGCATTTAAAAAAAAAAATCATATTCTGTGCTTGTGAATTTTAAAAGGCGTACAGTGGTATTATCACGTCATTTGTGTCTACTCTTTATTAAATGTCCCTGAAATGCTCTTGTGGATGGCTTTTAAATAAAACTCCCAGGATTTCAAAGCAGTTTTTTTTTCATTTGAACATTTTCAAGGCTGACGAATGAATGAATCAGATTAATCCTAAATATGCACTAAAAACCATTCTGCACTGGCATTTATAATTTGAATCCAACCACCAGAAGGTTTAGCAGCGGAGGGTTTCTCTCCTCTGTCTCTCAGGAGGAGAGAATGGGATCTTGTTGCAGCTTGCAGCATCTGTCTAAGTAGGAAGAAGACATGAAAGCTCAGCTCACAGCTGCGCTGTCCTTCAGGATGTGCCGACACACGTTTTCGCACCAGCATGACAAAAACTGGAAATTCCTATAACGGAGATGTCGAGCATTGTGAAATTTGCAATTTTAATCTATGCATTCATACTGGAAAGTACGACCCATCCTATGAGTGAATGAGGAAACAATTTCACTACATCACACATTTTAATTACTTTCTTTAAGTCATTTCCAAGGCTGTGTTCCTGTAGAAGTGTGCTTGACTTAAACCCTGAACACCATTCTTGAACATTGTTTTGAGTCCACAAGCCACCAAAGGTCCTAATGTAATGAAAAACACTTTAAAGCACCCTGAAGGGACAGATCCTACAAGGTCTTCAGTGAGGAAACTAAACACGCCATTGTGTCTAAAATTTAAGTTTGAACTAAATTAAGGCAGTTATTGGAGTAAGACAACTACATGTGTTTTCTGATTGACCTACAGTTTCTTCAAGATTTTGGGGAAAGGTATGATAAGCAGAACAAGTTATTCCAAGAAAGTTATTCCTTTTGCACACAACTCTGATCAAAGGACTTGCTCAGATGGATGTGATAATTTAGTCATTTTAAAAACATTTAGTTATTGTAAAGCACCTTTGAACATATTATCGTGTCAAAAACGCCAGACCACGGAACACTGTTCAATTTTGTTCAAATTTTGCAGACGACACAAACATTAAACCTATTTCTAACGTGGATTAAGAATAGACTTTGAAGGACAATGTGTTGACGGTTATTGGGCAGCACAACATGAGATGGGACCTGTAAAAGCTTCCTTTAAATAGCCCTGCAGGCTGTGCCCTCCAAACAGGGGCGCTATTACAGGCATTCAATGACACGGTAACCTGCATTACCAGCCTCTATTGCAATGCAGTGGCGCTCCACAGATCTCTCCCCGGTCTGGTGTTGGCTGTTCGGGGATAAAGCTGAGTGCTACTCGGTCATGTGATTCCTGTTTTTTTTTTTTTTTTTTTTCCTCCTCCTTCGAAGTTGAAAGGCAGGAGCAGAGCGGTGGAGGGGGCCCAGCTTGTCTTCCTGCTGGTCGTTGATGCAGCGTTTTCGTCCCTTCTCCAACACATTATTGTTTGTTTCTCGCTCGGTGTGATATTTTTTACTCCAACCTTTGCTTCGCGATGGCGGGGGCTATTATTGAAAATATGAGCACCAAAAAGTTGGTGATAGTGGGAGTTATTTTGCTTTTGTTTCAGGCGTTTGCCTTCATGGTCGGCGGTTTAATTGGTAAGTTTTTTTGTTTTTTTCTCCCCTCTTTATCCTTCACTTTTATCATTCATTTAGCTAACGTTTGTCTTTGTGCGCGCGTGCCTGTTGGAATTTAAATGTTAACGTCTCTAAACGGTTAAAGCACAAAGTTTTGACTTGGGCTGTTGGTTACATACCTTCATACCAGCGTTAATAAATGTCTTCATCAGAAACAAAAGACGCTAAGCGCTAACTTTTAGCTGTGTTTTATCTACCTGGGCTTGACCGAGCCGTGCACAAACAATGCGGTGATTTGAAACAGTCACTTTGACACCAAAGCTGCCGGAGTGCACCTCCAGCTAAATCACTGCTTTGTATCAAGGTGTTCGCTGCCTGCATGCCACGACCGCTGGCTACCTTTCTTTGGCTGAAAATAACACAGGACACCATTTTTCGTGTGTTAATCTACGATTTTCAACGCAGGATTGCTCAGGAATACATCCAACCTTTTCTGTGTTTTTCACTTCTTTGATCTAAACTCGAATGTTCTTGTCCCTTTTTTCTCTCCTCATTCCTCCCCCTCCCCCTCCCACATATAATGTCTGTCTGCTGTGTGGGGCCCCAGGCAGCATCTCTACCTTCCTTTCACTCCTTCCTCTCCCCCTGTGTGTCTCCCCTTCTCCCTAAATCCCTTTCGCCTTGCAGGCAGTGCATTCATGTTCCCTCCACTTCCCCTCTTTCTTCCTAGTTTTTCATTTGCATTGAGACAGACAGTGGTGCACAAAAAAAAAAACACACAAGTGCACACAGCTGTCAAAGTTGCATTTTGCCTTGAGGACTGGATTGGAGTTGCTGTCAAGTTTCTTCAAATCCACCCACTCATACACACACACACACACATGCACACACAACAGCTACACACATACTCACAGTTAATACAAGTTGAGTACATGTGAAATCTTTCTTATGGGCTGAATATGGAGACCATTCACATCCCCCAGACACCAGTCAGTCTCCCCGAGTCCCTGCAGTCCCTATCACTCACTACATGGCTGGTGATAATTAGCTTGTTCGGTTCGTTCTTGGCTGAGATGGTTTTAATGAAGCCAGATTCCTTTGTGTTTGCTCGGTGGCCGGGGGCGGCAGGGGTAATTGAGTAGAAAGGGGTTTTTCTCCCCTTGTTTCCCGACAAACCCGGGAACACGGCATGGGGTCAGTGGGCTGAGGGGACTGCCATTATTCTGGACACACTGCGATGGCGACTGGAGGAGCTGGTGTGCTGCTGAACTCACAGGGTCACTAGATAATTGAACTCCAAGGGGCTCCAGATAACTGGGTTTAATTCAGTTTGGTGTATCTTCTTTGTCACTGTTTTTATTTTATTTTTACACAGCTGTTAACAAACTTACACACTCGAAGGTTCCTTGAAGACGGCCCTCGTTGGGTTTTATGACTGGACTATGTGTAACCTAAAGGGTGTGTAAACTGTTGGTGGTGGCTGCCCTTTACCTCTCTGTTACGAGTGCACAGATATGATTAGACGGACAGATAAGTAACAGAGTCCCTCTACAGGTACAAATTGGTCTGATTTCATACCTTTTTTTTTTTTTTTTTTTGTGTTAGTGTTTCTGAACTCTCCTAAACTATCGGATCTAAAATTACTCATCACCAGCATGTGCTTGCTACAAGAACCTTTTGGCAGGGATTACAGCTGAGTCTACGTAGATATGTTGCTTGTCTTTTTCATTGGCTAAATCTGGAAAGTCCGAGCTTACATGTTCATTCCCCCATGAGCCGTAACTTCCCACAGGCACCCGCAGTGATTACAGCTTATTGAGTTTTCCCAGATATGACACTAACACCTTGGCACAAACGGGGCTTAAGTGATTATACATTCTTTCTTGCAGATTGACTTGATTGTGGGAATCTGCACATCTGTCTTCAAGTCATTCCACAGAGTTTTAGTGGGATTCAGGGCTTTTTTGGGCTAACCCTAACCGTAACTTTCACATCCTTTGTTTGAAGGCATTTCAGACCAGACAGTCTTTTGTTTGGGTTCTTTGAGATTTAGTAACATCGGTTTTCTGTGTTGCTACTGACGTTATACCTGATTACTCATTTTAATGAAGTAACAAGGTCTGTTAGTTGTCAAGCACAACCTGAAAATGAGGGAAAAACAGGAGAAAGACATGGAAAAGGAAGATTTGGTTGAAAATAGAAAAGCAAAGTCAGTTGTATGTAATTATTTTGGTTACAGAAAGAATGACATTGACCAAAGACAGGTATTGAAGTCGTCTGGTGAACATTCCTGTACTTTTTTTCATATTGCAGAAAAAAAGATTGCAATGTCAGTTTTCTCCAATATCATGCTGTCCTAATATGTCACTCTACAAGACTTGATTCCACATTGTCTGTGGAACAATTTGGGAAAATAATGTAATTGCAATTTTTTATTTATTTTTTTCTTAAACCAATATTGTGATTGCAATATAATATGCAATTATTTTCTTAAGTTCCCTTTCTTCTGTATTATTCAACAATCAAGAGCAATAAATCATTCTATATTATGACTAACACAATATTAGATAGATTAAACATTAACTGTTCTTTCCTGTAGGCCGGGCCTATATGTCATGATGAAATTAGATGATGCATGAATTGATATTGACTGATTTGTTTAACTTACAGCCTTGTAAGCATGTAAAATTGTCTGTTGTTATGCGGACATGGTTCTCTTCATGGAGAACCCAGCTGGCAAGCCCCTGTTGTCAGCCGGCTGCAATGTTTTCCCCTGTGTAGTCGTCTAGGAGGCAAGCAGTTTGAAGGCAGCAAGCTTTAAGGGCGAAGTCTTCATTACTGAAATGCACCGTAAGACTTTGATAGGGCTCTGCTGTATGGCTTGACCACAGTTGTAGTAGTGAAAAACTCAGCTGTGACTCTTAGCTTGCATTTTTTTAATATATCTCCATTATGGCAACCTGGCTAAAATATGTGCAGGAGGGCATGCTGTACCGCTTATCCAGCGTATTTATCAAAGTTGTAAACCCAGGCTTGGTCACCATGCCTCTCAGCATGGTGACCAAGCCTGGGGCATAGGTCATAGGGTCATCTTATCTTTCCCTATGATCTCTGTTATTGCCTGAGTAATTTCCCCGTGCCGTTTTGAATTACGTTCATATGGAGTAATGCTTTCAAACATTTCGGTCAGTGATCCTTGTCGGGGGGTATTTGGCTTACTTGACGCTGGTGGTTCGGCATTTTAGCCATGCAACTATCGTACATGGCTTTGTCGTGTTTTTTTAAAGTGCTGATACAGGTTAGTAGTGTTGCCCCGCGAGGTAGCATCTTCTTTTTTTTTTTTTTAAAGCCAAAATAGTTCCACACAACCGACATACTGCTCCTCTTTGACACTAAAGTTTACACAGCGCCAGGTTCTGTCGAGCCAAAGGCCGTTGTACAACAGGGCAAGTGTGCGATATTATCGCAAATGCGATTAATCGTTCAGTCCTAGTCTGTTGTACCTGATATCAGAAAATAAGGATTAACTCTCAGGCCACACTTAATCTAACAGGCTCACTGAACTTGCTGATTTGTTTGATGTCATCTCCCCACATGATATTTAAAAAACCTGTTTTTCTTTTTTGCCTTGAGGCTACTCCTGGACTCGAATCTTTCAATGCTGATGTTCAGATCAGACCCCCATCTTTTACAACAGGCAACCAATGTTTTCTGTGTTCCCATGATAATGATAGATCTTTCCCAAGCACTACTCAAATCCTGTGAGTAGTGACTACAAACACGAGTCTTGTCAAGCTCATGAATCTCAATGCGTAAACAGTGTAATTGGTGCCTGAGAGCTTTCGGGAATTTTCCCTCCCCATCGTTTCAGTGAGGGAGAGAGAGCCGTGCTACCAGGCATTTTCTAAACAGTGTTAAAAGTAATTGCCAAAGTGTTTGAACTGGATTTGGCTCAAACCCAACCTGTTGACTATTCCTAATGGTTGCCAAGATATGAATATTGTCCATGCACAGTTTAATCCACAGTGCAGTTTTATTTATTGATTTTACTTTTTTGAATTCAAACCTTTTGTGTGATTTATTAGTTTGAGGGGAAATTTGGCTTGGCAAGACCTTGAAACACTTTGCTGCAGTATTTCAATATGACACCCGGCCTAATATCTATCCTACTTTCTATTTGTCTCACCAGCTCCCAGCCCCACCACAGCGGTCCACTACTTGGCCACCAAGTGTGTGGACACAATCAAGCACCGAGAGGAAACAAAATGGTTCATGCCTTGGGGACCTGACCAGTGCGACAAGATCCGAACCTTTGATGAGGCCATGGCCAAGAAGATTGAAGCCAACAACATTGTATTTGCTGTCCACATTCCTCTGCCTAACAAGGAGATGAGCCCCTGGTTCCAGTTTATGCTCGTCATCCTGCAGTTTGACATTGCCTTTAAGATGTACAACCAGATAGGTGAGAAAACCAAGGCTTTCTTATGGGTTTAAAAAAAAGGGTAAGGACAACATGGCTTGTGTTTCTCCTCCAGGACGTGCACATGCTTGTAAGAGGCCATGTTGTCTTATATGGGAATCTTAAGGGAACTGGAAGCCATTTAGGTGATCATGAACAATGGATAATTACTTGGTTAATTTTGTTATAAGTTTGGTCACTCGACAATACCTAGTTTACCTACACAGTACCATCAATACAAATTCCCTACACTTCCTGCTACATTTTTTTATAGTGTCAGAGACAAAATATTGACACAAGTGGGGAAAAATTTCACAATCTGAAGGCAAATATTTGTAGAGATGCAATGACAGCACGCTAGCTTCTGAAATATTCACATCCATTGTCACCTTTAATCTCTCACATCACGAATTCAAGTACAGAGTCACTCCAACTTTACTGGTATTAAAAAATGTTACATTTCTTGTATTATCTTCCCTACACAATGTCCTGGTAGCATGTTGTGTTCTTGGTTCAGTTTATCTTCGTGAAAGCTTGAGGAATCCACAGGAGAGTGTGTTTGTCAGTAGATTGGATTTCTTGACACTGAAAGGCAGCAAACAATGATAGATGTCCTGCTGTTTGTTCTCTGTAGCAGCGTAGACCCTTAGGGATTTTTGTAGATGGGCTTGTCAGACACCCTTGAGACAGGTATAAAGAGGGGGGAGAGGTAATCTGGACCTCTTTCATAGTTGGCTGACTCTGAACAATGCAGTGTCCTATTTTCCAATCTCAAGACCCACAATCAAATGATTTACATACTTTGTATACAAGGTCATCCCAGTTAAATGGATTTCAGGTTTCAAAATTTATGTGATTTCCTGCTCCCTCCTCTTTTATAGTTAGTTAGTTTATAGTTATAGTTTATAGGATGAATTAGTTATGATTTGTGCAGTAGTGATCAGTATGTATTTGTTGGATTCTTTTGCCCAGTTTTAGAGTGTTCAGAATGCAGGAATTACACACAAGGTTATAAAAATCTAAACAGAATAGAATGACGCACACAAATCATGACGTATTAAAGAAACTTGCATGAGAAATGCCTTGTAGTAACTATAAATTGTTTTCTTTTGCAATGGCACACTCATTACGGGGTAGTATACCTCTTCTAAGATGTGTCGTCACCTTTCGAACCACTGAAGTCTTCAAGCTTTGAACAAACAAAGTTAAAGAAACAAATTTAGATGTTTTAAACTGGAATCCCTTTTAAGGCAGGGACCTTACGTGAGTAAATATAGTCTCTTGTGGAGCCCCAGGCTCTGTCAAATATCTAGTTTCTATTGTCAGGAAGGAAACACAACGGCAGCTTTACTGTTAACCATTCTGTGTCTCTACCTATTGTCAACCACTGTTGTAAATTGTATCAGTGGATAGACAGTCCTACAGCATGTTGGTGTTAAAATGTGAGAGGAAAGGGAGGGGGAGGAGGGAGATAACTGGTATCTTGTGGAAGACAAGGTTTGGTATCTTGGCAGGGTGCTTGGGATCCTGAAAGACGGGATTAGAGAGGATGAGAGTCTAATAAGTGACTCGATCATTAGGAGAGCCTGGGAAGGAAGTTTCAACTCTCACTTGCATCTTTTGCTTTAAGGCTTTGAATGTATAGCTGTGTATGATAACATGAGCTTTGTAACTACCTCTGATGTACAGTCATGTCTACACTCACAAGTACTTGTAAACCTTGATGACACATCCACCTTAGGCCAATGTGTAATTAACAGAAAAGTCAGAGGTAATTGTAATAATGCAGAGAACAAAAAGTTTTAAAGTGGCGTAATCTTTTATGACACAGCCCTTTTGGTCTGGCTTGTCTAAACAGTCATGTTACAATGGAGGTTTAGTCATCAGCATCATTTGCTCGCTCACATTCTTGGCCTCAGTGAAAATCTGTTAGCGGGCAGTGGATTGTTTACTGCCTGGCTGCCAGACAGACGAGCCAGTGATTCAGCCCGGACCTTCTGCCAGATGCTGCAAACTCATTTTGATCTTTCTGAAATACAGGAGGTGCTGTGAGAGCAAGTGGATGTGGAGAGAGCTGAGTAGAGTATAAGCTGCATGTAGTAGAAACCAGGTTGTGCTTCTGAAGTGGGATTCCCACTTTAAAACTCCTATTTCAAAGTCATTCTGTTATATCCAACTTGAATTCATGTTTCCTTCATTGTTGCCCTTTGTGTTATCCTGAAACATGGTGGCAAGGCTAGAGAGAAAACAAGACTAGGTCTAAACCTAGAATATGACTTTAGTGCGTCTTAGCTATTTGCATTCTGCCTAGTATCAGCTGGTTTCAGCCCTTTGTCTTTTCTTCTCCCCTACTCTCTGTGCTCATATATACAGTATTTTTGATACAGCAGTATTTCCAATAAAGTTGTTCTCATTTAGGTGTCCCCTACCTTGCACTAGCGGTGCACTACTGGTGACTCTCCTCTATGGAAAGTAGCTAAGGTTTGTCCAAAAAGTTGGTACATTTGCCACTAGCTGCTTTGCCTAAGCGGCCTGAAAAGTCGGTTAATTTAGCGCCAAAAGCACAAAGTTGGCAACACTGCTTCTTCTCACCAAATCGTTTTGAAAGAGCAGCGACCAATGGGTAAATTCAAACACTCGGCTGGCCGAATAATGGTGTAACCTTATCACTCAGTCACACTGCTCTTGGCTTACTAATCGTGTAACTTAGTCATTCAATTAGTCAGATTCCTGTTTATAGGGCTGGCTTGCTGTTGTTGTCCACAAAAAACTGCCTTAGGTTGATGTATGTTAAGTAATAAGTAAAAGTGAAATTTCCTGACTTGGTGTAGGGCGGGGGTCGGCAATCTGTGGCTCTTCAGCCCTTCTGCAGTGGCTCCCTTTTTTATTTTTTTTAATCCTTCACAACTAAGAGAGGGACTCAAATAGACCTGTGTAGTTCTGTTTTATATTTAAAAGTAGAGATACACATGCCATTGTTTTTTCCTCCTATTCACAAGAGTTAGATGTTTTCCTTTGTTATCACAGGTAAAAACAGCAATAAAATGTCAAGTCACTTCATAAATGCAATAAACTATAGTTCTTTAATATATAGTATAACTATATTTAAAACTTTAACGCTGTGCTAGCTTCATTTTAAGGGATGAATAGGTTTTGCAGCGTCAGATGATTTTTATTTGTGGGAGAGGGGCCAAAATTGTGTCTTTTAATAGTAAAGGTTGCAGACCCCTGGTGTAGGGGAACATATAGGCTTTAATTTTGAAAAACAACTTTTACCCTCCAACATATTATAGTATACTTATCTAAGTAACAGGATTTCTCTTTGATTTCATTTCAAAACATTACTAGATTCTTACTGATTTGTTTAATGCAAAATTAGATCCAGCAGTATATTACAAGACCTTAAAACTACTATTAACTTCCATATTTAGCAAGCTGAGAGAGTAAAGAAACAACCATGTTATAGATGGTATTTTTGTTAAAATACACAGATTTATTAAGCTCCAAGACAAAAATCTCCCTTGTTTAAAGTGCAATGTACAAAACATTCTAGCCATTTAGCAAAATGGTAAAACTATATTCTGCCTGGCAAAACTTTTAAATATTACCTCTTTAAATATACCAATTATGACTTTGGTAAAAAAAAAAAAAAAAAAAAAAAATGAAGATTGCATTCAGATTCCATAAACTGAGACACTGAATTCAGATTTAATAGAATGCAAAAGTTAACCCCATAAACATTGGAGCCAGGTCTTCCACAGTTAACAAAATGGCGTCAGGTCGTCTGTCTAAATCCTGACCAGAACATTTGCTGTGCCAGGTGGGTGGATTCTGTTCTGTAGCTTTATGACAAATGAACACAAGGCCATCTCTTCCTTGACTACCTTATCTGTGTAACAATGTTCATCCCAAAGAAGAGCTTCGCCCTTATTAACCACTCCACCTACTCCACTCCACCCCGGCACCAAGCACCCACTGGCGGAGGTCCAGCAATAACACAGCTGTTGAAGAGGCTTAGTTTCCGTGGCGATGGCCGCTGGACTGAAGTGGAATGTTTGCATGAAGTGAGCTGACATTTGAGGGCGTCTGGCTCAACCAATGGCAGAGGGGAGGGCATTACAGAGACAGTCGGCTGCCAGTTCTCATCTCGCTCCCTCTCCCCCGCCTCCACTGTTTTTTTTTTTTTCCTTATTCACAGCACAGGCCACTGGGTTTCTTTCTCTTCATTCCAGCTTGTTTCATAACGGCACAAGAGGCACTCTGGAGGGCTGGAGGAGAGAACACTTGGCTTTGTAATGTGATCTAAAGATGCAGTTTTAATAGCTTTGCTTTGGATGTTTTTGCTGGATTCGCCAGGCTGTGCTGTTGGAGGCCAGCTCAAGGTCTTGTTTAAGTTTGTCAAGTAGGAAGTAACCTAGATTTGGGCCACCATGGAGAGCACACTGAATCACAGCCCATGTTTATATGTAGTGAACTAATCCTATTAATCTGACCGATTCATACTCATTCCAAGTGACAGTACCACATATTAACACTCAAATGATTTGATCTTCTATAAACATGATTGTTTCAGAGTAAAAATAGTCTTCTAAATGAACAGAATGATCCATAACAGGCATTAGAGGTGCAGCCATGAAGCTTAGGTTCTCAGTGATTTTAAACAAATGTCCATCCGCATCTTCTTTACTTTGTATAAAAGGGGCTATGGTGACATTCCTCACAACAGTGGTACAGAGATCCTGCTATATTGTTGTTAAGAAGTTATGCAGCCTTTGCTTGTTTACACTGAACCAAAGCCGGCATATTGCCAGCTTTGTGTGCTTTTAATTTTTTTATTTATTTAGATGGCATGCCACCGTTCTGGAATCAGAGGCGTGATGTGTAACACAACAACATCGCCATGCTGGCTCTGCCTTTTACACAGAGGTCAATCTGGCTCTGAGTACCTCTACTGCTGACATAGAATGCGAGGGCATCGTTGTTCCGCGCTTGTGTTCGCACCGTTAATACAGAATAGCGAGGTGGAATAAAGGCACAACATTCCTGCTTTGAGCAGGCTGTGGAACAGGGGCTTATGTCATGTCAGTGCTAGCAACGCAGTCAAAAGGGCCATGGCTACCTGTCATCAGGACTTAATTTTATCCCGTCACTAGGATAATAACAACCAGCAGGGTTGTGCAGTGAAGAGGTGCAACACATCAAAATACAGATGAATGGGAATTTATTATTTACAAATTTTTTTCCTTTTTCCTTTTCTTCAAAAACATAAATTCTCTGTTCTTCAAAACTGAATGACACTTTGAATGATTTGTGAATGTATTTATTCACGTGCTTGAATATTCAAACTCTTAAACAGCTTTCTACCAAATGGTTGTATTTATCTGAAAGTAAATAACTTAAATTTATTCTTGTTTCCAGAGGATGGAGCGTTGGTCACCATTGACGTGGGTCTGGCCTACAGAGATGACACAGTCAGTGAGTGGACGGAGATGGCACACTCTTTCGAACAGAGGAAACTCAGTTGCAACTTTACAACTGCCAAGGTGGGGAAATTACACTTTCTGTGCTTCACCATTATATATCTTTTAAAAATAACAAAAAGATTATTCTATTGAGTTAGTATATTTTTTAAATCGTATAATATCAATATAGTATGTGAGCAGACTGGTATATCATAATATATGCTAATATTACCTTTTATTTGTCAGCATGTTGGTGACATTGTAATTTGTTTGTGGACACAGATGTCATTGAAGAAATGATACATGAAAATAATTAGTGTTGTTTTAAACTCTTAAGTATTCATAGCATTATGTATTTTCAGTTTGAACACATTTATGAACACAGGAGGCTTAAAACGGTTACTTCAGCTGAGACACTTTGCTGTCCAGCATTAGGTTTGGAGGATGTGTCTTTTAATATTATTAAAAGCATTCAAAGTAGCAGTTTTCTTCAGATGAATGTTTAGTAAACCAGTTATGATGTGTTGCTGTGTGTTTTCTAGACCTATGAGAATGAGGGACGTTATTATGAGTGTGACCTGATGCCCTTCATGGAGGTTGGCAGTGTGGCCCATAAGTATTATCTTCTCAACATCCGCTTGCCTGTCAACGAGCGCAAGAAGGTCAATGTGGGGATCGGAGAAATCAAAGATATTCGTTTTGTTGTAAGTTTTCATTTTGATCTGTGTATTTGAGACATTTTTGTACACTGCTTAATGTTAAACCACAAAGTCGAGGGTCCTTTTCAATTGAGACAGTGATAAATTTGGCCTTTTAGTGATATGTTGGCATTAAATATAAGATACACAATACAAACGGTTTTCATTACCTGAGACAGCAACCCCCCCCTCACAATTCAATATTTATTTATTTATCGCAGGTCACATTTTCATCGCAATATTGAACAGTGTCATTGCACATCACAAGTTTTCCTCATATCGTGCAGGCCTAGTGGAATGTTTTCTTGCATGTTAATCAATGCATAATTGCCTTCTCGAAATCAATCAATACACCTTAAATGTCAATATTACAACTTTGACAATTTCATTTGTTTTTATTGGCTCTCTACATGACACGCTTTAGTAACGACCAGTTCTTCAAGGGCTCAAAATGTATATTAATATCAACCAGATAATGTGAACTGTGGATATTTCCTCTGGGGAACAAAAGTAGCGGAGCGTTGTTCCGGTGGCTGTGGCTGCACTAAACCTGTGTGTTACATTAACATTAAATTACTCTATGACCGAGAGACAAAGAGGAGTGACCAAAAAAGCGAGTGTGTCCCTAAAAGACTCCTGAGGCAGGTAAATTGAATGTAGTATTTTTTTAATACTACAAATAATAAATAACTACATTAACAGAAAACAAGTCAAATATTGTCTCAGCATTTGCAAAGGCATGAGCAATCGGCGATAGTTCTAATGACTGTCGATCATTGATACCAAGGTCCATCGGCACAACCCTAGTATGAACGCACCCATGATGCATCGGGTGATCCGATCACAAGTGGACAGCTCTCATTTCGTCAGTTCACACCTGGCTTTAAAATGCGTCTCCACATGCGTCTTGATTGACCACTTGTGATCGGATCTCACTTTCCCGCTTTATATGCAAATAAACAGGTATGCGTTGTTGTTTTTAGCCAATCAATTTAGCCAATCCAAACAGTTTTGGTCTCTACGGCTAATGTCCTCCTTCATGACAACTGCAAAGGGGGTGAATTTCATATAACTAACTATATTAAATTTTGTTAAGGCTTAAAGTTCTGCATAATTGAGGATGTGCCGCTTTGAGTGACAGACGGGTGAGCGTGTGTTTACCACGACACGTTTCTCTACTCTTTGCCCATTTTTGGATTAGCTGGAAGTTCGGCGGGAGTCAGGTACTGGCAAGATGGCGATGGCGTAATAGGTGTGTGTGTGTGTGTGTGTGGGGGGGGAGCACGGAGGGGTTATTTGCATATATAGCCTGGAAGTGAGATCTGATCCCAAGTGGTTAATCAAGGCGCATGTGGAGATGCATTCTAAAGTCAGGTGTGAACTGACGAAATGAGAGCTGTCCACTTGTGATCAGATCACTGAATACGCATGTTAATGCTAGTGTTCACCGATTAAGCTTATTTTCATCGCCATCGTGATAAAATCATGTGCAATAAACACATCGCAAAAGAAACGCAATGATTTAGAAAAAATTATTTTATTTACACACGCCATGCAGCCACAGGGTTTTTAAGGCGCAGCGCCTGAGCCAAATGAACCGGAAAAAAACTCTCCCATGTTTTGGTGTGTAAGGCTGCACACACACACACACACACACACACACACACACACACACACACACACACAGACACACAGCACAGAGGTGGCAGTGTAGACGAGTGAACTTTTTACTGGAGCTGAAAACAACGACGGTTGTAGCTCTGAGTGTCATCACAACCTTTTGCAAGTAAAAAAACAATCGGAGCACTTCAGTTGATATTGATGCTGTTTGTTTCTCCTCCAAGGGCATCCACCAGAATGGAGGCTTCACAAAAGTTTGGTTTGCCATGAAGACGTTCCTCACACCCAGCATCCTCATCATCATGATCTGGTACTGGAGACGTATCACCCTTATGAGCAGACCTCCTGTGCTGCTGGAGAAGTAAGGCTGCTCCCTCATTACCAGTAATTACATGGGTGCTCTGTGTTCACTGCATTGAAATAACTATACTTCTTATTCTTAAACATATTAGTTCCAGTTGATCATCCCAAGATGATCAACACTTGCAGGTAGTACTCACATTTATGTTGATGAGTGTTTAGTTGTAATAAAGAATAAATTATACTTATTTTGAAGAAACACAGTCAGGACCTGCAGTAATAGTTTAATTCAGGCTTTGCTTTAGTGCTTCCACTGGGTGAAGGCATGTATTAACAATGGATGAAATGTACAAGTAGGTCATGCTAACTCTGCAGTGAAGGTCACTGAGATCAGAGGGTGGTGTTCATCAAGTGTCAGATGAGGAACATTGTCCAGGACCATCACTAGGTCATTTTCCTGCAAAACTGTAATGCAGTGTTAAACAGTTAGTAGGGTGGTGCAAGCAAACGTCTGTGAAAAATATAGGATGGGCCACTTTCATTGTCTGGTTTTGTAAGACAATGAAGAGAAAGAGCTGCTTCTTACCAGTTTTCATTTGGGGGAAAAAGGCACTCTTCATCACTGTTTTTATATTTTAAAAAAATTAAGTGAGATATTTATGTAAATTTTTTGACCAAACTTTGGAAATTAATGTCCAGATTAGGAGGTTAGAGCAACAAATACAGGTAGTTCTGCCTGAAGCAGATAGTCTGAATGGTATGCTGTGGAAAGTTGAAGCCATGCTCGGAGCCCAGTATTTGTCTAACCCCCTACTGTGCTGGGAAGACGGATCAGTATGAGGCAGCGTTCTGCACCACAGGAAGTGCCTGGCGAAGCGTGAAACACGTTACAAAATCTGCAAGCTAGCACTCAACTGACACATGCTGCACACACACTTTCTGGACATACACACCAGCTAGATAGACACCACATGCACAAAGGTACACACAGCCAGCGTCTCTCTCCTTCCCTCTTTTCCGACTCAAGGCTTTTATTCCCAACTGACTAGCAGGCTCTCAGGAAGTGTGAGTTGTATCCTATTTGTGGACAGCGGATGATTTTTTCATGCTGTAAAAGCTTTACCAAAGTCTCCTGTCATGCTTGTCCACAGAGGTGTCAGAATGGTAAACCTCAGACTTCCTATAAACATATGTGAGTGGGAACTCTCATTGTGGAAAATGATATAATTCATGATGATATAATTCATAAAGTGAATTATTACACATCATCCATCATCTTAATTTTGTGCCATTAGAAACTTTTCTTATAATTGTGAAATGAAAAATGTTCTGTGCTCAGCAAAAGCAGAGATACAAGAGACATAGCAGTAAAAGCACAGGTGGGATTAATAACATTAATCATGGCTCAGTTCAGTGACGTGTTTCAGTGAGTTGGCATTCACAGTGCCAGGGCTCAGGAACTGACTCAGACTTAATTAATGCCAGTTAGTTACACCTGTGCATTTCCTGCTATTACATGTAAAAACATCCATTGAAAAAAGGTCTATTTATGACCTTTCTCCAAAATTAATTTAAATTTCCAAACACATTCACACACATAGATACCAGCCTCGGCTCTCCAGTCTATGTTGGTAGTGATCACATAACACATTCCCTGCATATCTCTCAAATCTGGTTTGCCTTTGTTCGCTGGTTCGCTCCGTGGATCATCACTGACGAGATGTCTGGAGTTGAATTGCTTGGAACTTGTATTACTGTAGTTCTATTACCCATAGCCTTTGCATATACCGTTTATACCCTTGCGTATTTTAAGGTCACCTTGTGTGCTCCTCCCCCCCCTCTGTATTTCTCACACACACACTGTAGCTCTGTTTTGCAATCTCAACTGACTGTTTACGATCATCCCTTTCATCTACTGGCGGCATGCAGGAACCTGCTGCAGATGCTTGGAAGACCAGCTCTATTCTGTTTGTCTGTAGGCTGATTGTTCTCTATCCATTCAAGCTTATTTCCCTCTAAATGTCTGGATTTTAAGGTTGAGGGAGGTTCGCTGTAATAATGAGGCTATTTAGAACAGTAGTGAATTGTGTACAATTGGATAGGTCAGTGGGGACATACTGTGCTTGTAGCTGAATGGATTATTTAATCAATAATGTCTGGACATCTAATGAGCATTCTTCAGTCGATGATGATGTAGTGCTGCTGTAAAACTGATTGTGTCTTTGTAAAAGATGTAGTACAGATTCAGGTGAAGTTGTCAGTTTTAGCCCTAAGATTCATCTGCCAGCACTGTTCAATTACAACAGCTGTGGTTGACACCTTTGAATTCAAAGCAGTAATGAGGATGAAACATTATCGTTTTAAGGCTGTTTTTGTTCCTTCAGGGTCATCTTTGCTCTGGGGATCTCAATGACATTCATCAACATCCCAGTGGAGTGGTTTTCTATCGGCTTCAACTGGACCTGGATGCTGCTTTTCGGAGACATCAGACAGGGCATCTTCTACTCCATGCTGCTCTCCTTCTGGATCATCTTCTGTGGGGAGCACCTCATGGTACTGTACTTGGAACCTTTCAAATGTTTGATGTTTTTCTGACTGACCTGCAGCCTTGCTTGCTAACTACGATCTCACTTGCATTCATTTAGTGCTAAAGGTATTTAAATCCTATCACAGCAATTCTGGGACTAGTTAGTGGTGTTTAATAAAGATCAGCTGTGTTTCAGTTTAAAAAAAAAAAAAAAAAAAAAGACAGTGCTTGCTTAGAGGAATGCTTCAGCGCCTGTGTGTCTTTTCCTCTTGCTTGAACCAGGTTAATATTAGAAAAAGAAAAAAAAAAGACTTGACCAAGCAGGCCCTTGAAGGCTTCTGGTTATTTTATTTTCATCTTGAAGCCTTGAAACTTATTCATGGGTTGGGTGGATGGCATATGGTAGACTAATATATAGCATGTCAATTATGCATGTGCATTGAATGTGTCACCACATTACAACCTTCAAAAGATGACACATGAAACATGAAATATAGCTCTTTGTTTGGATAAGGGTGCATATATTTACAGATACACTTTGCATCTCAATATATCTCAGTGCAAGCTGTGCATCTTCAACTAATCAATCAAATGACAGTGCCTGCAAAACTATTTACGCTCCCCCTTTGGACTTTTTTCATGTTTTTAAATTTATTAGCGTGCATTTAAAAAGATATTCTTCTTTGAGAATAACAAAGGAGAGAACCAATAACAAAACTTGAGAACATGCAAATTTGTGTCTGTGTGAACTCAGCTGTGAAGAGCTCAGTTATGCTTGGATGCAAATTAATTAAGTGTACATTTATTAGGCAGGCCGTTTTCATTAACCTAAATCCACATTTGTTCAGTAAAACCTCTACTTGTCTGTGCTTTTTGCAACTCTTTCTACATTCTTTATGACTACTTGTTTTATTAAATGGTGTACTGTATTGATTCGTTTGTCTGTCAAACAAAATGAGTTAATGTTAAAACCTACAAATCAAAAACAGAAGTTGGGTGTCTTGCCCATCTTATCTTGCTGTCATTTTTGTCTAGGATATGCAGGTGTATTCAACATGGGTTCAAGGCAGTGGACAAGTGAAGCTGTGTCAGAGTTGTGTACCATCCATCAAAATCTTCACTGAACTTGGCTGTCAACCAACAAAAAACTTGCAGGTCATTCTCATCTGACGTCTGTAATTTGTCCTGAATTGGGGCAGTCATGGAGATGGTCAAAGATTTTTATTACTGAACAGAGGGACCATTAATTTGGCGACCTCTTTGATGAGCTCCATGTCTGCCTCAGACAGGATAAGAGCCTTTTTTCAATCCTCCTCAGCTCTCTGGACATAACTTTGTTCTGTTGTTTGCTGTTTCTCTCTTGTTGGCTGACAGGCTAAGCTCTGCTTGCTTATGTGTAAAGCGTTTCTGAGCTCCATTCAAAGCAACACGCTGAGGTCTATGCAGTGATGTTGCATCGCCACCTCAAGCTTACTGCCTTGACTAGTAACATGTTGCTTACATAATCTATTCCTAAACCTTGTTGTCAAGCACACACTCACAGATAAACACCTGCGTATGTCTCTTGTTTGCAGCACCTGATTTTTCATCACCCAGTCTTTGAATCCGTAGTGCTCGTAGTGAACTGTCGAATTTGAGTCAATTGTGCATGACATCCCTTAATCGGTGATTGATCAGTCTGAATATGTCACCATGAAATTCTCTCTTCACCTTCTCATACAATGGAGAGACATGATCTTTGTTTTCCCCAAATATTAACAGGTATAACAGGTTTTCTTATGATATTAATGCAAGGGAAAAACATGCATTTAAAATCCCTAGCTGGATTTGAAATGGGTTCATGATGGTTATGATACAAGTCTTCTGCTGATTTTCCAGGATGCCTCAGGTATGTGCATTTTTGTCCAGACTGCCTAGTTGATATATTGCACCAAAACTCCAGCTTTTGTGTCAGGACAAAAACCCTCAGTCTTTTCTACACTTGAAGTTTCTAATCGTTTACATAAATACAAAGAGAATGAGGGATTCAGTAAAGTTAAACCACAGAAGAAGTTCATGTTACATCAAGAGTTTTATTTATTTTTTCCCCACCCCTACCCTCTGATTGGCTCTGACCCTGATATTATTCTTCACTGAATGCGAGTGGGGGAAAGAAATAAGGAATGTGTGTGTGAAACCATGCCCTGCATTCCTCCTGGTTCACCATCACAATCTTAAAGCATACCAGTAACTCAGAAAGAAGAGAACTGTGCTGCTGTGCCCGTTATACCTGTACCTGTCCCTCATCTGACTCGGAGCCAGAGCTTTCAACAGGCCAAAATATATGCCTTTTGCAAAGAATGGCATGTCCAATTTTCATGGCATAATGTGTTAAGACATTACCAATCTGTATAACAGAAAACATGACACTTAAATTATTATTGTGTTGCCAGAAGACACAGTGAAAAATAACTTTTGGGTGCACCTAAAATATGTGCTGGTGTACCAGTAAAGCCAAGGTAAAAAGTTAGTCTGGAGCCCTGATTAAGTCAGTCTGTATCAACATTGCACATCTGGACACTTAACCCCATTCGTCTGTGCAAAACTGGCTGCGTCAAGCTGAAGGGGGTGTTCAGCAAACTCCTGCAACAAGTTCTGGATTGTATTGAGATCTTCACTATGACTTGACTATTCTAGCACATCAGTATACCTGTTTCTAGACTGTACTGAACACGTTTCAGACTGCAGTAGGATTTCTCTTTATTTAGCATATATTTTACTGGCTACGTCCACAAGCCATCTAGAGCCTGCTCCAGAGGACCCCACAGCATGATGCTGCTGCCCAGGGTTCATGGTGGGTATGGTGTCTTTTGATCTGTAAAAGTGCCATTGGAGAAGCACAAGGATTGTCTCCCCTCTGAGCAATGAAGCCTTCAGAGTTGCTGCTGTCACCCAGATGGTGGTCACCTTCATTAGTGCCCTTCTTTGAGTGATCATACCTGGATTCCACATGTGATCTCAGTTCAACTATTAGACATCTTCTAAAAACATTTGGCTGCACCAGTGATAACTGATGGTAAAAGGGAATTCTGTGGCAATTAGTTATTATTGTGTTTTTGTATCACTGATGTTCTGTCAGTGATCAGTGTGGAAAAAAAAAAAAAATACTGATTTGTACATCTGCTGTGATGGAAAATTTTGAAATGGGAAAAACATGAAAAAGTCCAAGGGGCTAAATAATTTCAAGGTTTCACTGTATTTTTACTCTGTCTTTTGATGGTTTTGTCAGAGCAACTATTAGCACTGAAGAGCAGGGGATAGAAGTAGACACACAGTTAAAGGCTGAATTTACTAATCTTTTCCGTGCAACTTAGTTTTATCAATCATGCCAAGTTGCATTGTCAGGGGTGTACACTCTGATCTTAACTGCATTTCAAATCCATATTCTGAGGTGACCTCAGAATATCCAATCTCAGTCATATCTGGATCTTTTCCAGAGAGTTGCCAGTACAACAGAAATCAATAAATCAATTCCTCCAAGCTTTTTCCTAAGTTGTGATGTTTTTAATGGATGCATCTGAATCATCAACGTGGCATTGCAACATTCCTGGTGCACTCATTTAAATTTCATGACCTTGGAAAAAACAAAACAAAAACAAGCAGAAATTGGCTGCAGGGCAATAATGTTATCTGCAGAATGGTTTTGATAAAGGATTTTTGTTTATGATGAACTATTTGTGACCTGTGAAATGTAATATATTATACTGCTGTACCATACAGTGCATCTTTAATTCTGTTTTTGCCGTTTCTTCAGGACCAGACAGAGAGGAACCGTTTCTCAGTCTACTGGAAGCAGGTTGGACCCATCGTCTTTGGCTCCTTCTGCCTCTTTATCTTTGACATGTGTGAGAGGTGAGGTTTTTTTCCTCATATTCAGAACAACACTCTTTGTTTTATAAAAGTGATAAATTACTCTGTGCAATACATTGTAACAATGAATCTTCTGGTTCTGTTGTGTGTGTTTTTTTTGTTTTTTTTTTCTTATTTTCATGCATAATCTCCACCTACAAATAATGTTTTCAACCCTATATAATAAAACAATGTAAATGTAAATGGGCTGTTTTGTCTCATCAGAGGTGTCCAGCTGACAAACCCCTTCTACAGCATCTGGGCGTCTGATGTGGGAACTGAGCTGGCTGTATCTTTTTCCAACAGTTATGTGACAACAGTAACAGGGAAAAGAGCACTTCATCAGCCCTTGTCTGGGTAAATGTACATTTATCAGACAAGCATGATGCTAATAAAAACCCTGACAATATAAATGGCCAAATTGTCTTTTCAGTTTAGCAGCCAGTAAATGTATTAATGGTTTCTCCTTTGCTCCTGTTGTTGGAACAGTTTGTATGTCTTTACCTGTACTATGCCAAATGCAAGACTTGTCTGTTTACTCGTATCTTCCTTTTGAAAGCGCTGCTTAGCGTGACTTAATGCTCTGCTTCCAGTTCTTGCACTACTTAAGATTTTCTTCCTTCTTGGCTTTAGCATGAACTGGAAACTAATCTCCAGACTGATATGATGAGAAATAATTTAGTAATGCCATATGTGAAAGTATTGCCCAGGGTTTTGGGATGGTGTGTTTCTGTGTTTACCTGTTTATTTGCTTTGCTTGCCAAGCTGAGCGACATGAGATTCATCAGCACACCTCTTCAGAAACAACTGCCAAACACCCCTCTTTTTTTTTTTTTTTCAGTTTCTGCTCCCTTTTCTCCTCTCTTCGTCTGAGACTCATCAAAAGGAAAAGCCTGCTTAATGTTCCTGACTCTCAGCAGCGTGACAAAGACATTTGGTACAGTGCCTGAAACCAGGGTCATCAATTCTTTAAAGGTCCATGGGTGACAAGTTTCTGTCGCGCTTTCCACTGCAGTAACGTCTGTTGAGGTTTTATAAATGAGACACATAACCTTACAAAGCATTTAACAGCAGTTTTTGTGATTTACAGATTTATTGCTGTTGATGAAAGTGTTTATACAAGCAACTATAAAGGTCATTTTAGCAATTCTGTAAATTAAAAATTGTGAAACCTTTTTCTATGTTTTTCCACTTTCACCAGTGAACATTTTAAAATGGTGAGTGTGTTGTGGTCAAACAAAGGAATTATGTCTTCCATATAACTACAGTATGCTCCATCAGTGTTTCCTTAACTGGTGTTGGCACCTCAGATGGCATTCATAATCGTGGCGGGGATTTGTGCCTGTCTCTACTTCCTCTTCCTCTGCTTCATGGTTTTTCAAGTCTTCCGCAATATCAGTGGCAAGAGGACGTCGCTGCCTGCCATGTCCAAGGCCAGACGCCTGCACTATGAAGTGTGTCACCCTTCTTCATCTTTCCTGTTTAACTGTTTGTTAATCATTACTCAAACAAAAGGTCATGAAAAGTGCAAGGGGATTTATGTTTGTTAACTCCCTTTTATCACCCTTTAGGGTTTGATTTTCAGGTTCAAGTTCCTCATGTTGGTCACTTTGACCTGCGCTGCCATGACCGTCATCTTCTTCATCATCAGTCAGGTGAGTCTCATTCATAATGTGATTAAAATCTGAAGCGTTGCCCAGCTCATTAAGGACCAGTTAGGAGATAATTGGTATTTATTTTTAAAGAGTTAAAAGGTATTTATTTGTCTGTCATCGTTGTTCAGGTGAATGAAGGTCACTGGCACTGGGGAGATCACACAGTGCAGGTGAACAGCGCCTTCTTCACCGGTATCTACGGCATGTGGAACCTGTACGTCTTCGCAATCATGTTCCTCTACGCACCGTCTCACAAACGCTATGGAGATGAGCAGTCAAGTGGCCAGTGCATCACTGGTAACTACATATTTCTACTAGCTTTCTAAAGAAATAAGATGGCTGGGGTCTTGTTTGTTGTAAGTTGGTGCTCTGTTCATTTACAGGTCTTGTGGGGAAAAACAGTTATTGTGGCAGTTGAGTCTAGGATATAAACTGAATATACCAAAGATAATATAACAATAGATATAGTTATTTTAAGTTTTCTCCACATGTAAATCACATTTACATGAAATTAAGTGACACGACAACAATTATTACTGTATATATTATATATAATTCATTCTGAAAGTCTTCAGACCCTCTCACTTTTTTGTTATGTAGCAATCTTGTGCTAAAATTGTTTAACTTCATTTTTTCCCTCATGAATCTACAATCAATAACCCATAATGACAAAGTGAAGAGTTTTAGAAATATACTTATTTATTATTAACAATAATTTAAAATTATTTATTAAAAAGTAAAAACTGAAATAAGTGATCAGACCCTTCACTATGACGCTTTTGCTTTGTGATTTTAGCATGAGGCTGCAATATAACAAAATGTGAAAAAGGGGGAGGGGTCTGAATACTTTCTGAATGCTCTGTAATTAAACCCTAACCATGTTATCTTCTTGTTGTAATAATTAAAGTTATTAAATTCAAATTAATTAGATTTATTTATTAAATTGAATTCCATAGTCTCTCAGTGGCTCCTCATTCCTGAGCCTCATTCTGATGGGGAGCAAGTGTCTGTCCTATGCTGTAAAGCTGCCTTTTCATTCAAAGTTTGTTTTTGGAAGAAGAGGAGGGGGTGTTGATTGAGAAGGACCCAGATTCCCAGGGGAAAGAAGGGTCTCTTTGGCCCGAGAGGGTGATTCTAATGGACACCAGGCTTCCTTCCAGACGGAAAGGAAAGCAACAGGGATGAGGGGGTGGGGTGGAGAGCAGGGAAGTAATGAAAACCATCCATCCATCTCCTGACGTCAGTGACACGGGGAGAGAAAAAGAGGATTTGAGGTTCTGGAAGCTTTCCCTGAAGTGCGTCAACCAATCTCCTGGGAGGGGTGCCTCTCTCCAAGTTTCAGTCTCTCTGTGTTGATTTACTCTATCAGCTCTGGAGTTTCACTTCTGTTTCAAACAAGCCGAAAGTATTTACGTTGATGAAATTCAGCTAAACCAACCCGATATGCAACAGACCATAGCCTGCTGTAATACAAATGGAAATGGCAAGAACCCAAACATAATATATGCTCTTAAAATTTTTTTGAATTCAAGTCATATTATTGATAATTTGGGTGTTGATGATGTGTCATGTTTATATGTTTAGGAGATGCTGGAGCAAACAGTGGAGAGGACATCCAGCTGACCACAACCATCACCCACGTCGATGGTCCCACTGAGATCTACAAGATGACTGGCAAGGAGGCCCAGGAATAGATTTCACACTGTTATTGAGACTCCCTTCTATTACCTACTGCTCCACTGATTCCCTCCCTTATGTGTGTAATCAAAGGGGCTTTTTCTCTTTACATTGCCTGGCCCTGAAACGGCATCAACAGTCCACCATGCATGTACCTAGCAGTCCCACAGTTTCTGCCCTCTTCCCAGCACCAAACCCTCGTTTGTGTGATTCTTACGTGCCAGCCTGTTCCCAAAGTCCCTATTGTATCTCTAAAGGCTGAATATTATCAACAGTCCTATCAGTCCTTTTCATTTCATGGTGGAATTTTTTCTTACATTTCATACTCATTGTAAACTATGTTGTGTTTGTAAATGTTGCACAACGCTTTTGACACACAATCAGATGCTGAGAAGCTGCTTTATAAACAGTTGAGTTTCGAGTTTAAAGAAACCTGTTTCTTGCTGGTCAGAAGTCTCATTTTGCAGCAGTCACACTCCTGTTCTCAAATACAGTGTGGTTAAACTGAGTGGTTTGTTAAAGACCTGAGCTTTTGACAAAGGTGGACAGTAAAGGTTTGTGGATACTATATATCCACTTGGTTTTCATTCTCTGCTTTATTACCCGATATAATCTCAGTCAAGGCATTTAGAACCCGTCACGTATACATACTCTTCCATAGAAAGTAGAGCATGTGGAGTACTGCTGTCAATCTTAGTCTTTCAAGTGGTGGAGTTTTTTTATATCATGTACAGACCACATACCTACTTTGGGAAATGCATACTGTACGTTCATTATGTTACAATGTAGATATCTATTTTTTATAAAGTGCTTATTTTCAACTTCACAAAATATATGCTCTATCAATGTTTTTGAAGTTGACTGTAGCCGGTTACACATGGTTCTTAGTTTGTTTTTTTTTTTGCTTTCTTTGCTAATTTAAATAAAAAAACATTTTACTTAACATCCTTGTGTGGTGTTGCAGTCTTTGCTCCCAGTGATTGAGTTATATGTTTTATATACTCTTAATCACCAATAATTTAAAGAAAAAAGTCAGCAAAGAAATGGAATATTACTGTAATATATATCATATGCCAATACAATGTGTCTTGGTAACTAACTAACTTACACATCTTCATACTACTGAACATACAGATGAAAAAATTAGGACTTTTTGAGGTGTACACAGTTCAGTTTCTTTTCTTTTTAAATAAACTGTAGGATGCAATTACTGTATGCATGAATATGAACATGTCCTCATGTAGGGATACTGCGCCTCTGCAAGGCTGATAGCAGAACAGCAAACCGACTTTCACTTTTCTCCTATCAGTCAAGTTAGCCAGAGAGCTTGTATACCACAGGAAGTTGTGCAGATTTTTATCTAAATTCTGTGAGGAATATTTAGGGGAGAAACTTTTGCATGTGCATTTATAGTGCTTAATCAATATATATTTTCTACACTTACACACATAGGTTTCAGAGGTGGGTTTATAAGTGCTATAAATACAGTTTTCATTTACTGTTACTAGTATTTCTTACTTGGGAGACTACGTTATCTTTATTACATTTCAGAGAAATGTTACACATCTGACAATTGCAGCTACCAGTTAATCTGCAGATTAAGATTCAACTTTAAATATCAAATCAGATCGTAGTGTTATATATTTAGTATTTCTATTAACGGGTTCAAAAAGAATCAGACATCAGACAGACTTTTCTTCTACCATTTTCCAGATTTTTTTTACTTCTCTGTTTCAGTTTTTACAAAATGATCCCAACGATTTTAAAATACTTTTCTCAACTGTAGATGAGCACATTACATGTTGATTCATCTTATGAACACATAACAGGTTCATATAAATTATTAACACTAGCAGGATGAAGTCTCCTTAATTTTTCACTCTTTCACTTACTTTCGGTGACTTAAAATCATTATTTTTTTAGCTCAGTTAAGATAAGTTCGGTAAATCGAGGATCCTTTGCTTTTTATATATAATATAATAAAACCAGCGTTTTATTGTGAAAATCTCCGGAAGTGGTATGTCAGTAGTGTCTAGCTTGACGCTGGTGAACGTCCGCCTCACCGGGGTTTCGGTTGGTCCGCCTCCCTCCTCCCGACCAAATTCGGCTGTTCTCGTCGCGAGGCGTCCAAGTGGAGGAGGAAAAGGAAAGGAGAGGGGGGGAGACTGGTCGTACTGTGAAGGAAGAAAAAGTAAACGACAATTAAATATTGACACCAACCCGTGAGCGGAAAGTGAAAACGGTGCGAATCGGGCAGCTCTGACGGCGACAGTGCGGTACATGTAGAGCTAGTTTTCCACAGTCTATGGTGTAAACACACTGGTGTAGTTGTGACATTGCGCCGTGAGCGACAGAGCAGAGGGAAAGGTCTCCTCCCAGTCTGTTGACGGATAGAGTTTGGCTTCAGTGAAAGGAGACACGGCTAGACCTGACTTTACATTACCTCGGCCAGGTAAGACTGCCATGTGTCGATAAACTGTCAAATTAACAGCGGACATAACGCGCTTTTTACCTGAAGCAACAGTTGCTCTCAATCTGCTCTACTATGAGACATATTTACTGTCATTGCTGCCAGCTTTCACAGTCTTCATCCGTTTATGCAACACTTGTGTGGCCCCACAGCTAATTTTGACACGACAGTGTTTCATTTTACATACCTGTGACTCCAGCGGCCACACGCACAACTATGAGGTTTGATTCATATATATGGTTTTCAACAGGTGATAGCTCGAGCTGAAGGTTTTATTCAGCACTGTGCTGTCTGGGCCTTCTGCCCTGATTATTCCCCACAGGCCCCACCTATTGTGTTTGCCACATAATGACTTATTTTGGAAAGCAAATAGATTATTCCAGAACAGAATAGCACTTTTATAGATATGTAAACCAGCCACTTCCTTCACATTAGTCGATTATGCAATAGATAATCACTTGCAACATTGCCAGTGTAGTCCAACGTGAACCAATTAGATTATGAACCCAGTGTGATGGTTGAAGTGGAGGCCCCACACAGGGAAGTGGCTGAAATGTTTACATGGAGCATCAACAGCTCTGTTGATGTCCCCTGGCCATTAGGGAGGACAGAATACAGACTGGCCATTGATAAGGCCAACTCATTAGTACCCCATTCACCGCCATCAAAGCCTCCTCTCAACGCCCATCAACATGAGTGGGTCGCACCGTGCACACTGGAAGCTGAGGATCGCACACTTCCTGCCTTCACACTGGTGACAGGGGTTTGGTTGGGTGTGATGTGCATTAGGATTTATTATGGCAGGCTTCACGACAGACAACAGGCAGGAGGAAGTGCCTCAGAATTCAGAGGAGATGAGGTGACAAACATGAAGACAGGAACACGTGTGACAAAATCTGTGTCAGTGTCTTTCTTATGAAAGCACCTGTTGCTGCTCACTGTGTTTCTTACATTTGATACACGTGTGCGTCGGCGCTCGCTCGCTCATGCCCTACATTCACTGGTATCACTGGTAACAGCAGCCTTATGTTGTCATTTTACTAGAAATGAGGATGATGACGATCGTGAACAGCTGCCTTGTCTCATGCTGTCAGGTTCTTGGAACAAACACTAGACCCCTGTTTATTGACAAGAATTTTTCATTTCCTTCCCATATTTAAATGGACAGATGACATTTCCTCAGGTTATGCTTATTGAGATGTGAGTTTAATGTTATGTTGAGTTAAAAGTGTGACCTTTTGACAGCCTTTGAATTCTCTCTGCCAGCTTTGATGGCACGGCCTGCATTTTGGAGTTGTGTGAGTAGGTTAGCCCGGATTGCTGGCAGGATTTAACGTGACGTGTAATGCATGTAAATTGATTAGTAACAGGAGGAGGGGGCTAGGTGGTCGAGATGGGAACAATGTCTTGCCTAATGCAAGGATTAGTTGAAAAGGATAGGTCCCTGTACAGCTTGAGATTGAAGAGAGGATGGATTTCAATCTCCTTCCTCTGTCTCTGCCATATGAGTTTAACTTGTGGAACAATGGATGAACTGTTGGGATCATGTGGGAAGTGGCACACGCAGCTGTAACCAATGCTGCATAGTAGCCTACCTTATCGGCTAACAGGCTGCTCTGGAAGCAGCGTTCATCTCCCTAAAACACAGAATGCGGGCCAACTCGATCGGCAGCTCTGTCTGCAAGTTTCTGACAAAAGGCCAGTTTGGTTCAGGAGGAAGACGCGGCGGAGGCTGCTGTCTGAGCCTCTCATCAGCCAGGATCTGCTTCCTCATAGTGCTATCTGTGGATTCCCCGCAGGTCTTTCAGAGTACACAGTTTGTTGAAGTAGGAGTTGGCGTGTGTACGTGTCTGTGCGTGCATGCCAGTGTCTTTTGAGTGATCTTACTACTTCCTTACTGGGCTGAGTGATTCACATATTTTCTCAACATGTTACACATATACACACACACGGAGCTTAAGTATATGTTTCTAAAAGTGCATGCTCTAAAGTATATGTTTCCATCTCTTCGTAGAGTACGCTAGTAATCCGTGAGTTGATCAAAAGAAAATGGAATATCAAACAGTTTTTTATCACAGAAAACTTATCTTGGACATAAGACTGGACTCTGCGAAACTGTGATAGACATTTTTCGTTCATTCTGACATTTTATATAGAAACCAATCATTAGATTAAATGAGAAAATAATTGACGGATTGATAGATAATAAAATAATCATTAGTTGCAGCCCTAAACTTGCTTTTCTACCATGTGTTTCTGCTCTAAACATGTCTTCTTCGTTTAATGAAAGACGTCAAAGTTCTCAAATGTTAAGTATAAATCTAAACACAATCAGACCTAAGAGAACTTTTCTAAATACCAAAATAAATGAATCTAAAATGAAATTTTATTTCAGGAAGTAAAAACCAGATTATGAATCTGAAGAGACAATTAATCAAGTTTCGTTTCCTGATGTCACATACTGCAAGATAATAAGCATTTCTCATCTGTGAGGGATTTATGCTTTCTTTAATAATTTCTCTAGTTGCCTTTGAAGGCAATCAATGATCAAGAGTGGTGACTGGTTATTTGATCCATAAACAGTTTAACAATTGATTTAAAATTTTGCAGATAATTTAATTTTATGCATATTCTCCACAACTACAGAACAGTCGTCAATAATCTATGTTACAAATCTTTTTCGGTTTCAAAAAGGGAGTTTCAATATGAGCCCTTGCTTTTTCTTTTTGAATATCGCACTCAGCTACACGCACAAACGAGAACTCCACCATTTCCATTTTTCTTTTCTCTTCAAAACCTACTTCTGATTTTTGAGCACTTCAGAGGTATTTAAAGACATACTGTAACCCTTAAGGGCTTGCTTGAGTTAGCTTGTGTGTGTGTGTGTGTGTGTGTGTGTGTGTGTGTGTGTGTGTGTGTGTGTGTGTGTGTGTGCATGTGCGTGCACGCGTTCTGCAGTGTGTATGTTGGTAGTCACAAGGCCTGGCCTACAGTGGCTGGTTTGCTTGAATTCCACCCTACCCAGGAGCAGATGTACTGAGAGGAGTGGTGGTGACATTGTGGATATAAAGTCACACCCATCTGTTGGTTTGGCAGTAAAATTACTTGCTTTCATGAAATACCAAGCGTTACTGGATCCTTTTTCATTGGCTCAAAATAGACCAACTCAGTAACATAACTACTCTAAAGCAGAAACATTTTCCTAGATACTGTTTTATTTTTCTGTCTGCTCTAATTTGCAAATCAACCAGAAGCTACAGGGAATGAAATGTTACAGCACGAGAATAAGGTGAAGATAGATGGTTGATTTTTCACTGCTGGTGTCAGGAAGTCAGGCGCTGTTGGTGCTCATGTAGGCTACTAATCGGGTTGACATCAACCTCTGATGCGCGCCCTCATCAGGCCAAACAGGAAGTGTTGTCATGGCAACCATCTCAGATAGGTGGGAAAGGTAGTGCAACAGTTGTAATTTCCCCTCATTCCCTCGCCGCCTTCGCACTGGCGGTCTACCTTTTTTAATTCCTCTGACAGGCGGGTCACAGGCCGGCTAGACGTGACAGAGGCTGCACTCAGGGTGCAGAGCTTCTGTAGTCGTGTTTGTCAGACTGAACGGAGGGAGACAGTTGACAGACAGAAAGGTAGAACTGGCGTCTCCACCCAAACAAGCAGAAACCAAAATCCACATGGGAGGAGAAACCGTGGAATGCTTTGTGACCACAACTTCCTCATCACAGCTACACAGCTTGTCCTGAAGGTCCTATGTCATTCAGTTTTTCTCGATTTGTATTCTCAAATCAGTGATGTATGTAGCAATGTTCTGCTTGATGCTATTTTGCAAATACAAGGTTTATGTCAAATGATAAAAGCCCAGTCATCACAAGGAAACAACTAGTGCTGCTGCTAACATTTATTCTCATCAATTAATCTGTCTATTTATTTCATTTGCCCAGATTGACATCTTTTATTTTGTCTCACCAGCAGCCAAAACCCCAAAATATTCAATCAAACCATTCTCAGTCGGCTTTTGGAGGAATATCTTTGACATATCTTTGCAGTTTGCATCTTGCACGTGCAAAAACAACAGATTAAAGGTGGAATGAGTTAACAAGTCAACTCAACAACGCCATCTTGAGTCTGTCTCCCTTTTTCTGGTTTTAGCAGGTGAATTTCCTTTTTGTCTGAAGCTGAAGTAGATTTTTTTCTATGTGTAAGCATTGTACATTATTTATTATACATCCAAGCTGTTGTTGCTGCTTTTTATATTATAGCTGTCCAATCATGCATGATTGTTTTGTAATTAAAAAGTCAAAGGACTGTTAGAGAAAAATTAGAAGGTGTAAATGGACCCCTCGCAGCCCGCTCAGATTGTAGGATAATACTTTAAATACAAACCCAATGGGGAAACACACACTGACATTTCAGACCTAAGATAGTTTTTTTTGTTCAGGAGGCCTCCGTTTGCTGTTAGTCCATGGCTGTTCATCCTCAACTCCCATTGGACAGAGAGAAGGAGCCAGATAAGATAGGTGTGTTTAGAGTGTAAACTGTGTCCAAGGTTGAAGTTCCTCATAGACACTGATCTGAGGTTAGATTCGCAACTATCCCTCAAATTGTCAAGGTCAGTTAATGAGCTGAGAAGCTGACTGCTCGTCAGTGCTCATGAGGAACGTCACGGTGTGAAGGTAACAGGTGGGAGTGTTTGTGGCAGACATGTCGGTAAATCAACCTGATAATCAGAATGAATTTCCATTTTGTTTCCCTGTATGAATTACTGAACATTCAGAGGCAAAACTCAAGCGTGGAACTAAACTAGATGAGGACACAAGTGAGAATGAACAATTAGTTAATTAGCATAACTTATCATGTGTATGATGATTACAAATAAGAAGCAATCAATATATTCATATTCAATATTCATAATGTTTTTGTATCGTGATGTTTACAGTTGTGTGACTCTTGCACAACAAAATATTTTTTAAAAGAAACATCTGCTTGAAACCGACTGCTTTTAAAGACGCAATCTGTCATCCAAACACAAACTAAAGTTTTCTCTGCCAACAAAGATGATTCGACATCACTAGTGTCTGTAAACAGTAAAACGCTCCATATTTTCAGAATCAATCCTAATTTTCTAACAAGCGCTGAAACATTGTAATGAACAGTCGATTGATTAAATAGTAAAATGTATCTAATCACAGACAGATTTTATAATCAATTAATTGTTTGTCATTTATCAGACAGAAATGCCTCAGCAGACATTTTTTCCTGTCCATATAAAGCGCGGATATTATTAATAATAACATTAACAATGACTCCAGCCAGCCTGCACAACGCCAGGACCCTGAACCTGAACCAGCTAAATGGAATTCAGCCATCAATACTTTTATTATTTACAGTGGTGCTTTTAATACTTTCCTTTTTTCACAGACTGCTGTGAGAACCGGCCTTTTTCTTTTTGTTCAGACACAACATTTCAATTTAATGATGTCATCTCGACCACTGTGAAATTGTGAGGGGCCTTATTCAGTATTTTCTGACAGTTTCTTGATGAAAGGATTAATGAGTAAATTAAAAAAAAAAAAGATTCATTCAATGAAAGAAAATCATTAGTTGTAATCCTATTTCCAACTCTTCAACAAACTTTTCAGTTATGCATGCAAAAGCACTTGAAATTTATGCAGCAAAATATGAAAAAAATGGAAATCACCTGCCTTATTAAACCAGAAAACATGTTTCAGTGGAGCTTCGCGTATTTCTGTGCATAAGAGCTGTAGACATACGGGAGAATCTGTCTGTCATCCACCTGCTGTTCAGCTTGACTCTGAGAGAGGGGGAGATAGGAGGGGGTACGTGCGGGGGACCAGGGTGTAAAGGAAAGATTTCTCTCCATTGACTTGCGTTGCTACCAAAACATAACAGGGGATTGCTGCCAAATTCTCAAAAAACAAAAACACTACTATGAAAAAACCTCCCAGGAGTGATCAGCCGGAGGATGCATTTCTAGCTTTGTGGTCTGCTGCTCTGCTTCCTCCCCAGTGGTCATGTCACAGGAGTGGATGATGTTTGGCAGTGTCTCAGCAGCCAGCAGCTATCTGCAGGAACAGATAAACAGTGTCTCTCTCACAGGGCCGCGTCCCTTAAAGCACATTTTGTGGGTTCTGCTTGGAGAGTCGTGCGTGTGTCTTTTTAGATGCTTTACATAATTTGAGGAAGAGTTTTGGTGGCGTTCACATATTTGGTGAATAATGGCGAGCTGAAGAGGACAGTGGACTGTTTTAACGGGCTTCAGTAGAGCAAAGCAAAAAAAAAAAAAGCTATGTTATAAGGTTTGGGGCAATCATAGGAATCAACTCGGGCCACTTTTGATGTAGAAGTTGACATATAACTTGGTAATTCTCATCCGCAGACCTGCAGTTCCTTCTTGCTGCCACTTGGTGGTGCACTCTGACTGACTCATGCCTCCGTCTAGTTGCTGGCTGCTGGAAAAATGTTCAGTGGCCATAACGGAGGCAAAAAAACTTGACAAGGTGCTTTGGTGTTCTTTGAGGCAGCTCTTTTCCATCAGCTAAGGTTTTAAAGTTAAGTGAAAGTGTTTGCGTTAGTCCCACATGATGCCAACTTGAAAGCCAACTTTCCCGTGTGGTCTAGTTGCCATCACAATGACAATTCATCCCTTTATCTTGCTCCCTGTCTCACACACACATGTACGCCATCTGTCACTTTGACACTGCCAGGTGGTCCAAACACCCTGTGAGCTTTTATTCCACTTGTCCATTATACTTTGTCATTATTGTTTATTCTCATGAGAGAGACAGAATGTGTGTGTGTGTGTGTGTGTGTGTGTGTGTGTGTGTGTGTCTGTGTGTGTGTGTGTGTCCATATGTGTGTAAAAGGCCTTTTCCTGTAGAGAGTGTGGGTTGAATGCAGTATGTAGCACCTGTGACGTGAGTCAGTTTTCGGTTATTTGTCTTGTCAGTCAGCTCAGATAGTGTGTGTACACCCCTGTAGATCAAGTTACTGTCTGGATAAGGACTCTATAGTAACCAACACATGCAGAGCGTCGTTGGTAAACTGCCTGCAGCTACAATACTTTAAGTGATGCTAATAATAGTAGTATGATTTATTTTTATATTTAAGTGCTTAATAGAGAAAAGGAGTTAAGATGAAATCATGCTAGTACAGACATAAAGCCAAAAAAAATTAGAACCTGTCTGAATGTAAGCAAAGCCAAGAAGATTATTAATTAGTAGTAATTAGCACTAAACAGCAATGTCACAACAACAACAACAACAACATCAACAACAGCAACAACAGATGGTGTCTTGGTTGACAATATTAAAACATTTATAGATTGAATCTTTGTTTTGGAAATAATCAATCACTGATTTTCTCATAATCATTCATTTCAGTGCATCCTATGTGTTTACTTATGTCCATGCACGTGTTTCAGAATAAATGAAACCTATCGCTTCTTTGAAATGGTTTGCTTCTAACAGACACTGGAATGATTGCACCTGTGATTGCCTTGTATTTCAAGGTTTGTCCCCTGCCCTGTGCAGCTGATGTTGTAGAAAGGTTGCGTAAAGCCAACCCTCCTGTCTGGTTGGACTGGGCTAAGTGGGTTGAAGTACTCCCACTCACAGGAAGACACACCTTTTTGTAAGGACACAAGCTCTCCTCACTTATGGTATGTTATTCCCTCTGACATACACAGCATTTCATAAGGCTGTTGCCCAAATATGGGGATATCCTGTCAGAGGAGGAGGAAGAGTCCAGCCAACATAAAGCAGTTTCCTGTCAGACAGGTAAGGAAGAGTCGGAATGGATCTGACTTCCTTAACAACAAATGCTGAATACATGTCGACAGTGTGTGTGGCGCTTTTAAACTAACTGGGGGAAAATTTAAGATGCAGCAGAAGCATTTCAACTTAAAGGCTGGAAAGATAAATGAATCATTCATAACGCTCAGTGGAATCTGCATGTAAATTCAGCTGTGTGTGTGTGTTTGTGTGTGTGTGTGCGTGTGTGTGTGTGTGTGTGTGTGTGTGAGCGTGTGTGTGTGTGTGTGTGTGTGTGTGTGTGAGCGAGCGGGTGGGAGAAACAGTGTCACTGTGATGGATTCTTTAATTTCTTTAGAGTCTTTGGGGAACTTTGCTGGCATCTCAAACAAAGGCCGGTGTGTGTACGTCCTCACTGAGGCCCAGTTGCGACTCGACACCTGTAGCATAAGGCTACACATCAACATGTGTCTGTGCTGTGTTTGAGAGAAGAAACTGCCCCCCCCCCCCCCCCCCTTTCTGTTGCCCTGAAAGTCCGCGGGCCCCAAAGTTGTTGTCTGATGCCTCATGAGGTTTCTCTGTTTAAAACAAGCAGCAACAGGTGTCCCAAGAGATGCACAATCACCTCCTGTCTTCCTCTCCACCGTCTCAGTGTCTCCTCATTTGCTGAAATCAGGTGCCTCATTCACACTCTGTCTGACTTTCAAAGCCCTCAAAGGCTTTGTTTGACTATGATTTACTCACTCTTTTCTGGTGCACGGTGCAACAAGGGCTCACTTTTGTCCCAGGAATGGTTCTTGTACAGTGGCTCCTTGTGCAAATACCTCCCTGAACTGTAACTGTTCCTTCTCCACAGGCTTCTTATTGGAAAACCAGACAGTTATCTTATTGTGTGCAACATTTTTTTTTTTCTCACCAGGAGCAATCAGTCGCAGAATCTGCAATTCAGACATTTCATACTGGCTCTGTTTGGACAAAAAGATAACATCTCTGTGTACCCAAATTCATGTATGTTGAAGCTGCTTTACAACACTAGTGTTTTGTTAAAGAATTTTTACTCTCTACCTTGAGATGTGACCTTGTGGCAAAGCTCTGCCAAGCAGCTATTTGTGTATTGTGTGGTATTAAATGTTTTGTGCAGAGAAGTTGGACATAAGCTGGATTTTTAACTCCAATGCAGTTTCTTTGTGTCCACAGTCCCTTTTTCTTAAAATACACAAAACTACATGCATGAAGGAGGGAGGTGAACCTAGTGACCTACTTGTGCTGAGAAATGAATATAGCATGAAGAGAGAGGAAGTAAAGGGAGACGGAGGGAGGATGAGGAGGAGGCAAACATCATTTTTGAAGGGATTTGGGGTGGGCTGCTGAGGAAGTGGCCTCAGCTTGACCCACAGTGTGAGCCTCTTCCTCCACCCGACATGCCTTTGAAACTGGTAGATGAACGGAGACGCAGTGATTAGAGGGAGGAGCAGCCATTCATGTGGCTTCTGATTAATAGTAACTCTGACCCCCTTTGTGTGTGTGTCTGTGTTTGTGTGTAGAGGGGGGGGGGGTTGTAAGTCAATCTGGTGGTGTGTAAGTCAATGCGTCCGTCTGACAGAACTTAAACTTTCATGTCCTGCTGAATTAAAGGTCCTGTAACTATAGTGAATCTACTTAAATTAACTGACTTTCTTTAATGTTATTTCTCAATAATACAGCAGAAAACTAGAAACCTCCTAATTGATAATGGAAAGGAAATGGCAAATTCACTCTTTCCCCCCCCCCCCCCCCTCCTCTGTCTCTGTCTGGAACTCTACAAATGTTTAAAGAGCAAAACCAAAAGTGCTTCTGACTGGCCGGTACTTCTTTAGCCTGTAGTCACGCTGAATATCGCAAGTGCTGTTTCAACTTCTCTTGGGGACTTTTGGTCGGGGTTTTATGCATTGATGAAATTCTTTCATGCTCTTGTCCTTCTGCAGGTTTTTCTGAATTTTAAACAGTGAAGCAATTTTATTGCGTCATCTGTGACTCGCGGAGGGAGCTTTCCAAAGTTTGCAGAAGTAACCTCAGTGATGTCATTAAGGTTATCTTGGTATTTAAAATGTCTAACAGAAAGCCTGTGTTACACCCTGCAGGTGTAGAATTGGAAAGAAGTGGGAGTATACAGTACCTGTGTGTGTGTGTGTGTGTGTGTGTGTGTGTGTGTGTGTGTGTGTGTGTGTGTGTGTGTGTGTGTGTGTGTGTGTGTGTGTGTGTGTGTGTGTGTGTGTGTGTGTGTGTGTGTGCATGCGTGCATGCGTGCGTGCGTGCTATGAATTAGATTTTTTTTTCTCTGAAGTCTGGTGTTTGTTGTTTGACATTGGCCTTGGCGGAGGTCTGCGCTCTGTGTTTGCCCTTCTAGTTTCCATAGGTTCACATAGACTAGACATAGGTTCAAAACAGAATAAATACAATGGGGAAAAAACAACAATAGACAAAACAAACAAAAACAAACTGTATACTATGATTGGTATGTAGTGCTGACTGTACATATCTCAGGAGTATCTAAAGATAGATATATCTAGTTGCATTATGGGAAATGTAGGTTCCAGTGTCTTTTGAGCTTTGCTTACAAGGATCTTGTATAGGTGCAAATATAAATGAATGAATAACAATAACAGGAAGGTCATTTTGCTTTCTTGTTATGATGTGTTAACAATTACACTGATTATTTTAACCAGACAAAAGGAAACTCAGATTTATTTCCAGCTACGTTTGCCACTGAACAACATAACACAGTTTGCTTTCAGTCCTGCTTTGAGTCTCATTCTTTCTGGTCTTGGCCTTTTGTCCTGACCTCGTCCCTCATGCCTCTCAGCACCGACGAGGCCTTCAACTCAGTCATAAAGCGATCGTAAAATCAATCACCTGGCCTTGGAAGCAGTGGCACCAGTAAATACTGTGCAGAGTTTATTGTGAGAATGTTGTCACAGTCTGATAGTGTTGATCAGTTTAGAATTGGCAATCTATCGGTAGGTATTCACTCTAACGAGGCTTTGCTGTTTGCATCTGTCTCAGTAGGATATCATCATGAATGTGCATTTCTCAGAGTGACTGTTGCATTCTTTACTACAACTCAAGGAATTCTGCATCAGCACTATTTGCTTCCTTATACAGACACTTTCCATCAGCTTGTTTCCGTGTGTGTGTGTGTGTGTGTCTGTGTCTCATGCAACTTGTCTTGAGTAGTCACATGCAGTAATCAGTCCACTATCCACATGCCTGTCATTCCTGTCCTTGTTTGTCCTGAAGTGTCCCTTCTTGCTTGCAGATAATGTGGATCTTTGGGTCCTGAACTACATGCAGTCAGTGCTATAGATAGAGACACTATGAAACCACGTGTCTCACTGTTCATCGCTCCTAAAGTAATCCCATGCTTCCTGTAGGTGGAAGGAAGTGTTCAGGTGCTTTGGAGTTGCTTCTTTTTCATTGTGTGGCTTGTTTAAGATATGACCTCACGTTTGAGAGGCTGTACAGTGCTATGGACTGTCCTGGAGTATCCTGTTGTGCTAAATAGAACAATGCTGTGTAGTGGGTCTAGTTTATGGGTCTCAAACTATTATACGAACCCAAGTTCCCTTTCAAATTTAAGGTGTTTAGGGTTTCACCTCTCTCATATCCTCTGTGCTGTGGTTCCTGTATGATCTATAGCCCTCTGATATTCACACTATCCCACCCAGCCTGTTGAACTCTGATCAGCAAGGTCAAATGCCAGCAGTTTGCAAAGAAATAAATTTCACCTTGAGAGCGACACACTAGACTAAGCTCAGCTTCTCAGATATCCACTGATTTAATGAGGTCGTGGCAAATTAGTGACTAATGTCTCGTGCAGAGGAGATGGGAGTGCTCTGAAATGTGTGGATGCAGGTGCTCGCTAGTTCTTTCTCTTCAAAAAGTTTAGTTTCATTTCATTTCATAGCCATTGTTGTAAAACCAAACATGTGACTAACTGTAACAATAGTGATAAAAGATAAAACACAGCAGTGTCTACAATGATTCAGCAAAATTTATGAATTAAAAATAACTAAAGCAAAGGAAAATATGTATCTACTCGTACTCACAGACATGCACATATATAAATACTTATACATACGTATTTACACACATATTTTACGTGCATGGTTTTATAAGAGCTACCTGAACTGATGGAAGGTGAGGATGGTGTCCTTCAAGCAGCAGGACACAGACATATTCACATTTAAGAAGCTGGAACCATGAAACATTATTTCAGTGATAAATTGATCATCATCAATTCGATGATCCTAAAAAAAAGAGTCAGTTCTCTGTTGATCAGCTGATCGATTTTAATTGAGTAATCGTTTCAGCTCTATTACGCAGCACTGTGCGAACGTTTAAGGCGGCTCCAGTGTCCTAAGGGGGATAGTTCCTCATATTCGGCTGTTTGCATAAAAATGCTTTATGATAGTGTTTGTCCAATGCACGAAGTTCAAGAGGCTCCACAGCTTCGTCTGTTTGCTCTTGGCAGCAGCATGGGGGATCTTCCTAATTCACCTCTGCATGCTCTGATTGGGACATTCCTGTGGGTGACCCAAACAGGTATTCATGTGGAATTTCACAACAATATGAAATGAAAAGTGACTCTCTCTCTCTCTCTCTCTCTCTCTCTCTCTCTCTCTCACTTTCCTGACAGAGGAAGTCATACAACCTGATTTTTTCCATCACTAATCCCTCTGTCTGGTTTGACAGGGTTGGCAGCTGCTATTGATTTCAGAGCTGAGTTTTATTATTCTTAGTATTGCCTTTTGCTTTCAATTAAGCATTGCAGTGGTGGCGCTTGAGTGTTACAATATATAAACTATCTCTTCCATGGAGCAGCATTAAACATATTGAGCGTATTAAATAGACAAAGATTGTGAAACTTCATGTCATTATCTTTAATTGATGTTATTACGAGTTCTAGACAATATTGCATTTACCTTAATAACATAAAAGGTACATGCAAATATCCTCTAAAAATAGACTACCTGCACCTTCAAACACACACACACACACACACACACACACACACACACACACACACACACACACACACACACACACACACACACACGTAATTGTTGTCTCACACACACCCCATCCCCATTTATGTCACCCTCTGACTAATCCCATTTCCTCTTTACTTGAAAAACAAACCCATCTTTATGACCTTCATGTTGCTTTCTAATGAGCTGTGTGACGTCCAAGCCATTATCAATTATTCCATCCATGCACACTGTCGTTTAACCCTCCCCACCTCAGCTCCAGCAGGAAGGAGGGGCTGTGTGATGGCCAACCAGCAAGTCTACAGACCTTTGGCCTTCTCTTTCCCACCTTTACTGCAGTGGTAACGTACATGCAGTCAGGCCAGATCAGGGGTGGAGGTTGGAAAGACTGAATTCGTTTGTTTATTGTTCCATATAGGCAGGGCAGTGTTGGGCCAGAGATGGAGATCCATTGTGTAGTATCTCCCTGCCTTCGTCATGAATAGTAGCTTTCAGAGGCAAGAGCGACTGAGGCGAAAGGCAAAGTGCTCACAATAGCTTTAAGTTTTATAGCGTTCCTGTCGCCGGCAGCAGATTTTTGGCAAGTGACCAAATGCAACATACACACAGCTGCACAGCTTGTTTTCTCCAGCTGAACTCTCTCTCTCCCTCACACACACAAACTCTTATCTCTCCCCCAGTCTCAGTCGCAAGCGCACGTCTTTTTCTACAGCTCTCTGCCCAACCATTCATTCCTTCCCTGCATCCATTTCCAGCAAACTCCACTCGGCTTGCACTAAGCTTTCTTTTGTGCAGTTTTAGGACAACAATGCTGTTTGTTTTCCGAGGGCAGAGCAGAGAGACGCTGCCTGGCAGCCTCTCTGCCTAGGTCGCCCGTGTCTCCCGCATGTCACCCTCTGTGCGTCTGCAGTGACGTCTGAAGGGCATTATCTGCCATAGGCCTCTGTTTGTTTTGGGCTGCTCTGGGCTTGATAATGGCCCATTACTGGGGAACCAGAGGCTCATAGGCACCTCAGTGGAAACTGCAGAGACCTTGCTAATCTGGATGATACCCAGCTGGCATTCATCTTAGTAATACTAGCTATTTTTGGGAGTAGTTTTTTAGATGAAACCAGCTCGACTGTAGCCAGCAACAACACGGACCTGTTGCTGAGTATTTTTAGTGCATACTCTGGCTGTTAATGATATCACTGAGGCGTTAGCTGACCTCTGCGTCTGTTTATGTGTTGCTCCCAGACATTTGGCACCCTGTGCGTAAAGCCAGGAAAGCCAGATCTGTCTGAGTACTTGTTGAGCATCAGCTTAACACAATAAGCTGATGATATCCTGCCTCTCCTGTGGAAGGAATGTATGTTTCGTTGACGGTTAGATCAACGGAAAGAAGAAAAATCCTCCAGTCATTGTTGTCAGCTCTGCTCTCACTTTCGGTAGTTCTTTCTGTGTGCACGTTACCGTGCAGTCTCTCTTTCACCGCCTCCTCTCTCTTGACGTGTCTTGCATGACACAAGAGTAAATAAGTCATTTCGGATGCTGGTATTTTCCCCTTCAATCATTTTATCTGTATGTCATTCCCACCTGCACAGCACTGTTGACTGCACTGTTGATATGAAAGTCCCAGCCCAAGAATACTGAATATCTAATATAATGCTAAAGTAGTTCTTATACATAGTTAAGAGGCTGCCTCCCACGATAGATTTTCAAGGTGTTCAGTGTTTTATTTTAGTGTTCCCAAAATCACACCCCCTCCTACACCTGCTGCAGGTGTCCATTAGACCTTCACTTCCCTACACTACACTTACACTACATCCCCCCTAACATTTAACCACACTGCACCCACATTTAGGATTACACAACTGATAATTTGCAATCTCAACAATAGGCTAACAGCTTGGCTGACCCTGCTTGTGTGAAATGGCCTATTCAGCAGTACAGAAGCCATTCTTTTTTTTTTTTACCACCCAACTCACTGGAGAGTAAGAGAGGTGTAATCAGTCAAGGACAGATGTTTGGCCATTGTTTTAATGGTGTGAAAATCCCCTTGATTTCTCTGCAAAAACAAATGACCATCCATGTGTGTTAATATGTCATTATTAGTTAGGGAAAAGGATAAAAAGACAATGCTTGAGTTTTTGAAAAAAAAGAATTGCAATGATTATCTGCAGCACCATTACTCTGCAGCTCTCAATTAGGCAACATTAGTCAAGTGTTGGTGTTGTGCTGTGTGTGGAGTGGAGCCTAATTAGAGGTTGCCTGAGTGGATTGTCTTACTTTACCCTGAGAATTCTCGCCTGTGTTTAATCCTTGCATATCAGTGTTATTTGTCCCCTGTGTTATCACTGTTATCTGTCATTATGTCAGTCAGTCAGAGTCCCTGACACACATGCTGCTCCTCTTCAGACGTGTATCAGCCACTGAATGTGCAGTCAGTCGTGTTCAAACAATCCTGTTCTAAATATCATCATGTTTAAGGACAGTGTTTCGCACTCTGTGCTTCCTATCACATGGATTTCTTCACTATCACTATCGCTATCACTGTCTAACTTGACATGCAGCTTTTCCTTTTTTTTTAATTGAGTTCATAATAAACTGGGCTGGCTTGTAATTCCTGCAGCAGAACTTGTCAGCCATCTAGTCTGAGCACGAAACAAGGAATCATTCATAGTTCATTTGGACAGGAATGTGCCTCAAGTAATTGCACATGAATTTAGGATTTAGAAATCCTGCAGAAATGAGTCCAGTCTAGTCTTCTAGTCTAGTCTTCTGTCTAGACACTGTGCAACTGTTTTACAGTATGCTGGACTGTTTTTGTATCCTGTCAAGCCACAGAACTTCAGGATTGTGCAGTTTGCCAGACTCTGAGAACCCACTGTACAGGGGTTTAAGTTTAACTGAGACTTCTTCATGGTGGTATAGGAATGACACTGTTATTTGTAGCGCCACATGTTTATTCTGAGCAATTTTCCATTAACCTTTGTACAGTCCTTTCGCTTTTCCTGGAAACATCTGCTTACACAAGAATAACGGATACCCCTCAGCCAATCACGTTCAAGCAGTCTTGCAGACCAGCAGAGAGAGCGCTGAATTTCCCAGTATTCCCTCAAAAGCGTACTGAGTGTGCAGCCAATGGCCTGGGCGGGGTGCTGTCAGCTTCACTTATCTCAGAGCCCATACCTATCAGCTCTGGGGTGGTGCTGCAGCTCTGTGTCTCGCTGTAGTTCCCCTTAAAGCGCACAGCATCTAGTTTTCTGCCTCTCTCAGCTCTGTGTTGTTCACTGTGGGCTGTGCTTGCATGCAGCTGATAAACCTGATGCTCTTGTATACACTGCCTTTACTTGACTTATTGTAAACAAGGGCTGCAGCTAATATTTTGACGTAGTACAATTTCATGTTATGTTTATTTTGCGGGTCAGGTAAATTCAGAAAAATTAAAGGGTAATTAATGACTAGTAATGTTTTCCTTTTTATTTATTTTTTATTTGAAGAATCAGTGAAATTTCCCAGAATGACTTGTGATGCCGTCATAACGGTCCTCCAGTCCTGTTTCTGTTTATCTTGGTAATCAAATCCACAGTGATAAATGCAGTATCAGCTGTATGAGGGTAGCTGCCAAAGAAACCAGCGCCTAACAGAAACTCCTTTCTTTTTTTGGTGGGAAAGTAGTGATGTTAGTCTGGTGGTTCCCACAGCGTGAACAAGTGGGAGCCCACTCCCTGCCCCACCCTTTCTCTTTCACAGACCTACGAACTCTACAGCCAGAGTCTCTCCCTCTGGCTCATAAACACAATCCCACTTTACTCAGCAGCAGGACTGATGACTGATGAGTATTATCAGGTTTGATAAGCATGGAAGCCAAGTGAGAACAAGTCAGTGTTTACATGAAAGCGAGGCGGGACTGCGCCGTGACACAGATCTGATCTGAGGAGCAACAGACTGAAGTGTGGGGTCATGTTTTAGGTGTAGCAGGAGACGGTTTTTCACTCAGCTGGGAAAGTGCTGACTGGCAGCAGAGAGGATGAGACGGCTACTTTTAGCTTCGCCTGCAGACTGGGAAACTCCTGCTTGCAGACAGAGAGTATGTGCAGGGGGAGGGGTGTACATGAGAGAGATGACAGAGTTGTGTGTGTGTGTGTGTGTGTGTGTGTGTGTGTGTGTGTGTGTGTGTGTGTGTGTGCGTGCGGGTACACAAGGGAGAACAACTAATATACTGGCTTGTGGCTGGGGCCCAGGTCTTTGAACTCTCTTTTGTTCAAAGCAACAGACATCTGTCTAGACACCAAATATCGCCTTTCCACAATTCACTGTTCTGCACTTGTCAGCTGGTGTATAAAGTCAGACAGACGCCAGGCAGTAGATATTTCAGGGCCTTTTTAACATGATCACCAGAAATGTTACAGGCAATAAAATGTCAACTTGGATTTGGATTATAGCAGATGAGAAAATAAAGGTGCTGTGCACGATTTATTATATCCGCAGAATGTGCATAATGACCAGAACTGAGTCAGTATCAAACTCTCCAACAACATCAATGATAAGAAACCTAAAGTTACAATCCTTAACTTTTTAAGATTTGTATTGAGCACAACAGAGGAGCAACTGGTGTTCCTGTTTGCACTGCAACCAAATGATATCTTGCACATTTGAATACAGAAGTTCATAAATATGAATTGCAACCCTATCTCATTTCATGCTGCACATGGTGCAGGTAGTTTTTCATACAACTTGCTGAGATGTTGGCAACATGCAGCCTGTTGCCTGCAGCTCTTCATCCATCAAGTCACTATCGCTCCTTCTTGTTACATTTCTCGCTTGCAAAAAAGGTGCATTTTAATAAACGATCACATTTAGTGCTAACCTGAGCGACATATATATTGCTCTTCCTGCTCTTCCTGCTTCACATTAAAAGACACCCTGAGGGTCACTAATTGAATGCTTTTAACGTGAAGCAGCAATAATTAAATGATAAAATGAAAAGAATGTTTTCCCCAACCATCCTTGCACAAAGAAAAACTTCCAGTAAAATAGCAACTCATCTTCTTATCTTAATATCAGTGTCTTAAATTTCAGTGGGGTATGTCAGAACACCAATTACAGACTGGAGCGTGCTTCCCTGGCCTCCATATAAACTGTCCTACATGGATGTCACGTGCAGACACTGGTGCGACTGTTTCTTCTATACGTGTATGAATTTCAAATGGCGTTCATGGGGGTTTTCTTTCCTGTATCAAACCTGCATAATTTCAGCCGTAGTCTGCATAAGTTCTACTTAAAACCTCTCCAAGTTATTGAAGTTAATGAGGCCAGCCTTTACAGCCACAGAAAAATAACCTACAATGTCTTTTATCATTTTCCCCCTAGTCCTTCAAACCACAAAGACGTGGAGAAAATGACTAATCTATCATTTCGGGGTGAGCTAAATGGAAGGCTTTGAATGTGGAAAAGGCATGATCCTTGCCTACCTCTCATCACCTCTTGTCAGTCAAGTCTAAAGTGCAGCCGGCAACATTTAAGCCCTAAAGCAGTTTATTTCCAGTGAGGCTACTTTATTACAAAAACTGCTACAGTCTGAAAAGCCTCAGATACTCAGTGAAGGGACCACACACACACACACACACACACACACACACACACACACACACACACTGTAGAGCTGACAGGACTGACTCCTCTTTTAGCCTTTAATGGATGCTGTTTGTATTCGTCAGCAGCAAATTTAAGAGTTTTCTTTGGGTCTGAGCTGTAGTATAGCAGCACTGTAACACACACACACACACACACACACACACGCACAGTCAGTTTTTCATCTCTGAGTGTTGCTGTTAATGGCACTGACTCATAATGGTTCCCTGTTCTTGGCACTTTGAACACTGTGCTAATGAATCACATGTGTGCGGGTGGGTTTGTGTGTGTAAGGTACAGCAGAGCAGTGGGGCCTCGCAGCTCTGTGCAGTAGGTGGTCCCGGTTGCTGTATGTGTGTGTATTGTGATAGGGTGGGCTGTAAAGGGGGTGGTCCTTTTTTCTGATCCTTGGAGGTAACTTTTTTTTTGCAAGGCTCTTATATGTACATGCTGGTGTTTAATGCCACACGCTTGTGTGCACACACACACACACACACACACACACACACACACGCTGGTGCCCTCCCATAGAGTTTCAGTCAGACCGGTGGTGCTGGTAGTAGCTGGCATCACATCACAGGAGCTTCACAGTTTGACTGAAGTGACTCAGTTGAGGTGGTTTGCCTGCAAAGATCACTTCTGAGTGCCAGTGGGATTTAAGAGCCGCCTCTTTCTCCCACTTCACATGCTGGTTGAACTGATATTTTGGCGCCACAGAGTAGTAAACTGTAAACTACTAATTCTGTCTCTACTTCTTAAATTACAGCCGTGGAGGTGTCTTTTTTCCCCCTCCATGTCACGCTCAATCACATGACGGAGAGAAGGCTGTTTTTCGGTAGTTAGTGAAGAATCATGTAACACTACTGTCGTTTTAAAAATGATTAAGATTCTCTACAGCACAGGGAGACACATGGCAAAGCTCGTTACTCAACCTGTCTCAGTTTAGTTTTAACAAAGCAGCACATAAACTAAAAACAACCGTACCTCCCTCCAAAATATGACCACATACATTTCATGTATATTCATGTAATCTAATCAATCAGCTTTGATATCCACCATTAGAGATCCCTTCAAAATAGTTTCTTCCACCAGCTCCAGTAAGACTGTCTGACTGCAGTTAATCAGATAATGAAGAAGACAAAAGCTCAAAGCCCTTACAATAAAAAAATACAAGAAACATGATTTTTGATAAACAGTTTTTCTGAAATATTATTGGTGATAGTGCTCGGCTACCCCCCCGTCATGTGACCCTGGCCTTGCTGGTTGTAACAGCTGCTTGAGCATCTCTCACTTGGACACAGAAGAGCATCCACTAGATTCAGTGTCATCTCGGTCCCTGCAGCCCTGCCGTGTGAAGCCTGTTTGCACTTCTCATGTTATCTCTTTATTCATGGTTGTACTTGATCAGCAGCTTCTGTACTGTGTTTGCATATTGCACAATTTATAAACTATGTTATCTGGTGAGCTTGGTAGTGCCAGGGGCCGGCGTTTTTACCTGGCAGCAGAAAATTACTTGTTTGAAGCAAGTGAAGTACAAAGAAGTTCGCTGTAATTGAAGTACTGCCACACAAGTATTTGTTGTACTGATGCCTGTTAGTCATGAGAGTCATAGTTATTATAAATGCCTAACCCTGTCAGTGAAATGAGAACTCGGAGTAATACCATCAGAAATCTTTTTCCTGAGTCGGAAACACAGCTCCTGTTGACTATTTTTACTTCCTGAATGGACATTTATTTTTATGGTTGGAAGAAACGTCTAAAGACACGTCTTAAACTACTCTTGCAATGTAATGAAAATGCAGTCATTATCTAGTACTGAACCACCTCATTCATGTTTGTCGGAGAAGCAAACATATGACGCTATGCCTGCATAAGTTCATCTAAAGAGCTCCTCCAGACTATAGGAACGAATACAGTCACTCATCATGTATGGATGAAAGGATTTTATTTTCTTCACCTGTGGTGCCTCGCCTTTATGACTAAGCTGGGAATGTTTCCTTTAGATGATTGTTAACTTTGCATTGTAATGCATAGCCCTTTCATGTGTCACTTTCATGTTATCAATCACATTTCAGCTCTTTGAGTCATCTCTGGCTGCGTTTCCTTTCGGAGTGATTACTTATCTTTAGATGAAAATACAGCTCTCTAATCAGGCACTCTCAAGCAGAGGTCCGAAAATGGAGATTTTCCGACCCTACCCATTTCCGTTTTTTTTTTGTCTTTATTCCTCCCTTACTCTTTGTTCCTGAAACAACTGAAGAGCCGTACGATCCAGCTGCAGCATCAGAGGCTATCTTGAGGGACTACATCCTGCAGGGTGAGCAGGGTGCAGACAGGCTGGAACAAAATAAACACACAGTCCAACATAAAAAACTGGCTTTAGGACTGTTTATGGCTGTTCTAAGTTCATGTGTGTTGCTCTCAGCTGTTGCATTTACTGCACCTTTCCATTTTATCCCTATTATTTACAGTTACTGTGACTGAGACCTGATGACACAACACTACGCTTATAATCTGAAAGAAGTATTTGGGGCATTTATGCAACAAAATATTTAAGTTAAACATTAAAGAAAATCCAGAGAAACATTCGAACAGTTTGCAGATGGAACAATTTGCATAATGAACACACACAGCCTGTAACATGATACCTTCATTTTTATTTATGAAATAAAACCCAGAATCTGCAGCAACTTTTTTTGTGAATTTCACAATAAACTTCTGAGAAACTGAACTTGACGCTTCCTGTTCCCTGCTGAGAAAAGCTTTTGTGACAGTGAGGTGTGTCTCAAGAAGGCCCGTGTGTGTGTGTGTGTGTGTGTGTGTGTGTGTGTGTGTGTGTGTGTGTGTGTGCGCGTGTGCGTGCGCATATTGCAAAAATGTTACAGGAAATATGTGTTTGTATGAGTTTGTATGAGAAACAGACAAATGGCAATAAAAGGAAGCGAGAGCGCAGAGGAAAGACACTGGAGCCAATTTCCCACATGGACTGTAGGATGTGTCAGGGCTTGTTCCCATCCAGTCTGTAAATGATTAGCAGGAAGTGGAATCACAGCTCCAGCATGCGACCCACTGCAGCGTTGGATCATTTAACTCCCAGACATCAGCCCTGCAGTCACAGCTCTGAAATCTTTACATTGCAGTGGCTTTTTGTTTGAGTATAGATATCCTGCAGTGTCAGATTTTCAGTCATTGTCACAGTTTTGCAGCTATCGGATTGTGTACACACGGTTTGAACAATGTGGCTTTATATTGTCAGGTCTGGCAGCAGGGAAACTGCACCACAAAATGAACTTTATGTGTAACATTTCACAACACAATTGTGCGTTTTTGCTCAGCTTTTGCATGTGTACAGATGTGCCTCAGCTTGGAGCACAGCCAAATTACATAAAAAAAAAAAAAAGTGTTGATGTCACTTTTGGTAACAGTGCAGAAGAAGAGGAAGTTGTTGACCTCCTACTGAACCATCATCCTCTGTATGATTTACGATGCATCAGCCTCACCTGTAGAAAAAGCATTCACTGGCTTAATATTGATATAACACTTGTCCCTTCACAGTGTTGGTGCTGCATGCCTCTGTATTTCTTGCTTATTCACTCATATGATTTCATCTGTCACACAAGACGGCTTCTGCACATAGCTGCTCTGTGACCTGCCAATTCACTGTCATCCTCACAACCAAGTTCTTCCTGTTATCGGAAACAAACTTTACCTGCTTGAGAGCTGGCATTGAAATGCATTCCCTGTTTGACAGGGTTGCTGTTGTTTTTATTGTGTTTCTCTGACTTGAAATATATTAAAAGCCTTTATTTTCATGTTTTATCTTTTACTAAGAAAAAAACATTAGCATCTTTCTTAATTTGTGTTTAAAATCTCATTACACCTTTGCTTATCTTGCAGAAGCTACTGTATACCAGTGCTTTGTTCTCTTCAGAGTTATTCACACATTTCCCTGCTTTTCTTCATTACAGTGTTATATTGCCCAGGATGTCCTCAAAGGCTCACAGTTCCAATAACATCGCCCATGCCCGGCGGACGGTGCAGCAGCTGAGAATAGAGGCGAGCATTGAAAGGATAAAGGTACAATGCAACAATAAATCTCAGCAAATTTCATCCCTGCTCCAGTTTTTCTTGTTTGCATTTCACCCAATTTCTTATTATCTCATCCCTATTTCTATATTATTAATATATCAGATTGTTGTAAACTTCACATGTTAAATGCTGCTGGAGATATTAAAGTTTTCACACAAATAAGATTCACTTAGAAAATGTAAAATCATACATGCTTTTGCTGAGTAAGATATCACTGAGGAAGGTGTAAGGATTTCTTTAAAAGAGTGAAACACATGTAAGGAAAATCATTGCATCTGATTGTAGTTGTAGACCTTTTGTCTGAGAAGTGTCAGACTTTGAAAAGCACTGCTTTTGAGCATATAACTCTTAGAAGTTACGTAAATGCAGGTAAATACTGTTTACCAACGGACTGACTGATTTTTGTGTGTGAGCATCTTGCGCTTTGTTTCTGCAGGTATCCAAGGCCTCTGCAGACCTTATGAACTACTGCAGTGAACACGCCAGAAACGATCCTCTGCTCATCGGCATCCCCGCTTCAGACAATCCCTTCAAGGACAAAAAACCCTGCACTATATTGTAGTGGATGCCACTTAGCCGTTTTTGTTTTGTTTTTTTTTTTGCTTATTAATGTTGCTGTATTCTTTTTGTTGGGAGGAGTGAGGGGTGGACTGTGATCGTATCATTACCACCTGTTCTGTTAACAATTCAACCCTGATTTTCTCAAAAACAGCAATTTGTAATGATGTGTTGTGGCTGCCCCATTAGCCTGTATTACTCACTGAAACTGTTGGCCTTGGCAGTGCCACGGGTTCAGTTCAGCTCTGACCACTAACAAGACTTTGGCTCTATCAGTTGTGATGGTATCCGGTACATAATTATGAACAGCAGATATCGTTTTCACTGACACTCAGTGATGGATTCGGCTCCTTCCTCTGTACACAGTCTCATCTCCATTGGGCAGTGACTGTTATTTCCTCTCTGTTTTGCCTTAAGTGGATTCATGCAGCCAAAGTTTCCCTCCCCTCCTTAAAAAGTATATCAGATTTAAGACGGATAATAGCGTCTTCAGACACCGTGCCCCACCAGTATTTTACAGTCTTTGTCCAGTTTAAATCACTGAATTCAGGGATCAAGGTTTACATTGAGCTTCTACTCAAATGTTACCATCATGTATCTTTGATCGGGGCGGTAACAACTGGTGTTAAATTCAACTATAGTAACACAAAGTATTCTGCAACTCATCACAGCAACATCAGCTCTGACTGGTCCACGACAATCCACATCCCATTTAATCCACCGTTTTCCTGTCTGTTATTTGCAGTATGATTACCATGATACAGTGTTGTCTTTAGCTGATTTAATGAAGCATCATGTTGAGATATAAACATCTTTAATCCAAGATCTGTTTTGCTCAGATTCATGCCTTTGGGATAAAATGAGCCCAGTGCTGTGATACTTATGGTACTTTATCACATTAATGCAGTGCATACATTTAATTATTTTTTACTCAGCTGACAATGTGTAATGAAGAGTTTGGGACCTAAACATTTAAATATATGTCTTGACTATTGTTGGCCATTCCTTCTGATAACTTTTCTGTGGTACGACGTTTTTAGGACGCTGACGTCACGGAGCACGCCAGCAAGTGTTACGCAACACTGTGAGCCCCGCCTACTTGCTCATCACAACAAGTGTCTTAGTCGAGTGAATGTGCACGTCATTGTCTTAAAGTGTTGTTGGTGCAAATATTGTAGGCACAGGTGTAAATGGTATGTGTGCATTGATGATAAAACCACTCTCCCAAGACTGCTCTGAAATTTCTCATATTTTTCATTTAAACTATAACGTTTGTGTCGGTGGGGGTCTTCAGTCTTCAGCCTAACATGTCCTGCATGTTGTGATTCTCCAGGGGAAAATATCTGCTCTGGTAAATTTAACTAAAAAACAGAATAGATAGTATAAATTAAAAATGTCTTACACTCTAAAGCCTTACTCATGTTTGCCTTGTATCGTGAAGAGCACTCTTAATGGGAGTACTTTCTTTAAAAAAAAAAAAAAAAAAAAAGATGTTTCTATAAAAATGTTTTTATCTGTGGGATGAAAGTGATTTGTAACAATATTGTGCCATCTGTTTTTGTCTACATGTCACTAGCAAAACATGTGAAATTGTGTTTCACTGACCTGGTGCTCCGCTTTCAGCAGTTTTGCTATTGTTGCCTTCTCCAAAGGGTACGTTCAGGTCTTCAAATCAGCAAGATCTAGTGTTATTATCCAACTGTGTTTTTTATGATTGTCTCTAACAGTCACTTCTTCTTCCTTGCAATAAATCATTCCTGTATGCCTGTTAAGGAAAACTTCACATTACCACTGCCATGTCATAATTTCTGTCCATTCAGCAACCCCTGTAATGGCCTTAGTGTACTATTGATAGATTAATTTAACTGTCAAAATTTGCATTTTGATAATTGTCTTTATTAATATACCAACCTTTGTATGAAGACTTATCCAAGATTAATAAAGTGAAGCATTCCTACAGTACAATACTGTACTAATATATCAATAAAGATGTGTCGTGCTGCACAGACAGAAGATTTGAACTTGTGATGACCACTATTTTAACACCACCTTCAACCAGCCCTGAGATATATACAATATAGAAATGTGATAGTTCACATGGAGCCTGGCCAGAGAAATCTGCCCACAGTGTATCTGGAGCCATTTCCTCTCATTAGTCTTTTATTTATATCTCACTCGGGAGAGGAGAGACCTCAGGCCTCTCACTGTGGCTGTCAGACACCCAGAGAACACAAGAAAGCTAAATATAGAAAGCACCAAACCCTGATTTCCGCTCTTGGAGCATGGACTAACTATTTTGGGAAAATGTCTGCTTAGCCTGAAAGTCTGTTTTCATTCTGTGTAGGTGGCCACTCGGGTCTTTCTGACCTTGTTTCTGTCCAGCTGGTGTCGTGCACAATGGGAAGATCACACAGGAATAACACTCATTATCACCTATTGTAACAACTGCAGAAAAACTGAATTACATACGACGGTTCTGACACTTAAAACAGACTAATGATGAAATAACATTGTCACCTATTATTTATTGTTGAGAATTGACTATAGTATAAATAGAGTTGGCTTTGCTCGTGTCAGTTTCTCACGGCTGGAGCTCTTTTTCTTGAAAGATCAAATGTTGCTGCAGGAAAAACCAGGTGCATTAGCATTGTGTAGACTGAAGAACACCGTCATTGAATGCCAAATATAGCACACACAGTGAATTCAATCACAATGCATGCTTACCTCTCTAGTGGTGTTCTCATGATGCACGAATATGACACAGACTGCCTGGATATTCTCTGTAAGCATGAATGCCCCTGAAGGCCACCAGGGCACAGCCTCTGCAGTAATCCCAGTTTGTCATTGTGCAGCAATGTGAGAATCACGGGGGGGGGGGGGGCATGTGGCCAACGGCTGGCTGGCAGGCAGGCAGGCTGGCTCACTGACCATGTGCCTCACCGTGAAAATCTGTCCTGGCAGTTACAGTGTCAGTGTGTTGGAATGTGCTGATGTGGGGGAGAGGAAGGGGAGGGAGGACCGGAGGGTGAGGATGGTGGGCGGCGGGCGTGGGCTGATGGAGCGGATTGCAGTGACACCTCTGTTCCTCTGGTCGGCCCATCTGCTTAGAGAAATACACAAAACAGATATTCTGGTCTACTTTAACCAACTCTCTAACTACATTTGCAGCCGGTAAATTCCCAGTGTCACATCTCATTCATATTCTACAGCCATAAGCAGTTGTGGAAAGTACAAGTCTTTAGGCACTTGCACATTTCCGGTTTATGCTTCTGTATACTTCTACTCCACTGCGTGTTGGATAGAAATATTACACGTTTTGCTCAACACTCTATAGTTTCTCGTTACTTAAGTAAAGGATGGTGAAGGATACGTTCTTCCTTTCTGCAGCAATGACTTACAAACCTTAAGGGGAAATTCCACCATAAAGTGGATTGTATTTCCTCAGTGATGTCCAGTTCAGTTTGGATTAGTGGATTGAGTTAGTGAATAGTATAATACAGCAGTCCCACAATAAATCCTACCTGGATGAAGGTTACAGTTTTCAGTTTTGAATGGCGTTTCTATTATTTACTCTTCCCTCATCGATATAATGGGTTAGATTGATTGGAAAACACTTCTCAGTATGACACAGCTGAATTCAACATCACCATAAACTTCAGACAAAAACTATAAAACATTATAATCTTCATGACGGAGGATTTCCTGTAAGACAGTCGTATTAGACTGTATTAGTTTTAGTCAGGTGTACCAAAGAAAAAGATGACTGAGTGTATATTTCATGGTTGATTTTCCCTTTTATTCTGCAATAGTGTTATCTGCACTTGGTGTTTACCTTTTCCGTCGCTACATGATCAGTTCACTGATTTCTGTTTCCTATTAATCTTTTGCACAGTGAGCAAGTATAATACATTTCTGTATACATTAAACCCCCGGCTTATGTTATGCAATATGTTCCCAGTGTGCACCACATATAACAATTCAAAGTGCACCGTGACTTTTCAGATCATCGAATTCTTCTCTTATTTTAGAAACACCTAGATAATACTTCTCTTGAACTTTGACCTACAATACAACACAGCCCGCAGGCACCAGTGACGATACGTTAAACCTCAACCTTTCTGGGGACTGACTTCACTGCAAGGTAAAAGTAGCTTCACAGCACTTACATCAGCCCTCCCATGCTCTAATCTTAAAATAACCTTTTTCCTTCCATCACAACAATGCCACATTACACGAGTTAGCGTCACACCCCGCAGTCACGAGCCAGACAACCTTTCACACAGTGCCAAGTGGAACCGCAGGACCTGAGGTTATGAGCTGTTTTAAGTGCTTTAAAATACTATATGTCCTTAAAGCTCTCATTATATAGATTAATTAGTGTTGCCTGTGTGTTATATAAAGGTATACATGTTGACCTCAAACATTATATTTATTAAACTTGGTTATATTGATATACTGTTATATAGTTATGACAAGGAAATAAACAGTTTAAGTTCATTTAGTTTGCCTTAAAAGTTAAAAGTTTTATTATTATTATTTAAGTATCACAAATTGAGATGCTAAATCTTTAGCATGCGTACATCTCTACTGCCAACACACACAGTGACCATCCATTCATTCATGCATGTCCATCCATTTCTTTTGCCTTCTTATCTTCGTCTGGGTTTTGAGCTTTGGGTCAACCTAACCTGCATCGACTGTGGGAGGAAACCCACGTAGCAGAAGAACACATAAATGTACCGTGAGAGCAACAGAAAATAATAATGGGGAAACATTAAAATAACTGATGGAATGTTTTGTAATTGTTCCACTACTGATGGTATCTGTAAGGTTTTATAAAGCATTAAATAGAATAAAATCACATGGTCTGTCTCACATGAGAGGTTGAACTGGGTTGTGCAACTCAAGGACAACCTTCGCCTCCTCTCCTCTTGTGATCATGACTATGCACATTCAGAGGGGATTGCCTGATGACATCACCGTCATTCAACTCCGCAGAGATCACCTGCGTGAGACACAGTTGGAAAAGGAGAGGAGCGGGGAGTGTTTACACCGTCTTGCACAACAGATTGCATGACAGTGCCTCATTTCCAAAAATTTCCAAGAAGTTTCAGTCATGTGCTCTGCTGTAAATCACACCATATATTCTGGTCCCAGTGACAGAAGGAGTTAGCAACATAAATAGCAGGAAAACACCTGATGCAACCTTTGCTGTCTGAATAATACACACAGAACTCTTATATTACGAATATTCTTTGTAATGCAATATGTCAAATATAGACATTGCAAGTCCATATTCCTTCTTTAACTGTGCAGCATGTGTGCAATTGTCACATGCTCTTTTCTGGGAAGTCAGCTGGTGAAAATGCAAACTAAACTGTCCAACAAATCACTGAGAATTGGTGAAAAGGGAACCTGTTTGGATGAATGAACATGTTCCTGCTGACTGAGGCAGAAGCCTGTGCAGAGAGAGCGGTGAGGATTATTGTTCTCTTCAGCTCAGAGATGGCGCTGAGGCCACAGAGGCCAACATGACCCCTGTGATCCGCACGTGACTCCTCTTTTACAACTGCTAAAGGTCAGAATTCAGCTGGGCTTTACTAAAATTTCCAGAAATGAAAAAAAAAAGAAAACACATGTAGTTCTGGCTCCAAAAATACTTTTTATTGACAGCAATACATATGTGTATGTTGTATTCAGATTTTGCAAATAGTTAAGGTAAAAAATGAAACATAAATACACTTAAATATCATTAGAAATAACTTAAAATTGTAACAAAAGAACTATTTTACTTGTGGCAAAAAACCAGCTGGCATAGGAAACACTTAATACACAGAATGTCTTCACTGGATGTGTAGCCCTTCCCTTTTTAAATTATGACAATAGCAACACCAACATTAACAATTTAAATCAAATAAGTGAAATTGCAAAAGGTCCAGTGTTACAACAAGTGCTTTGTTTCTGCAGAGAGAGGCCGAGGCCTTGGTCCACTCAACAGCTCCATGTTCTGGTTTCTCCCCACTTTTCTGACTCGTCACAGAGGCTTTACCAAACAAATACATGATATAATCCTTCTGTACAGTGTCCAGCTTCACATTAAAAAGCACACATGCTTTTTTTTTCATTTCCACCTCATGACGATACAAGTGCCTCGCCATCTCATCTCGGTTGCAAATGCTGACAGACGCAACTCCAAACAGTCCTGTCCAAAGTGGAAATTCATCCTCCTGCCTTTTTTTTCTTTTAAATACATCCCATGTAGACAGCAGGGTCTTTTTTTTTCCTCCAAAATTTTCTTTCCCCATCAGCAGTGCTTTGGAATTTGATCTCTGGGTGGTAATATGTCCATCAGGGTTCACACCACTCTTCCTGTGCTGATAAAAGTCCTTTCACAGGTTTTTTACAGCTGAAAGTTCATCGTTCCGGCAAGTTGATGATAGGTACCCACTGGTCCATACAGCGGCTCTCTCTGCAGAATCGGTTCACTTTGCTCAAAGCAGGGTCCTTCCACGATGTAGAATGTGGGCTCTGAAAACATGAATAAAAAGAATAAATGATTTAAATGCTTTTACATGAGTACCTCTGCACTAAGTTATAAATAGTCCCTGTGTGTGCATATACAAGGTATTTCCTTCTGCTGAAATTCTTCAGGAGTCATATGAGGGAGGAGTCATACACATGTTTACCGAATGCACAAGAACAAGTACTGGCAAGTTCTTCCTTGAATAACAATTTCACTCATGTGCACGTGCCTCAACATCTTGTATAAAATCACTATCATCAATCGCTATCAAACATATCAATTGATGAGGAAAGATACTTACAGTGACCAGGACACAGTGAAGGTCCATAGGTTCACCCCCACTCTGTTTCCCACCTCCTCCTCCACCCAGTATTTCTGCCAGGCGCCTGGTGTTGTTGACTCTGAGGATGTTGATGTCATTTTCACAGCAGAAAGCCTGAATGAGGGTAAAGTGGATCTGCAGGGCCACATCTTTCACATCTTCGTCATCGGTAGCCAAGATGCACAAAACCACATTATCAGGGTCACTGAGGAGGGGGAGAGAAAACAAGACAGATATTCTTAGTCTCCTTATATAACAAAGCACAGTGTATTTCCTGTCACACATATGTAAGTAAACTAAACGTGTACATATATGTTAGAGGGTTTTTTTTTTTTACAGTGTTAAAGATCTTTAACAGCTGTCAGTAGGTCAGTAACTTAGTGTTAGCAGATATAACCTTGTACTTACACATTGAGTGATTTGGCAGCCTCGTACACACCGACTGTAATGCAGCCCTGTGGTAACGCAGAGGTGAGGACTTCTTCCAAAGCTTTCGCCACTGAATCCATTCTGCAACACAGAGGTATAGTTCAACGTTAACATCGTTACAACAAAAAAAACTTTCCACCGTCCGTTTGGTTTTTTTTTCTGCTAATGTTAGCTGGACTCCTAGCTAACCACCCAGCTACCGGCACAACTGGCAGATGTGCACAAGTTGTGTGTCGCCACGTAAAAAGGTTCAGTTTCGATCATGTCACGGTTGAAATCGCTTTGACAGCTGTAGGAAAGTGGAAAGACTTATTTAAGACAGCCAGGTCAAGTTTTCTGATACTTTTTTTGTTCAGCTACATCCTGAGTGCAGCGTTAGCTAACCTAGTTATCGGAGAGAGAGACGGACCGTGTCGCGACCACGTCTCAACAGTTAACAGATCAAACACTGAATATTAATATCTACAGTAGCTGTCAGGACGCTGCACGTTAGTAATTACAACAGCAAAAGCTCTGAAATCACCTTAATCTTGCATTAATCTGTTTAATGCATGTAATGTTGCTGCACACTAACAGTAATATGTTGGTAACGATCGGTTTGGCAGGTTGACAGCGTTAACGTTAAACACGCATCGACGTTACATCGGAGTAAATGTATATTTACCTTTCTTGAGAATAATCTCCACTTAGTTCTTCAAATGTCATGTTGTACATAAAATCCAAATCCACCTTAGAGCAGAGAGTACAGTACTGGGGAGTTATCCCGGTATCTTCTCGACTTGACACACTTTTTATCTTTGGTCAACTATGCTGCAACTGAGAGATAAATCTGGCAACTTCACATTAAAACCGTCTGGGACAATACAAGTCAGGCGAACATTTGCATAGCTGTGATCATTGGTCGCATGCTAATTTTCCGGGTGTGCTCTCAAGTAGGATTGGACGGACACGCACCACCAGGCGTGTCTGTCTCCAACCGAGTTACTACCGTAACTGCAGCTGTCTGACTGCTGGCCTCTAACATTTGGACGAAAAATAAAAATATACTCAGAAACCTGGCTGCAACACACCTCTTGCCCTGTTGGAATAACTTGTGCACATCTGTAACGTCAATTTTACTGGTGAACATCTAATACCCCTAAATCCTGCACACAAACACGTCTAACTTGACAGCAACGATGGTTTCTGACAGTGTAAGAACAACCTGAGAACACACGGGAATCTACATTTAAGATATAGTGAACTGGTGAATAAGTGAATTAATATCTGTTTCCTCGTCGTATCTAATAAAGTAATGGATGGGTAATGTGTTGCAGGACTCACCCTCGCTGCCGGACAGGACAGGACAGGTTTCAGGACAACTGCATGGCAACGGGACGCTGCTTCGGAAAGCTGCCCCGTGATTGGTCCGAATGCGGAACGTGCGAAAACCCATCGAAACCGCGCGCGAGATCCAAAGGACTGGCGCGAGAAAGTCAGGAGCTTGGAACCAATCCTAACCAAACTACTGTTACACACCTGACTTACTCCCGTTGGGCATTGATGAAAACTGGGTCAGATTCCTGGCTACAACTGTTTCCACTAAATACCACTTGTTTACCCTTTATTTTATCGCTGTCTCTATTTAGGTTTCTATTTGAATATAAAAGTAAAGTTAATATAACATGTATTGGCAATCCTGTTATGAATATGTTGAATGAAAATATTATTATTAATATAAAAAAATATTAATTCAAGAGTTTACTTAAAAAAAAAAGTACATGTTGAGCAGAATAGCCCCTTTAAAAGTGTTATTATACATATATAATATTATTGGAATATTATTACTTATGCATTAACACATAAGCAGTATTTTAGTATGACAACTGGTCAAGGTGGAGCTCATTTTTGCTACTTTATGTACTGTTGGGATTAATCTAACAAATCATCATGTTTTATAATTTAAGTATAACTGATGGTAATATGAGACTTTATGACACTGCAGATTTATACAATAGTTTGAAATCTGTTTCCCAACACTTTTGAACATATCTGTGGCAATGCATTTTACTCATTTGTTTTTCAAGGAAAGTTTTGTTGTAGTTCATCCAGTCAATGTGACATAACTGTCACTTCAACAACCCTGCTCAATGTTTGATTTTATTTTCATTTCCTGGTCACTGTGAGTGTCAATTTCATGATATTCTTTATATGCATGGGAAGTTACATCTACAAGATAAATAATAAATAAGGGCTGCATCAATTAATCTGAAATAATCAATTACCAAACTAGTTTCCAGTAGTTTCAGAGAAGCCAATTCATATCACTGTGATACATAGAAATGATATGATATGGAAGTTAAAATTGAATGTTATGCTGCCCCCTGGTGGCTGCAATCAGAACTCACTGAGAGACTGCAGCAGCACACAAACACTCTCCTCTGTTATGATTAATACATTGCACAGTGCATTAACCATGACAGAAGCTCTCTCTTCATGCACAGTGTTTACAGTTTGGGCTCTTTGGCTGTAACACAATCTGTGTGAGGTTGTTAGGCTGGTTTACTCTGTAATCCTTTAAATCACTTCTGTAACTTACTCTTACAGATGTGCTTTCTTAAACTGATTTTAATTACCTGTTACCTGTTAACCCTAGTAGTTATTTTAATAACATTTTCAATCTGTGCTTATGTACATATATATTCCGTTTCCAACCTGATTTCATTTACATATTTACACCCTGATGGCAGGTGATGAGACTGAATAAAAGATTGTAGCTGCTGGACTTTCCAGTAAGAGGCAGCACTAGCACACGTCACACACATGCACTGCATGACTCTTCTCTGCTAATGTCTGTCTGTTTATTGCACTTTTAAATTCCTCTGTTGATTTTTTGTCTCATCATGTTCTACATTTCTTTTTACACCCTTTGAACAACCATCAGCATAAGGTCTTCATTGAATACTTGGCCACTGCGCTCACTTGTCACAACTTTCCTAAGAGTTTCTGTGTCCATACGATTTCAGACACCATATCATCTCTAAACCTTGATGTTAGTTAAACGCATGGATTGTAAAGGAATCGTCCAGACATTCACGCATAGATGATCAGTATAGACGGCGAAGACTTTACGTGAGGCTCTTGGGTCACACTGTTGCTCTTACCGGAGGAGACGCTCAGGACACAGCTGCGTCCCTGCGGTGATAGGGCTGGAGACAAGGCTGATGACAGAGACCTTGGATGGTCAGTAACAAACGAATGTCTTTTTTTGAAACCAGCATATAGTCGGGTGTATATCATGCTTGATTGTTATGTTTAACAAACCAACAGAATGCCCACACATCCCTCTGTGTCCTGAGATATGAGCAAACATGGGCATGGGTTGTTTCTGGGAATGTTGAGAACTGAATAAAGACTAACCACAGGGGACCTTTCACGTCGACTCGAGGTGGCATCATGCACTGCAACATGTACTGATGATACCTCTGTTATGCTTGGCCAAGTTTCAATAAACATCTTCAACGTGAGGCATCCTGGGCTCCGTCAGACTTTCTTCATTGAGGCCTTAACCATCCATAATAAGTAAGAATCTCCCCAACGTGAATGTGATGCACTATGCCACCCATGGTTGAACGTCTCGTTTGTCAGTTGGCCCGTGTCCTGGAGTCTCTGCTCGCGTGTTGCGCATACATTGTGAGTAAATGCAAGTAGCAGTAGCTAACTATTTAGTTGTTTAATACACTTTATTTTCTTAACTTCATAATTTCTGAATTAGATTGTGTCAAGAATACACAGATGAATGCTAATGTTAGGTAGTTTCTAACTTTTTCCTGAAGTTACAGTTTAGCTAACTGATGTTAGCTAGCGCCCTTTGATTTTCAGTGTTGGCTTGGTATTTCATTACCAATATAAAAATGCCATATATTATCTATTTTAAGCAAAAACAGACAATGGAGGATTAGTTGATGTGGAGATACACTTTGACATTACATTTCATGCATTACAATACTATGATGTTTTGTTGACATTTTATGCCTTACTATACTGTGACTTTTTTGTGCTTTATTATAGTATGATGTGTTTTGACGTTTTTAAACTTATTATACTGTGACATTTCATGCCCTACTATACTATGACATCTTTATGACATTTCATGCCGTATTTTAGTATGACCTTTTTTTTCGACATTTTTATGCCTTACTATACTATGACGTCTTTAAGACTTTTTTATGCCTTATTATACTATGACATTTTTATGCCTTATTATACTATTACATTTCATGCATTACAATACTAGGATGTTTTAATGACATTTCATGCCTTACTATACTTTTTTTTTTTGACATTTTAGGCCTTACTATACTGTGACTTTTTTGTGCCTTATTATAGTATGATGTTTTTTGACATTTTTATGCCTTATTATAGTATGACTTTTTTGACATTTTTATGCCTTATTATAGTATGATGTGTTTTGACATTTTCATACCTTGTTATACTGTGACATTTCATGCCTTACTATGACGTTTTTTATGACTTTTTTATGCCTTACTATACTATGACTTTTTTATGCCTTACTATACCATGACATTTTTATGCCTTATTATACTATTACATTTCATGCATTACAATACTATGATGTTTTTATGACATTTCATGCGTTAATATACTAATATGTTTTTTTGACATTTTTTGCCTTACTATACTATGACTTTTTTATGCCTTATTATAGTATGATGTGTTTTGACATTTTTATGCCTTATTATACTGTGACATTTGATGCCTTATTATACTATGACGTCTTTACGACATTTGACACCTTATTATAGTATGACGTTTTTTAAACTTTTTTATGCCTTACTATACTATGACGTTTTTATGACTTTTTTATGCCTTACTATACCATGACATTTCATGCCTTATTTTAGTATGACCTTTTTTTCTTGACATTTTTATGCCTTATTATACTATTACATTTCATGCATTACAATACTATGATGTTTTTATGACATTTCATTCATTATGAAGCTATTATGTTTTTTGACATTTTTTGCCTTACTATACTATGACTTTTTTATGCCTTATTATAGTATGATGTGTTTTGACATTTTTATGCCTTATTATACCATGACGTTTTTATGCCTTATTATACCATGACGTTTTTATGCCTTATTATACTATTACATTTGATGCCTTACTATACTATGATGTTTTTATGACATTTCATTCATTATGAAGCTATTATGTTTTTTGACATTTTTTGCCTTACTATACTATGACTTTTTTATGCCTTATTATAGTATGATGTGTTTATGACTTTTTTATGCCTTACTATACAATGACATTTTTATGCCTTATTATACTATTACATTTCATGCATTACAATACTATGATGTTTTTATGACATTTCATGCGTTAATATACTAATATGTTTTTTTGACATTTTTTGCCTTACTATACTATGACTTTTTTATGCCTTACTATACTATGACGTTTTTATGAATTTTTTATGCCTTACTATACCATGACATTTTTATGCCTTATTATACTATTGCATTTCATGCATTACAATACTATGATGTTTTTATGACATTTCATGCGTTAATATACTAATATGTTTTTTTGACATTTTTTGCCTTACTATACTATGACTTTTTTATGCCTTATTATAGTATGATGTGTTTTGACATTTTTATGCCTTATTATACCATGACGTTTTTATGCCTTATTATACTATTACATTTGATGCCTTACTATACTATGATGTTTTTTGACATTTCATTCATTATGAAGCTATTATGTTTTTTGACATTTTTTGCCTTACTATACTATGACGTTTTTATGACTTTTTTATGCCTTATTATACCATGACGTTTTTATGCCTTATTATACTATTACATTTGATGCCTTACTATACTATGATGTTTTTATGACATTTCATTCATTATGAAGCTATTATGTTTTTTGACATTTTTTGCCTTACTATACTATGACGTTTCTATGCCTTATTATAGTATGATGTGTTTTGACATTTTTATGCCTTATTATACCATGACGTTTTTATGCCTTATTATACTATTACATGTCATGCATTACAATACTATGATGTTTTTATGACATTTCATGCGTTAATATACTAATATGTTTTTTTGACATTTTATGCCTTACTATACTATGACGTTTTTATGACTTTTTTATGCCTTACTATACCATGACATTTTTATGCCTTATTATACTATTGCATTTCATGCATTACAATACTATGATGTTTTTATGACATTTCATGCGTTACTATACTATGATGTTTTTATGACATTTTTTGCCTTACTATACTATGACTTTTTTATGCCTTATTATAGTATGATGTGTTTTGACATTTTTATGCCTTATTATACCATGACGTTTTTATGCCTTATTATACTATTACATTTCATGCATTACAATACTATGACGTTTTTATACTGTGACATTTGATGCCTTACTATACTATGACGTCTTTATGACATTTGACACCTTATTATAGTATGACGTTTTTTAAACTTTTTTATGCCTTACTATACTATGACGTTTTTATGACTTTTTTATGCCTTACTATACCATGACATTTTTATGCCTTATTATACTATTACATTTCATGCATTACAATACTATGATGTTTTTATGACATTTCATGCGTTAATATACTAATATGTTTTTTTGACATTTTTTGCCTTACTATACTATGACTTTTTTATGCCTTACTATACTATGACGTTTTTATGACTTTTTTATGCCTTATTATACCATGACGTTTTTATGCCTTATTATACTATTACATTTGATGCCTTACTATACTATGATGTTTTTATGACATTTCATTCATTATGAAGCTATTATGTTTTTTGTCATTTTTTGCCTTACTATACTATGACGTTTTTATGCCTTATTATAGTATGATGTGTTTTGACATTTTTATGCCTTATTATACCATGACGTTTTTATGCCTTATTATACTATTACATTTCATGCATTACAATACTATGATGTTTTTATGACATTTCATGCGTTAATATACTAATATGTTTTTTTGACATTTTATGCCTTACTATACTATGACGTTTTTATGACTTTTTTATGCCTTATTATACCATGACGTTTTTATGCCTTATTATACTATTACATTTCATGCATTACAATACTATGATGTTTTTATGACATTTCATGCGTTAATATACTAATATGTTTTTTTGACATTTTTATGCCTTACTATACTATGACGTTTTTATGACTTTTTTATGCCTTACTATACCATGACATTTTTATGCCTTATTATACTATTACATTTCATGCATTACAATACTATGATGTTTTTATGACATTTCATGCGTTAATATACTAATATGTTTTTTTGACATTTTATGCCTTACTATACTATGAAGTTTTTATGACTTTTTTATGCCTTACTATACCATGACATTTTTATGCCTTATTATACTATTACATTTCATGCATTACAATACTATGATGTTTTTATGACATTTCATGCGTTACTATACTATGATGTTTTTATGACATTTTTTGCCTTACTATACTATGACTTTTTTATGCCTTATTATAGTATGATGTGTTTTGACATTTTTATGCCTTATTATACCATGCCGTTTTTATGCCTTATTATACTATTACATTTCATGCATTACAATACTATGATGTTTTTATGACATTTCATGCGTTAATATACTAATATGTTTTTTTGACATTTTATGCCTTACTATACTATGACGTTTTTATGACTTTTTTATGCCTTACTATACCATGACATTTTTATGCCTTATTATACTATTACATTTCATGCATTACAATACTATGATGTTTTTATGACATTTCATGCGTTAATATACTAATATGTTTTTTTGACATTTTATGCCTTACTATACTATGACGTTTTTATGACTTTTTTATGCCTTACTATACCATGACATTTTTATGCCTTATTATACTATTGCATTTCATGCATTACAATACTATGATGTTTTTATGACATTTCATGCGTTACTATACTATGATGTTTTTATGACATTTTTTGCCTTACTATACTATGACTTTTTTATGCCTTATTATAGTATGATGTGTTTTGACATTTTTATGCCTTATTATACCATGACGTTTTTATGCCTTATTATACTATTACATTTCATGCATTACAATACTATGATGTTTTTATGACATTTCATGCGTTAATATACTAATATATTTTTTTGACATTTTTTGCCTTACTATACTATGACTTTTTTATGCCTTACTATACTATGACGTTTTTATGACTTTTTTATGCCTTACTATACCATGACATTTTTATGCCTTATTATACTATTACATTTCATGCATTACAATACTATGATGTTTTTATGACATTTCATGCGTTAATATACTAATATGTTTTTTTGACATTTTATGCCTTACTATACTATGAAGTTTTTATGACTTTTTTATGCCTTACTATACCATGACATTTTTATGCCTTATTATACTATTACATTTCACACATTACAATACTATGATGTTTTTATGACATTTCATGCGTTAATATACTAATATGTTTTTTTGACATTTTTTGCCTTACTATACTATGACTTTTTTATGCCTTACTATACTATGACGTTTTCATGACTTTTTTATGCCTTACTATACCATGACATTTTTATGCCTTATTATACTATTACATTTCATTCATTACAATACTATGATGTTTTTATGACATTTCATGCGTTAATATACTAATATGTTTTTTTGACATTTTATGCCTTACTATACTATGACGTTTTTATGACTTTTTTATGCCTTACTATACCATGACATTTTTATGCCTTATTATACTATTACATTTCATGCATTACAATACTTTGATGTTTTTATGACATTTCATGCGTTAATATACTAATATGTTTTTTTGACATTTTTTGCCTTACTATACTATGACTTTTTTATGCCTTACTATACTATGACGTTTTGATGACTTTTTTATGCCTTACTATACCATGACATTTTTATGCCCTATTATACTATTACATTTCATGCATTACAATACTATGATGTTTTTATGACATTTCATGCGTTAATATACTAATATGTTTTTTTGACATTTTTTGCCTTACTATACTATGACTTTTTTATGCCTTACTATACTATGACGTTTTTATGACTTTTTTATGCCTTACTATACTATGACGTTTTTATGACTTTTTTATGCCTTACTATACCATGACATTTTTATGCCTTATTATACTATTACATTTCATGCATTACAATACTATGATGTTTTTATGACATTTCATGCGTTAATATACTAATATATTTTTTTGACATTTTTTGCCTTACTATACTATGACTTTTTTATGCCTTACTATACTATGACGTTTTTATGACTTTTTTATGCCTTACTATACCATGACATTTTTATGCCTTATTATACTATTACATTTCATGCATTACAATACTATGATGTTTTTATGACATTTCATGCGTTAATATACTAATATGTTTTTTTGACATTTTTGCCTTACTATACTATGACTTTTTTATGCCTTACTATACTATGACGTTTTTATGACTTTTTTATGCCTTACTATACCATGACATTTTTATGCCCTATTATACTATTACATTTGATGCCTTACTATACTATGATGTTTTTATGACATTTTATGCCTTACTATACTATGATGTTTTTTTGACATTTTTTGCCTTACTATACTATGACTTTTTTATGCCTTATTATAGTATGATGTGTTTTGACATTTTTATGCCTTATTATACCATGACGTTTTTATGCCTTATTATACTATTACATTTGATGCCTTACTATACTATGATGTTTTTATGACATTTCATTCATTATGAAGCTATTATGTTTTTTGACATTTTTTGCCTTACTATACTATGACGTTTTTATGCCTTATTATAGTATGATGTGTTTTGACATTTTTATGCCTTATTATACCATGACGTTTTTATGCCTTATTATACCATGACGTTTTTATGCCTTATTATACTATTACATTTCATGCATTACAATACTATGATGTTTTTATGACATTTCATGCGTTAATATACTAATATGTCTTTTTGACATTTTATGCTTTACTATACTATGACGTTTTTATGACTTTTTTATGCCTTACTATACCATGACATTTTTATGCCTTATTATACTATTACATTTCATGCATTACAATACTATGATGTTTTTATGACATTTCATGCGTTAATATACTAATATGTTTTTTTGACATTTTTTGCCTTACTATACTATGACTTTTTTATGCCTTACTATACTATGACGTTTTTATGACTTTTTTATGCTTTACTATACCATGACATTTTTATGCCCTATTATACTATTACATTAATGCATTACAATACTATGATGTTTTTATGACATTTCATGCGTTAATATACTAATATATTTTTTTGACATTTTTTGCCTTACTATACTATGACTTTTTTATGCCTTACTATACTATGACGTTTTTATGCCTTATTATAGTATGATGTGTTTTGACATTTTTATGCCTTATTATACCATGACGTTTTTATGCCTTATTATACTATTACATTTCATGCATTACAATACTATGATGTTTTTATGACATTTCATGCGTTAATATACTAATATATTTTTTTGACATTTTTTGCCTTACTATACTATGACTTTTTTATGCCTTACTATACTATGACGTTTTTATGACTTTTTTATGCCTTACTATACCATGACATTTTTATGCCTTATTATACTATTACATTTCATGCATTACAATACTATGATGTTTTTATGACATTTCATGCGTTAATATACTAATATGTTTTTTTGACATTTTTTGCCTTACTATACTATGACTTTTTTATGCCTTACTATACTATGACGTTTTTATGACTTTTTTATGCCTTACCATACCATGACATTTTTATTCCCTATTATACTCTTACATTTCATGCATTACAATACTATGATGTTTTTATGACATTTCATGCGTTACTATACTATGATGTTTTTTTGACATTTTTTGCCTTACTATACTATGACTTTTTTATGCCTTATTATAGTATGATGTGTTTTGACATTTTTATGCCTTATTATACCATGACGTTTTTATGCCTTATTATACTATTACATTTGATGCCTTACTATACTATGATGTTTTTATGACATTTCATTCATTATGAAGCTATTATGTTTTTTGACATTTTTTGCCTTACTATACTATGACGTTTTTATGCCTTATTATAGTATGATGTGTTTTGACATTTTTATGCCTTATTATACCAAGACGTTTTTATGCCTTATTATACCATGACGTTTTTATGCCTTATTATACTATTACATTTCATGCATTACAATACTATGATGTTTTTATGACATTTCATGCGTTAATATACTAATATGTCTTTTTGACATTTTATGCCTTACTATACTATGACGTTTTTATGACTTTTTTATGCCTTACTATACCATGACATTTTTATGCCTTATTATACTATTACATTTCATGCATTACAATACTATGATGTTTTTATGACATTTCATGCGTTAATATACTAATATGTTTTTTTGACATTTTTTGCCTTACTATACTATGACTTTTTTATGCCTTACTATACTATGACGTTTTTATGACTTTTTTATGCTTTACTATACCATGACATTTTTATGCCCTATTATACTATTACATTAATGCATTACAATACTATGATGTTTTTATGACATTTCATGCGTTAATATACTAATATATTTTTTTGACATTTTTTGCCTTACTATACTATGACTTTTTTATGCCTTACTATACTATGACGTTTTTATGACTTTTTTATGCCTTACTATACCATGACATTTTTATGCCTTATTATACTCTTACATTTCATGCATTACAATACTATGATGTTTTTATGACATTTCATGCGTTACTATACTATGATGTTTTTTTGACATTTTTTGCCTTACTATACTATGACTTTTTTATGCCTTATTATAGTATGATGTGTTTTGACATTTTTATGCCTTATTATACCATGACGTTTTTATGCCTTATTATACTATTACATTTGATGCCTTACTATACTATGATGTTTTTATGACATTTCATTCATTATGAAGCTATTATGTTTTTTGACATTTTTTGCCTTACTATACTATGACGTTTTTATGCCTTATTATAGTATGATGTGTTTTGACATTTTTATGCCTTATTATACCATGACGTTTTTATGCCTTATTATACCATGACGTTTTTATGCCTTATTATACTATTACATTTCATGCATTACAATACTATGATGTTTTTATGACATTTCATGCGTTAATATACTAATATGTCTTTTTGACATTTTATGCCTTACTATACTATGACGTTTTTATGACTTTTTTATGCCTTACTATACCATGACATTTTTATGCCTTATTATACTATTACATTTCATGCATTACAATACTATGATGTTTTTATGACATTTCATGCGTTAATATACTAATATGTTTTTTTGACATTTTTTGCCTTACTATACTATGACTTTTTTATGCCTTACTATACTATGACGTTTTTATGACTTTTTTATGCTTTACTATACCATGACATTTTTATGCCCTATTATACTATTACATTAATGCATTACAATACTATGATGTTTTTATGACATTTCATGCGTTAATATACTAATATATTTTTTTGACATTTTTTGCCTTACTATACTATGACTTTTTTATGCCTTACTATACTATGACGTTTTTATGCCTTATTATAGTATGATGTGTTTTGACATTTTTATGCCTTATTATACCATGACGTTTTTATGCCTTATTATACTATTACATTTCATGCATTACAATACTATGATGTTTTTATGACATTTCATGCGTTAATATACTAATATATTTTTTTGACATTTTTTGCCTTACTATACTATGACTTTTTTATGCCTTACTATACTATGACGTTTTTATGACTTTTTTATGCCTTACTATACCATGACATTTTTATGCCTTATTATACTATTACATTTCATGCATTACAATACTATGATGTTTTTATGACATTTCATGCGTTAATATACTAATATGTTTTTTTGACATTTTTTGCCTTACTATACTATGACTTTTTTATGCCTTACTATACTATGACGTTTTTATGACTTTTTTATGCCTTACTATACCATGACATTTTTATGCCTTATTATACTATTACATTTCTTGCATTACAATACTAAGATGTTTTTATGACATTTCATGCGTTAATATACTATGATGTTTTTTTGACATTTTTTGCCTTACTATACTATGACTTTTTTATGCCTTATTATTACTATACTATGATGTTTTTTTGACATTTTTATGCCTTATTATACCATGACGTTTTTATGCCTTATTATACTATTACATTTCATGCGTTAATATACTAATATGTTTTTTTGACATTTTTATGCCTTATTATAGTATGACGTTTTTTAAACTTTTTTATGCCTTACTATACTATGACGTTTTTATGCCTTATTATAGTATGATGTGTTTATGACTTTTTTATGCCTTACTATACTATGACTTTTTTATGCCTTACTATACTATGACGTTTTTATGACTTTTTTATGCCTTACTATACCATGACATTTTTATGCCTTATTATACTATTACATTTCATGCATTACAATACTATGATGTTTTTATGACATTTCATGCGTTAATATACTAATATATTTTTTTGACATTTTTTGCCTTACTATACTATGACTTTTTTATGCCTTACTATACTATGACGTTTTTATGACTTTTTTATGCCTTACTATACCATGACATTTTTATGCCTTATTATACTATTACATTTCATGCATTACAATACTATGATGTTTTTATGACATTTCATGCGTTAATATACTAATATGTTTTTTTGACATTTTTTGCCTTACTATACTATGACTTTTTTATGCCTTACTATACTATGACGTTTTTATGACTTTTTTATGCCTTACTATACCATGACATTTTTATGCCCTATTATACTATTACATTAATGCATTACAATACTATGATGTTTTTATGACATTTCATGCGTTAATATACTAATATATTTTTTTGACATTTTTTGCCTTACTATACTATGACTTTTTTATGCCTTACTATACTATGACGTTTTTATGCCTTATTATAGTATGATGTGTTTTGACATTTTTATGCCTTACTATACTATGATGTTTTTATGACATTTCATGCGTTAATATACTAATATATTTTTTTGACATTTTTATGCCTTACTATACTATGACTTTTTTATGCCTTACTATACTATGATGTTTTTATGACATTTCATGCGTTAATATACTAATATGTTTTTTTGACATTTTTTGCCTTACTATACTATGACTTTTTTATGCCTTACTATACTATGACGTTTTTATGACTTTTTTATGCCTTACTATACCATGACATTTTTATGCCTTATTATACTATTACATTTCATGCATTACAATACTATGATGTTTTTATGACATTTCATGCGTTAATATACTAATATGTTTTTTTGACATTTTTTGCCTTACTATACTATGACTTTTTTATGCCTTACTATACTATGACGTTTTTATGACTTTTTTATGCCTTACCATACCATGACATTTTTATTCCCTATTATACTCTTACATTTCATGCATTACAATACTATGATGTTTTTATGACATTTCATGCGTTACTATACTATGATGTTTTTTTGACATTTTTTGCCTTACTATACTATGACTTTTTTATGCCTTATTATAGTATGATGTGTTTTGACATTTTTATGCCTTATTATACCATGACGTTTTTATGCCTTATTATACTATTACATTTGATGCCTTACTATACTATGATGTTTTTATGACATTTCATTCATTATGAAGCTATTATGTTTTTTGACATTTTTTGCCTTACTATACTATGACGTTTTTATGCCTTATTATAGTATGATGTGTTTTGACATTTTTATGCCTTATTATACCATGACTTTTTTATGCCTTACTATACCATGACATTTTTATGCCTTATTATACTATTACATTTCATGCATTACAATACTATGATGTTTTTATGACATTTCATGCGTTAATATACTAATATGTTTTTTTGACATTTTATGCCTTACTATACTATGACGTTTTTATGACTTTTTTATGCCTTACTATACCATGACATTTTTATGCCTTATTATACTATTACATTTCATGCATTACAATACTATGATGTTTTTATGACATTTCATGCGTTAATATACTAATATGTTTTTTTGACATTTTTTGCCTTACTATACTATGACTTTTTTATGCCTTACTATACTATGACGTTTTTATGACTTTTTTATGCTTACTATACCATGACATTTTTATGCCCTATTATACTATTACATTAATGCATTACAATACTATGATGTTTTTATGACATTTCATGCGTTAATATACTAATATATTTTTTTGACATTTTTTGCCTTACTATACTATGACTTTTTTATGCCTTACTATACTATGACGTTTTTATGCCTTATTATAGTATGATGTGTTTTGACATTTTTATGCCTTATTATACCATGACGTTTTTATGCCTTATTATACTATTACATTTCATGCATTACAATACTATGATGTTTTTATGACATTTCATGCGTTAATATACTAATATATTTTTTTGACATTTTTTGCCTTACTATACTATGACTTTTTTATGCCTTACTATACTATGACGTTTTTATGACTTTTTTATGCCTTACTATACCATGACATTTTTATGCCTTATTATACTATTACATTTCATGCATTACAATACTATGATGTTTTTATGACATTTCATGCGTTAATATACTAATATGTTTTTTTGACATTTTTTGCCTTACTATACTATGACTTTTTTATGCCTTACTATACTATGACGTTTTTATGACTTTTTTATGCCTTACCATACCATGACATTTTTATTCCCTATTATACTCTTACATTTCATGCATTACAATACTATGATGTTTTTATGACATTTCATGCGTTACTATACTATGATGTTTTTTTGACATTTTTTGCCTTACTATACTATGACTTTTTTATGCCTTATTATAGTATGATGTGTTTTGACATTTTTATGCCTTATTATACCATGACGTTTTTATGCCTTATTATACTATTACATTTGATGCCTTACTATACTATGATGTTTTTATGACATTTCATTCATTATGAAGATATTATGTTTTTTGACATTTTTTGCCTTACTATACTATGACGTTTTTATGCCTTATTATAGTATGATGTGTTTTGACATTTTTTGCCTTACTATACTATGACTTTTTTATGCCTTACTATACTATGACGTTTTTATGACTTTTTTATGCCTTACTATACCATGACATTTTTATGCCTTATTATACTATTACATTTCATGCATTACAATACTATGATGTTTTTATGACATTTCATGCGTTAATATACTAATATATTTTTTTGACATTTTTTGCCTTACTATACTATGACTTTTTTATGCCTTACTATACTATGACGTTTTTATGACTTTTTTATGCCTTACTATACCATGACATTTTTATGCCTTATTATACTATTACATTTCATGCATTACAATACTATGATGTTTTTATGACATTTCATGCGTTAATATACTAATATGTTTTTTTGACATTTTTTGCCTTACTATACTATGACTTTTTTATGCCTTACTATACTATGACGTTTTTTGACTTTTTTATGCTTTACTATACCATGACATTTTTATGCCCTATTATACTATTACATTAATGCATTACAATACTATGATGTTTTTATGACATTTCATGCGTTAATATACTAATATATTTTTTTGACATTTTTTGCCTTACTATACTATGACTTTTTTATGCCTTACTATACTATGACGTTTTTATGCCTTATTATAGTATGATGTGTTTTGACATTTTTATGCCTTATTATACCATGACGTTTTTATGCCTTATTATACTATTACATTTCATGCATTACAATACTATGATGTTTTTATGACATTTCATGCGTTAATATACTAATATATTTTTTTGACATTTTTTGCCTTACTATACTATGACTTTTTTATGCCTTACTATACTATGACGTTTTTATGACTTTTTTATGCCTTACTATACCATGACATTTTTATGCCTTATTATACTATTACATTTCATGCATTACAATACTATGATGTTTTTATGACATTTCATGCGTTAATATACTAATATGTTTTTTTGACATTTTTTGCCTTACTATACTATGACTTTTTTATGCCTTACTATACTATGACGTTTTTATGACTTTTTTATGCCTTACCATACCATGACATTTTTATTCCCTATTATACTCTTACATTTCATGCATTACAATACTATGATGTTTTTATGACATTTCATGCGTTACTATACTATGATGTTTTTTTGACATTTTTTGCCTTACTATACTATGACTTTTTTATGCCTTATTATAGTATGATGTGTTTATGACTTTTTTATGCCTTACTATACTATGATGTTTTTATGACATTTCATGCGTTACTATACTATGATATTTTTTTGACATTTCATGCGTTACTATACTATGATGTTTTTATGACATTTCATTCATTATGAAGCTATTATGTTTTTTGACATTTTTTGCCTTACTATACTATGACGTTTTTATGCCTTATTATAGTATGATGTGTTTTGACATTTTTTGCCTTACTATACTATGACTTTTTTATGCCTTACTATACTATGACGTTTTTATGACTTTTTTATGCCTTACTATACCATGACATTTTTATGCCTTATTATACTATTACATTTCATGCATTACAATACTATGATGTTTTTATGACATTTCATGCGTTAATATACTAATATATTTTTTTGACATTTTTTGCCTTACTATACTATGACTTTTTTATGCCTTACTATACTATGACGTTTTTATGACTTTTTTATGCCTTACTATACCATGACATTTTTATGCCTTATTATACTATTACATTTCATGCATTACAATACTATGATGTTTTTATGACATTTCATGCGTTAATATACTAATATGTTTTTTTGACATTTTTTGCCTTACTATACTATGACTTTTTTATGCCTTACTATACTATGACGTTTTTATGACTTTTTTATGCTTTACTATACCATGACATTTTTATGCCCTATTATACTATTACATTAATGCATTACAATACTATGATGTTTTTATGACATTTCATGCGTTAATATACTAATATATTTTTTTGACATTTTTTGCCTTACTATACTATGACTTTTTTATGCTTACTATACTATGACGTTTTTATGCCTTATTATAGTATGATGTGTTTTGACATTTTTATGCCTTATTATACCATGACGTTTTTATGCCTTATTATACTATTACATTTCATGCATTACAATACTATGATGTTTTTATGACATTTCATGCGTTAATATACTAATATATTTTTTTGACATTTTTTGCCTTACTATACTATGACTTTTTTATGCCTTACTATACTATGACGTTTTTATGACTTTTTTATGCCTTACTATACCATGACATTTTTATGCCTTATTATACTATTACATTTCATGCATTACAATACTATGATGTTTTTATGACATTTCATGCGTTAATATACTAATATGTTTTTTTGACATTTTTTGCCTTACTATACTATGACTTTTTTATGCCTTACTATACTATGACGTTTTTATGACTTTTTTATGCCTTACCATACCATGACATTTTTATTCCCTATTATACTCTTACATTTCATGCATTACAATACTATGATGTTTTTATGACATTTCATGCGTTACTATACTATGATGTTTTTTTGACATTTTTTGCCTTACTATACTATGACTTTTTTATGCCTTATTATAGTATGATGTGTTTTGACATTTTTATGCCTTATTATACCATGACGTTTTTATGCCTTATTATACTATTACATTTGATGCCTTACTATACTATGATGTTTTTATGACATTTCATTCATTATGAAGCTATTATGTTTTTTGACATTTTTTGCCTTACTATACTATGACGTTTTTATGCCTTATTATAGTATGATGTGTTTTGACATTTTTATGCCTTATTATACCATGACGTTTTTATGCCTTATTATACCATGACGTTTTTATGCCTTATTATACTATTACATTTCATGCATTACAATACTATGATGTTTTTATGACATTTCATGCGTTAATATACTAATATGTCTTTTTGACATTTTATGCCTTACTATACTATGACGTTTTTATGACTTTTTTATGCCTTACTATACCATGACATTTTTATGCCTTATTATACTATTACATTTCATGCATTACAATACTATGATGTTTTTATGACATTTCATGCGTTAATATACTAATATGTTTTTTTGACATTTTTTGCCTTACTATACTATGACTTTTTTATGCCTTACTATACTATGACGTTTTTATGACTTTTTTATGCTTTACTATACCATGACATTTTTATGCCCTATTATACTATTACATTAATGCATTACAATACTATGATGTTTTTATGACATTTCATGCGTTAATATACTAATATATTTTTTTGACATTTTTTGCCTTACTATACTATGACTTTTTTATGCCTTACTATACTATGACGTTTTTATGCCTTATTATAGTATGATGTGTTTTGACATTTTTATGCCTTACTATACTATGACGTTTTTATGACTTTTTTATGCCTTACTATACCATGACATTTTTATGCCTTATTATACTCTTACATTTCATGCATTACAATACTATGATGTTTTTATGACATTTCATGCGTTAATATACTAATATGTTTTTTTGACATTTTTTGCCTTACTATACTATGACTTTTTTATGCCTTATTATAGTATGATGTGTTTTGACATTTTTATGCCTTATTATACCATGACGTTTTTATGCCTTATTATACTATTACATTTGATGCCTTACTATACTATGATGTTTTTATGACATTTCATTCATTATGAAGCTATTATGTTTTTTGACATTTTTTGCCTTACTATACTATGACGTTTTTATGCCTTATTATAGTATGATGTGTTTTGACATTTTTATGCCTTATTATACCATGACGTTTTTATGCCTTATTATACCATGACGTTTTTATGCCTTATTATACTATTACATTTCATGCATTACAATACTATGATGTTTTTATGACATTTCATGGGTTAATATACTAATATGTCTTTTTGACATTTTATGCCTTACTATACTATGACGTTTTTATGACTTTTTTATGCCTTACTATACCATGACATTTTTATGCCTTATTATACTATTACATTTCATGCATTACAATACTATGATGTTTTTATGACATTTCATGCGTTAATATACTAATATGTTTTTTTGACATTTTTTGCCTTACTATACTATGACTTTTTTATGCCTTACTATACTATGACGTTTTTATGACTTTTTTATGCTTTACTATACCATGACATTTTTATGCCCTATTATACTATTACATTAATGCATTACAATACTATGATGTTTTTATGACATTTCATGCGTTAATATACTAATATATTTTTTTGACATTTTTTGCCTTACTATACTATGACTTTTTTATGCCTTACTATACCATGACATTTTTATGCCTTATTATAGTATGATGTGTTTTGACATTTTTATGCCTTATTATACCATGACGTTTTTATGCCTTATTATACTATTACATTTGATGCCTTACAATACTATGATGTTTTTATGACATTTCATGCGTTAATATACTAATATGTCTTTTTGACTTTTTTATGCCTTACTATACTATGACGTTTTTATGACTTTTTTATGCCTTACTATACCATGACATTTTTATGCCTTATTATACTATTACATTTCATGCATTACAATACTATGATGTTTTTATGACATTTCATGCGTTAATATACTAATATGTTTTTTTGACATTTTTTGCCTTACTATACTATGACTTTTTTATGCCTAACTATACTATGACGTTTTTATGACTTTTTTATGCCTTACTATACCATGACATTTTTATGCCCTATTATACTATTACATTTCATGCATTACAATACTATGATGTTTTTATGACATTTCATGCGTTAATATACTAATATGTTTTTTTGACATTTTTTGCCTTACTATACTATGACTTTTTTATGCCTTACTATACTATGACGTTTTTATGCCTTATTATAGTATGATGTGTTTTGACATTTTTATGCCTTATTATACCATGACGTTTTTATGCCTTATTATACTATTACATTTCATGCATTACAATACTATGATGTTTTTATGACATTTCATGCGTTAATATACTAATATATTTTTTTGACATTTTTTGCCTTACTATACTATGACTTTTTTATGCCTTACTATACTATGACGTTTTTATGACTTTTTTATGCCTTACTATACCATGACATTTTTATGCCTTATTATACTATTACATTTCATGCATTACAATACTATGATGTTTTTATGACATTTCATGCGTTAATATACTAATATGTTTTTTTGACATTTTTTGCCTTACTATACTATGACTTTTTTATGCCTTACTATACTATGACGTTTTTATGACTTTTTTATGCCTTACTATACCATGACATTTTTATGCCTTATTATACTATTACATTTCATGCATTACAATACTATGATGTTTTTATGACATTTCATGCGTTAATATACTAATATGTTTTTTTGACATTTTTTGCCTTACTATACTATGACTTTTTTATGCCTTACTATACTATGACGTTATTATGACTTTTTTATGCCTTACTATACCATGACATTTTTATGCCTTATTATACTATTACATTTCATGCCTTACTATAGTAATATGTTTTTTTGACTTTTTTATGCCTACTATACTATGACTTTTTTATGACTTACTATACTATGACATCTTTACGAAATTTGACGCCTTTTTATAGTTTGACCTTTTTTGACTTTTTTATGACTTTTTTATGACTTTTTTATGCCTTACTATACTATGACGTTTTTATGACTTTTTTGAGCTTTATTATACTATGACATTCTTATGCCTTATTATACTATTACATTTCAAGCATTACAATACTATGATGTTTCTATGACATTTCATGCCTTACTATACTTTTTTTTTTGACATTTTATGCCTTACTATACTGTGACTTTTTTGTGTCTTATTATAGTATGATGTGTTTTGACATTTTCATGCCTTGTTATACTGTGACATTTCATGCCTTACTATACTATGACATCTTTACGAAATTTGACGCCTTTTTATAGTTTGACCTTTTTTGACTTTTTTATGCCTTACTATATTATGACTTATTTATGACATTCTATGCCTTACAATACCATGACGTTGTTATGCCTTATTATACTATTACATTTCATGCATTACAATACTATGATGTTTTTATGACATTACATTAATATTATGTTTTTTTGACATTTTATGCCTTACTATACTATGACTTTTCATGCCTTACTATACTATGACGTCTTTAGGACTTTTTTATAACTTATCATACCATGACATTTCATGCCTTACTATAGTATGATTTTTTTATGACATATGATGACTTATCACAAAATGAAATTTTTTCACGTTTCTATACCTTCTTAAACTATGATATTTTTATGACATTTTATGCATCACTTTACTATGACTTTTTTCACGCGCCATTCTAACTTAATATTTTCACTTTTTCATTGCAAGGGGACTACATTGATCATCAACTTAATCATTCACCAATAGATCACGTTTCTCAGAATACAACATCTTCAGTTGAAAAATTCTGGCTGTATTTATTCACTAAAACCAAATTGAAGCAGTTTCTTAACAAACTTATATCAGAAAATGTTCTTAAACATACATTATTTTCAGGAGGAGAGTCCTGGGTTTGTTTGAAGGAATTGAAGATATGGGTAGAATCCACTGGGACCTGGCTGGGTGTCTTCTGCTGAGCTGGATTGTTTGTTACTTCTGCATCTGGAAAGGAGTCAAGTCTTCTGGCAAAGTGAGATTCTCAACAATAATGTTTGACAACTCTGAGGGAGTGAAACAACTCATTCTCAACAATAGCTTAAAGACCTTTTTTAGTGTTTTTATTTTGTCTACCCCTATATCTATGTCGCTCCTCCTATTTCAGGTGGTCTACTCATGGCCACATTTCCTTATGTGATGATGATTGCCTTGTTGATCTGTGGTCTGACATTGCTAGGAGCCATAGATGGTATTCGATTTTACCTTTCTCCTGATTCAACACATCTGGCTAACCCTCAGGTGAGACGAAAATGTGGGTGATGAGCGAGACAGTCCACATTATTAGTTCACATACCATTATATAGCTTGGCAACACTGTGTCAACCTTTGAAATCTTGTTGCAGGTCATATAATCTTTTTCCATCACAGAGATGCATTTGCCCTGTGCATGATGAACAGTGTGACCAGCTTTGTTGCTGGCTTTGCAATATTCTCTGTCCTTGGCTTCATGTCCTATGAGTTGGGTGTCGACATCTCAATGGTGGCTGAATCAGGTAAGTTTTTTGTAATACCACACTATGACCTGTGCTGTGTTGTATTGTAATGATTTGTCCATTAGAAGCAAAGCTAAGCTGTCTAATTTGAAAGTCTTGTAAGACAGACAGTTTTAATAATATTACTATGTATTTTTGCAGGTCCTGGCCTGGCATTCATTGCCTGCCCTCGAGCAGTAGCCATGATGCCTTTACCCCAACTCTGGGCTGCTTTCTTCTTCATTATGATTATCTTCTTTGGACTTGATAGTCAGGTTTCCTGATGTAAATACAGTTGAAAAGATAAACAACTTTCCTTTCTCTGTAATAATTTTAATTTTTCTCCATCTTAATTCTCACGGACGGCAGGGAGGACTCTCTGTATTTCAGCTTTTTGATTACTATGCCTGTAGTGGGATCCCTTTATTACTTTTTGCCATTTTGGAGTCCGTTTGTATAAGATGGGTGTATGGTGAGTTACGTTGTTATTCAAATACAGTTACTATCTGATCCTGTGACTCAGCACTAAATACACCTTTGACAAATTTGTGCTGGAAATGTTTCCTATCTGCATTTCATTATCCTTATATTCCAATATAAATTATCTAATAAATGTCTGTCTCCCAGGTGCCAGTCATTATTATAATAATATTATGGATATGATTGGCTACCGCCCTTCACCTTATATGAAATATTGTTGTTAAGTTCATCACTCCATGTGTGTGTACAGTAAGTAAATAAAGTGAATTATTCTAAATCTATGTGAATGACAATGGAAAAATTTCTAACCAAATTTATAGAAAATGTTTGACTTTTTTTTCCTTTATTGCTCCCATCGCCAAATTTCCATGGTTCAGTTATAGTTAAGAGTTATGTTTCTTTCTTCACAGAGCATATTGCTTTTCTCTCTGGTCAAATTTACCCCTCTGAGATACAACAACACCTACCAGTACCCATGGTGGGGCCATGGCCTCGGGCTATTTCTTGCTTTCTCTTCAGTCCTCATGGCACCACTGTGGTTTCTCTACAGTTTGGCTGTTACTCCAGGAACACTAAGACATGTGCTCTAAACATCATTTATGCCACATGTGTTTCTTCAGTTTGCTGTGTTGTTACGGTCGATTAATAGTGGCCCTTTCCTTTTCTGCCCACAGCAACTGAGAGTGGTGACCACTCCAGCAGATGACCTGTTCAGAGCACCACTGAAGAAGACCAACAAATCTGAAACATGCTTTTCCTGCAAATGAGGAATATGCTTTGAAGACGCCAGAAAAATTTGTTATCTCTAATGGGGTTTAAAGCCTTTCAAAATCCTTTGTAAAGATGGTCAGAAATGTATTTAACACCATATTTTATTTCGTCCAGTGAAACGTCTGGTCCCTGAAAGCTGTGAACAAAACAACAACTTCAACACAGTCTGCTCAATTTATTGTTGAATTTATACTTTGAATACCCTGAAATGATCAGCAGCCTATTTGAAAATATGTAACACTTTAATTGAACATTGCATTAGTTTATTTAACATTATTGTTTGTGATCAAATGTATACATGCATTTACAGAGTGTATGTATGTAAATGTACAGCATATTTCAAAAAGAGGAGATCTGCAAAGAAATAGATCTGTCCGTATTATTTTCATTTTTGCAAATAATGGAAACTTATGTTGACTGAGGGTGAAAATAAAGCAGGTTTTAGCTGCAGATTTGAGGTGTTGGTCTCTGAGATAGGAGACGGAGCTGAAATCATTAACTACTGGCTTGTTTTATTTAAGTGACAATGTTGAGTATTTTGTGAATGTTTTATAAAATCTAACAACCGCTGATTTCAGCACATCCTCCAGCCTTAACTGAGTTTAGCACAGTTCTCTGATTTGTCCACCAGAGGGAGCTAGATGTCAGATATTAGACCACCGAGCCAACTGTCCAGTCTACACACTAACCAGACGTTTGCTGGTTTAATTCACTCAGATGTTTTTGAAATGTAGAAATGCCAGTGAGTCAAAACAAAGGTCATGTCACTGTTGATGGTTGGAAGACACAGTTTACCACAGTGAGTACATCCTGCACGCTGGGAGATAAAACACCAGAAGCTGTAGAGCACCTTACTTTGCTTTTAATATTATTTAATTCATGGCATTCATCTTGTGTCATCTATCCTAACATGCACCTGTAGCACACATACAAAAAGACACAAAAAGCAGCACAGATCACCACCATTAGATCCAGATACAGAGCATCCACAGAGCAGCCAAAGTGCTTTTCTGTCACTGTGCCAAAGGGACAAGTGAAGCAGTCTTCTAAAAAAGTTGGGGTTATTTCTAGATAGTCTGAAGATTTCAACTTATCATATGTATACATTTATCATATTTTTATATCAAATTTTTTCCCAGTGTTCTGCAGTATTTTAAGTGTAACATGCATGATACGAAAATGACCATGACATGCTATCATGTCATATTCTGAGGAGGTTCCTGCCTCAGTCTGCTTTCCCTGTGTAGCAGCTTCAAATATGTGCATATCTGCATCTGGCCAACATCTGGTGCATTTATATTTACGGTATACAGTTATTGTAATGCTATTTAAGAATAAGACGTATGGCAGGGTTATACATTTCTGTAATAATAATAATGATGATAATGATGCATCATAAAGGAAAAAATATGAAAATCAATGAATCTGTGACATTTAGCAAATATTACTGTATTTGTTAAAAATGTTTCACACTGTTAATCTGTCTGCACAGTACATTTTCTACCTGTTTTTTTCTTTATCTGTTTGTTGATCTTTACCATTTCATATACCACTGAGCACCTACAATAGCAACATCTCCCCAAAACCTGTGAGGAAGAGACTTTGAGGAAGAAAAATCACAATCATATTTTGTAGAGAGTCACCTGATAAACATAAACCTGAACTCAACAGGGGAGGGGGGAAATAATGCAAACACACACTCATGTATCTGACAGTCCAGCCTATAATTTATCAGGGGACATTCTCCTATAATGTACTTTTCTTTGCAAATTTAACACGGACCCACCGCTGGGAGAAAAATGGGACAAGGTGTGCAAGCTGAAAGCCTTAAGACTGTGTGACAACCGTGATAAATGCAGCAGGCGCTGACACGGCTATGGAAAAAGACAAAAGATACCTTTGTCTTGTCACAATAATCCTAATCTGTTTGAAGATTGGGCCACGTTAGAGAGAACGAGAGAGAAAGGAAAAAAAAAAAAAAAAACAGGAATGGAAACAGATTCCCGGTCGGCAGTGATAAATGTTGCTACATCAGAACCAGGACTCAGTGTGGTGTTTCTCTCTAATGGCCTGATTGCTCAATTAATTTTGTGGCCCGTTCTTTGCCGGCCCCCTTTAATGTGGAAACAGCTATATTTTCTCCCAGATTAGTATAGATACAGGCTGACAGTCTGCACTGCTCAAGGTATTTGGGAGGTATAATTCATTCATAATGCCACAATGCGCCCCATCTATCATCTCAGGTTTTTCATCCGCTAACTTGCCGCTTGCTCCCTCCTCTCATTCCAAGCTCCTGGCTCTTCTGGGGCAGGTGGGGGGTGTGGGGGGGGGGGGGGGGGGGCAGTGGTGGAAGGGGGGTAAACTCAATCCTGTGTGTGTGTGTGTGTGTGTTTTGTATGTGTGCATGCATATATGCGAGTGAGCACTGCGAGGTTGAGATGTGAGAAGTGTTGAAATATGAAGTCTGTGTGTGTGTGTGTGTGTGTGTGTGTGTGTGTGTGTTTTCGGGGGCATGTGGGGTGGTGGGGCATGCAAGGTTGTGAGGTCGGCAGCTTCTCTTCTTCTGATGAATTAGCTGGCATATGCAAGCGATGAATTACCAGGCAATGGGAGTCAATTATCCAAAGAAAAAAAAAAAAAAAACGAAACGTGGACCCTGCGCCTGTGGCCCCAGGGTCCCTTTTCCAATTCAGAGAGTGATTTTCCCAAAATGTAGAGGGGAAGAGAGGAGAAGCAGCCTTGAAGGAGCGAGAGTGGGATGATGTTGGAAAAAAAAAAGAGAATGAATGAAACTATAGTATATAAATGTGCCCCCCCCCCCAACCTTTTTTCCTCCATCGTTTTCTCTCCCCCGGACCAAATGCAGAAGGCAAAGCGCAGTGTGAAAATGCAAAAGGCTACTATCAGGCCTTCAGAGTGCACAAATGCCACTTATGATGGATGAGTGTGGGATTTAGAAAGGCCTCCTGTCAAACACTGACCGTTTCCCCTCCTTAAACGGCCCTCTCGTTTTCCTCACTTGTCTTTTGTATCAAAACCATATCAGGCCCCTGGTTGAAACAGGCCTAAGTGGAAGACATTTGTAATATATTGAAGTGGGTGTACACACAGGCTCCCTTGCTGTTCTCGCCATTTAATTTTTCTAACCTCTTTTGAAGGGGAGAGGGAAAGATGGAGCGTTTGTGGTTTACAATATTTCTGAGAACAAGAGGGAAGGTGTAGTGGTCCCGTCATCACGAGCTGTGCAAGTGCTAGTGTCACGTCAAAATGAGACGGCAATGATCATAACGGGTTTTGCATGTTTATGAATGTTTCAGTGAGGAAACCACCGAGGAAAGATAACACATACAGACGTTACTTTAGTGTGTCAGGAATCTTTATTTCATGAAATGAAAGCAAAGTGCAGAAAAGAGACTTTCAAGCGATTTTGCGCAAGTGCTACATTTTTATGCAAAATGAGACAATAACTCTTAGAATCTGCATATTACTTCCATGGACATAAATCCAAATCACTGGATGAACCTGGCCACAAGTGTTGCTTTTGATAGACCAATTTAATCTCAATAGTTGGACGTGCGGTGTAACCAAACTGCTTTAAGACCATAAGAGAAAAGAGGATAATATAAGCTGATAGTGGGCAAGCACAGCCAGAAGTCATTAACAGTTTTAAATCCTAAACTTTACGACTGCCAAAAGAAAACACAAAACCATTAACAAAAGATTCTTAAGTTATAAGAACGAGAGCAGACGTACAGTAGAGTGAGAGTTCCTCGTGAGATGGGAAAGAGGGATATAAGAATAAAACAAAAGACAGTTCTATCCCAAGGTTTAGCTGGCACCACGAGTGGCCTCTGCAAAGAGTATTATGAGGGTAACACTTGAAATGAACCGTTGACACAAGTTGGGAAAATGCGAGGCACAACACAGACATTTAACAATAGGGTGATTCTCAAATTCAGCTAGAGAGAAATGTTCTACTTTTTATTTCTAGAAACTTTGATTAAGTGATGTTTACACTATCTTAATATCAATGAACATGACCCAGTAATTCCCAGCCACGTGTATCCCATGGCGTACTTCTGCAGTCAGCAGGGAGAACGTGGAAAGATGGTGGAGCAGAATAGAAAAATGTGTGTATATCTGTAGATTTACAAATTACAAATTTTTCTGAGGCTGATCTATATATTTATATATCTACATTTATTATTCCTAATAACCAAAAAACTGCCAGCTAAAATAAGCTAACTGCACAGGACACACATCCAACCAAGCTGCATTAGTTGAAATGACAATAAATAGCTAAAATAAAAATTGCATAAATAGTTGAAATGTCCAGCTTCAAGTTAAAAACCTGCAAACCTGCTGAAAAGAAAGACCAGTAGAGACCAAGTCTAAACACTGCAGGGTCACTATCATTTGTATGAAATAGTTACTTTAACAATATCCACTTTAAATTGTCTGAAATAAATAGTTTAAAGTAAATTAGAAGTCAATGAATTGGTACCTGAACTCGTCTGACTGAGTTTCTCTAACAAAAACATGAAAATGTTTATCTAAGAAAAAGACAGGTAAGCAAAAGACAGACACTAATGTAATGAAACACATGTGATCCCTGAGATGATTAGAGAGTGAGATGCTCCTATAACACTGCTCTGTAGATGCACAGCTGACATGGTTCAGAGAGGGGCAGACCGATGGGGCCGTGCGTGAAGCCTCACGACAAGGATCGATCACCCTGCTCACGTTTCAGGAGAAAAGTTGACGGCAAAATGAAGGTCTAAAGAAGAAAATAAAGAAACACAAAAAACTGTGGGCGCAGACAAAGTCGTGACAGGCGTCTGTTCCACGAGCTTCTGCCGTTCAGTCCGCTCCCTCACGCAGCATTTCTTTCACTGGTCTCTCTGGAAAAAAATAAAGACAAATTACCATCCACTACAACATTTTCTATTATAAAATGGAAAACTTTGTGATGTTGATGAAGATTACAGAGAACACAGAAAAAATTACTCTCATTAAAATTCACCTTTCCTACATTTCACCCATATCCATAAAACTCTCCAACACTCTCTTTGTTCTGCTCTCAGCTAAAAACTAAAAACTTCTACGGTGCACAGACCTCTCTGTCTCTCTAACTGCGACTCCTTGACTTGCTCATGGACTCACCTCTTCTGTTGAACCTTAATCTTTAATCCGCCACGCTCCGGGACCTATGGGAAATGGCTGGTAAAAAAATAAAATAAAAATATTTATTCAAAATTTGAAAAAAATTGCCCTCCTTATCTAAACATATGAAGCAAGACACACGACATGCTGTTGACTAAGACTTTGTCCCATGGCTGCAGGACGCTGGATCTTTAGTCATTTGCTTTGCTGCAAAGGTCAAAGGGATTTTAAATGAGCTTTTCTTACGTCTGGAACAGAATCCGGAAGTTCTGGTTCCACTTTGGCTCTCCTCGAGGGAAGACGGGAAAGATCCATGAACTGGTGACATGTATATAAAAGAAAAGAAGCTGAAGCTCATTAAGGTCATGTCTGAGGTGTTGTTTCAGAGATCTGACAATCTGAGCTGTTTACATTCTGTACCACAAGTGACACATGGGGCGTTCGTGAGGCTGTTTGTAATATTCTACAGGAACAATATCTTAAAATGTGAAGTTTGAGGGGTTCAGGTTGAGCACAGGCAGGTATTTCTAATATCCTGTCTAAAGCTCAGTATTTAGCGTGTAGTTTGGTGTTCTGCATTAACTGTAGACGACTGTCTCTTCCTCTGCTCAGACTGATTTCAGTGAAGCTTTCCAGTCTACCTAGCGGTGCGTCTCTGCTACTCTCCAACCGTCACAGTTTTCCTCTGGGACTATCAGCCCCTTCACTTCCTCTATTACCCCCTCACACACCCTTACATCCTCCTACACACGCTCTCACACACACATCACCTCCTTTCCCCGCGGCGACATGCGCTCCACAATGGAGAACAGAGTGGTTTGGGAAATGATGGCCATTTATAACTGCCTGACGCCATATCCCACCTCTCTCTCACACTCACTCACACACACACACACACACACACACACACACACACACACACACACACACACACACACACACACACACACACACACACACACACACACACACACACACACACACACACACACACACACACACACACACACACACACACACACACACACACACACACACACACACACAGAGAGAGTTTGGCGCTGGGGTGGTTATGGAGAGATGTGAGACAAAGGGAGAATGCACCCTTCTCCTGGCTAATGTCACAAACACATTAACACTTAACTGCACAGATGAGTACTCTGCAAAAGTGTCATATCACATCTAAACAGTGTGTTTCTTAGATGTATGTGTGTGTGTGTGTGTGTGTGTGTGTGTGTGTATTCTTGTGTGTATGCAAGATGAGGGAGTGGTTTAAACTGTTAACAGAATACAAATATATGTGTTGAGCTGTCCTCAGTTTATTGAGGTGCAGTGACAGATGAATTACCTGCACTAGAGTTAGAAGAGCTCTTTAGTGTCTCTGTCCGTCTCAAGATGAAGATGAGCAGACTCTTCTTTCTGAGGAAGCCCAGATCTTTCAATGTATGTGGCAAGATGCTGGAGATCTTTGTACCCGTCTGTGGTAGCGAGCGCCATCTACTGTGCTGTGGTCTGCTGGGGAAAAGCAGGATCAATAAACTCCATCCTCACGGCCGGGAGCATCACTGGTCAGAACCTGGAGATGTTTGAGTCGGTGAGGGGACAAGAGGTCACTGAACAGAGCGCTCTTCATCATAGACAAATCAACCCATCCCCTCCACGACACACTGCAGAGACAGTGGAGCTCCTTCTCTAACAGACTCATTCAGCTCCACTGTCACAAAGAAAGTTACAGGAAATCATTCCTACTGTTCACCAGAGCACTGTACAAACGTTTCCTAGCTTCTGTGCAGGTTTATCTCCCAGTTGCGCGGCCCTCTGCACGCAGGCTTTATAGTGAGATGTCATCACCTGCTTTAAAATTTGGGCTCTGGGAAAGTTTTACGAATACAAAACCTCTGTGGATTGAACGTTTAATTCAAATCGTCCTTTTCGAAATGGTGAAAATTATTTGTTGCAATACTAGATTTACAACTAGACATCAAAATTGTTTTTTCCAAACATTTTCTTCCTTGTTTTCTGTGTGCGTTTCCTTTTGTTCATCAACAGCAACCTCAAAATCAAGCATTTTTAAATATGCACAATACAATATAAAATTCTGAGTGTACTTTCTTTCACTCTTTCATGGACAATAACTTGAGATAACATATCTATAAAAACATGACACTAGGCTGCTCTTCATTACTGGTAATAACTGGCTGATACTGGGTTGAAATGTCAGTGGTGAATTTCTCTTTGTCCACTTTTGTTCCTCCCTTGTTTCTGGGATGAGGACGTAAGGCAGAGAGGATAGTAGGTGACAGAGAGCCAGCGCTTTTATGTTAATTAGGCTGCTCACGGATGACGTTTTCTAAAAGCTGGTTGTTACACATGGATGCTGGTTGTGTGCATACATCTGTATTTCTGCATGTGTGAGTGCGAGGCCGTGGCCTGTCACCGTGCTGGATGGGCTGTCACTTTCTTAATTGCCTGAGCCCGACCCCGCCTCGCTCTGCTCACCTGCCTAATTACTGTGTCTTTCCAGCCAAGAGACTGAAATGAATTCAACTCCATTCAAGCTTCATTGGCGTGAAAAGTGAGGTTACTGACATTGTCATAATACAGTACAGAACAGCGCGTTTGTCCTTCTCGTGATATTTTACAACCCAGAGAGTTTCATCCCTGTCTAGAAAACAAATGCAGATGATAAAAGACATGTCATGTTAAACTGATAAAATGATCTGGTGCCATATCTAACACTTTTCAAAAAGGGGTAAGTCGTCTGTAACAAGTGTGTAAAAACACTGATATGGTCCTTTAACTTGAATGGCAGCAGAAAAGGTGACTTCCCCTCATAATATAGATCCAAAATGACCAAAATAAAAGTCACAAAACAAAAAGTTCAAGAACACAATCCACAACACAAGGGTGAACAAGTTGTAGCTACTGAGGACCGAGAAGAGAAAAAAAAAACAAAATAAAACATAATGTGAGAAACGGAGCAGATTGAATTGAATCAGATTGTACAATGCAAATGAAATGCTAATGTGATGCTAATGAGCAGAGGGAGGGAGGGAGGGAGGGGGAGAGTGTCAGGTAGGAGGTAAAGTTTGGTTAGAGAGCGAGCTGGCGAGACAGCAGGCAAATGGGTAACGCTCTGCTGAGCAGTGAGCGGGCTACCCATGATGCCTCGATGAGAGAGGGAACATTAAGCGATAGAAAGACGGAGAGATGGAGAGAGAAAGAGACTTGGAGGAAAGGCCCCGTGGGCTAATGAATGCTGATTAATTCCCAAATTACATTTCACAACTTTTACTGTTTCTTTTTTCTCTGGTGCACGTTTTCCATCAAAACCATCCCGCCCCTGTCTGTTTAATCACTTGTATTCTTTGCTCATTCATTCGTACTCGCTTGTCTTTTAAAGCCACATTTAACTCAGGTTTAACATCATCATCTGAAGCTGTTGTCACACAGTCTTCACCTTCCACACAACTGGCTTTGTTCATTTCCCCATTCAGGAAGTTTTTCCTCCTTAAGCTTTTCTAGTGTTCTTACTGGACTTGGTTGTTGGGCGTTTGGATGTTTTTACTACATCTACTTCACATCTGTCCGTCATGGAAAGGATCCAGTCCTGTGTTGATCTTCCTGAATTTTCTCACGTTTTAAGGACTGGTTGAAAGGCAGCTTAGAAAGTCCCCTGAGGTAAATTTGTGATTTTTGGGCATTCTGTAAATCCAAATCATTATCCATCCCCTTGGGCAGCTGACAGAAGGCTCTTACATAATTTATTCTGTTGTCCAATCCAAAACATTTTCTCATATGCTACGGAAATACTGACATGAGGTGGAGAAAGATGAGTATGACTTTTTGATATGGTCCCTGGCCGGAAACAAACTGATGACGTTTCTGTTAAACATGCACCTAAACTGCTGGGCCGAGAGTTACCAAGTAAACCAAAAGTGTAAATATAGATACAGAGAAGAGAGTCATCTATAATTCAACTCAGACAAATAATTATTACCCTGTTAGTTGCACTGAAATACGAATTTCAGCTACTCGTACTTTACTTCTGTATTTTCACTTCACGTAACTTACCTATACTCCACTACACGACAGCTCTAAAGGTACTTGTGACTTTACACGTCAGTGTTTTGCATACAGACAGATGTTAAGCAGCTCAACAGTTTATAAAATAGTTTAAATTACTTTAAACAAAAGTAAAATGCTCCGTACACATGAATGCATCAGTTTAGAGAGAAATGGTTGCTGTAAAGTGCGACTGTGAAAGTTTCTAAAGTAAAGAAAATTAAGTTAAACATGCTTAAATTGTGTCTATTTACTTTGTCTCCCAACAAAAACAGACATTTTGCTTCTACAGAAGTATCTCTTTCTCAAGGAAAACATAAACGTTCATTTTATTTCCTGTTTTATTTAACTCACATAACTGATTGCAGCCTCCTGCTCATCGATACCATCAATAGATAGACTTGACTTTAGTTGGCTTGACTTGTTATTCTCTCCTCTCTCCCTGTTTATACTTGACTCGGCTCTGACTCGGCTCTGGCTCGGTTAATGGAGCCACTCCGTCTTTTCTGACACCACAGCAATCACAGCTGCTTCATCTGCTCCTGTCAGTGTCTCCAAGTTAAAGACCCTCTGAAGAGACAAAGAGCAAATATCTTTTTGAATGCCTGTCGGGTTTTCCAGAGCTTTCACAGACCAACACATACACATGCACACATATGCATTCATCAGAGCTGGGGGTGGGGGTGGGGGTGGGGGTGGGGGTGGGGGTGGGGGGTGAGAGGGTGCAGTAACAGAAAAAATGTGATCATCTGCATCCCCCTGATGTGTTGGAGGTGAGAAGGAGCATCTCAATGGCAGGCAGAGCACGGGAAGGGAAAATGGCAATATTTAAAATAGGAAACACAACTCCATTTCTTTTGGAACAAAATATTAATGATCTTTCATTTGGATCTCATCACAGATGCGGCCGGGGGAAAATTGCATTCTGTGTGGCAGAAGTCTGGGGAAGACGTGAGACAGGATAATAGCCAATAGGTGTTTGGAGAGAGGGAGTCAGAATGAATGAGAGAGAAAAGACAGAGAGAAACAGAATTGACAAATTCCCATGATGGGTACGCCATGAGAGAAGGGGGAGGAGGGGAGGGTGGGGGGGGGTTGAAGAACAAGAAAAAAAGGAGCAGAAAGATTGGAAATTGAAATTTATGACATTGAAAATGACTATGACAGAGACAGAGGCAGGTCCCTCTTTGCTCTCCCCTCTTTGGTAGCAGTCAACCTTGCAATGAGGGCAGATCAAACAAAAATAGGCTGTTAGGGGGGCAGAGGGGCGGCGGGCGCTGAGCACTGTGGATGGGATGAGAGAGTGGGAATGAAGGAGGGAAAGCAGCAGTGAAGGTGGAGGGACGAGGGGGAAGGATAGAGGGGAGGGATAGAGGGATGGGAGGGAGGTGTATAGACAGAAGTGAAGGAGGACATTAAAGGAGAAAATGATGATGTTGTCAGTGAGCGATGTAAATCGCGGCGGCTACATAGTCAACAGATACAGTCGGCTGGCTGTGCAGGCCAGGGCCTGTCTCAGCTGCAGTGGCACTGACAAATGGAATATTTTCAGAGGACTTAATCAGAGGAAAATGGGCTTTCATCTGCTCGCCTACCCGCTCTGCCGCTCGCACAGAGAAATGATTGCCTGTCGCTCTTCCTCTCCCTGTCTCTTTCTCTCTCACAGTCATTGAATGTGGCCACTGAACCCTGCAGAGGTTACAAAAAGGGAATTTATCAGTTGTGTTTTACAAAAGGATGTAGGGACACTGAGATCACACTCCCTTCATAATGGACTTTGATTTGAAAATGCTGATAGCTGGTTTTGCTTTGCATTAACGCTTAAACAAACTTAACACATTTTAAAAGGCAGGAAAGACAGATTAAAATACACATTCAGACACAAAGGCACACTCAAACTAATAGGTGAAATCTTTCTGCTCCCCGCAGTAATCAGTCATTCATCAGCCGTCCTGAGGAAAGAGCAGAACTTTATGTGTTCTGTGAGAAAGTACAAAGTGTGCCACACTGAGATTGTCCTGATATACTTCAAACACACTCATCATCCACTCAATAAAACCTATTACTTGTCATGAAGGCCTCATTTCCTACAGTTGTGTTTGATGTAGTACCTTGGCCGCCCTGTCTGCGGGCCCACAGGAGCAGCAGATAGGCCTCCACAGAACAGACAACAGTGACATGATCTATTTCTCCCGTGATGAATGTACCAATCTGCTGCCCTGTTGCCCTGTCCGCCTAATTTGTTATGATGTGACACCATGTAGACTCTTTTCTATGATGATGAACTTGCTGCTAGTGTGTACCGGCAGGTAAGTGGGATGAAAATGTCAAGATGCTCTATGAGGCCAGCACAGCACTTTAATTCTAATTCTAATCTGTGACAATTCAGATAAACAAAATTTAAGTAATGTCTGCATTTTTTATTTTTTGTTTTCTACTGAGATTCAGTACAATCTATCAATTTGTGAAAGTTTTTACATTTCCTGTTCTAAACATTTTTCTTTTCAGAGTTAGTTGAGAAGATTGATACCATGGTCATGTCCATTCAGCGTAAAGCTAGGACCAGGGGGTGATTAGCTTAGCTTAGCATAAAGACTTGAAATAAAGAGAAAGCACTACACTCTTTATTGTTAAAAAGCACACCTACCATTACCTCTAAAAATCATTAATTAACAGAAATCTATAAACGTCAATTTTTACATTTCCGTCTTTATGCTAAGCTAGGCTAATCACCTCCTTGCTCCAGCTTGGTACAGTGCAAACATTAGAGTGGTATCAAACTTCTCAAAGCCAAGAAGGCCATATTCCCAGATGTTAAACTATTTTGGTCGACTTTGGATGCACTTGATCAGGTTTGTGTTGCCATAGTTACCTTTCATAAACAGAAATCACCTATACTGCTGTGCCCCAATCATTAGAATAAGAAGCAGACAGTGCTGTCCGTGGTGCTGAAGGAGTTAGGAAGCACATAATGAAAACTACTTTTCTCTGGTGTGTTGTCGAGTAGCCACAGGATGGACAGACTGATACTTGTGATACAAGTTCTTTAGTACAAGTGAAGAAATGATTGTGTGGTTAATAATTATAACTTTAAGCACTCTTCTAAGGGGTACGATTGGTTCAATGGCATTTTACTATGGGTTGATATTGATGTGTGAGCTGCCACACCAAATGGATTTCCTTTTGGCAGCTTTGATAACACACACACACACACACACAACACACACACACACACACACACACACACACACACACACACACACACACACAAACCCTGGCTCTGTACAGCCGGGCAGCAGGCTGCCCTGTGAACGAAGGCAGTAATGGCTTGTTGAGCTGCTATGAGGCCGGGCCTCGGGGCTGGTCACAGCCATATCTCACACAGTATTGATCAGCTCAGAGCTAAGTGTGGCCCAGAGCCCTTCATCCCTTCCTTCTTCATCTCCCTCTCCCCCTGTTCTTGATCCTGTAAAGTTATAAGTGTACTCATGTCAGCTGGGTAATTATCATTGATCTGCTGCTGCAGAGGGTGACAGATTCTACTGTAGCTCTACCAGCTGATCTGTGATCTGTCACGGCCGGCTGCCCCGACTTCACCACAGTGCAGGTGGACACACGTTGCCATGAGATCCGAACTCAGCTGGTGGAAGGCTCTGAAGTGTACCTGAGATTATGTAACCCTGTATTATAGCTTTGTTTGAATAACTGGACTATTTCACTGATGGACTACCTGCTACAACACCTGGTCTCATACCAGCCTAGTGTATCTGCAGTGTGGTGGATTTCCAAGCTCTGTGATGAGGACTGCTTGGAAAGAGGAATAATTTTTTAGGACTGTATTACCAAGTTCATAGTTTGGGCACCTGTTCAGTGACAGCCATATTCAGCTCCGTTTAAGCTGGTGTTGAGTTAAAGACACAGATTTCAAACAAAGAAAGAAAAAGTGCAGAAGAACAAATTAGACAGGGAACAGTTGAGTGTGTGGTCAGTGAAAGCCCCGGGCAAATCATCTTCATCTCCAAACTTATCCTCTGAGATCTGTTCTCTTGCCTCCCCCCACACCCACACCCACACACACCCACACACACCCACACACACCCACACACACCCACCCACACACACACACACACACACACACACACGGTTCACAGGTTGGCAGATGATGAGGTCTCTCTTCCAGTGTCTCCTGGCAAGGATTTGTATTGTTCACTCTGAATGTGAATCTGGGGGCTTTGGAGTCGACTCTGCTGCTACAAGCTTTCACTCTGTGGAGGGAGACGTGCTGATGACCTAGTTAAGCTTTCTGAAAATGTCCAGATGGATCACAAAAGGACATAAATACCTGTATAAAAGATTGTCATGCCAGCACAAACTGATTCATGCATCTTCTGTATGACATGTTGTGGAAAAGATGCTCATCTTCCTAATACATTTTATTATTATTTATTATTATTTCCTTTGTCCCCCTTATTTTCACATCACTATGAACAAGTGTGTGGTAAATACTTGAATTAAAAATACTTGGACCCCTGAAGGATCGAGCCTTGGAAATATTGTACTTATATCAGCAGAATATTGAAATGAGTTTGGAAAAAGTTTGCGGTATAGAAAACTTGGACAAAAATCACAATGAAATTAACAAAATGCAAAATACATTTTAAACATGTTATTTTATCTGTATAGTAAAACAAAGCTCCAGTAAAGGGTACATCCGATTGTCATAAAAGGTATTAGAGCCAGGTAACAGATACAAAGCTACAATAATCAATTATTAGAGTGACAAGAAAGTCTCTCTGTCCAATTTTGAAGATTAACTAACTAAAAGCTAAAAGTTTCCCTTTCTTAAAAAAATCATTACAATATTAAATATTTGTAAGCAAAACGATTGCCCCAGTGAATTGTGTCCAGTGAGCTGTTTCACAGAGTTTTCATATGACTAAAGCTAATGACAGGTTGTGTTTTTTTTAACTGTAAATGATAGAAAACTAAGATATTAACATGTTCTGGGTTGAAAAACTGTGATGGTTTAAATATTGTTGAGGTTTTCTTTTCTTTCGAGGAATTATGTTTTCATTTTAGCGTTTGGGAGCGATGTCAGCAGAAATTACCAGAAAGATGTTCTGAAGTGGAAATGGACTTCTAAAAATCACCAAACCTCACCATTAATCATTGATGACTTTCCATCCTAAACCCTCACTTTAACTACTGATGATTTTCAATAGTCTGATTTGGCCCAACACACACACACACACACACACACACACACACACACACACACACACACACACACACACACACACACACACACACACACACACACACACACACACACACACACACACACACACACCCACCTCCGTCCACTAATCTATAGCAGACAAATGAGGCTGGGCTAACAGAGTGGTGCAGGGAGAGAAAAGATTGACTCGGAGACAGAGGCCTAATTAGCAGAGACTCATTAGGAGTCTTTAAGAGGCTGTGATTAGGGATGTTTGTTCACACAGCATGCTGCTGCTGCTGCTACTGGGCTTAATGACTGGGACTGATTGCTAGCTAGTTTGGCCTACAGCGTGACGGGGTGGGGGGTGGGGGGTGGGGGGGGGTTGGAGGATGGCTGAGGAATGAAGGAAGTGTAATGCTGTGTCCCAGCAAGTCATTTGTCTGCTGTTAACTGATGTTAAACACAGGAAAAAGAGCATATTTAGGCTTTTTTGATGTCATATACCTGTGATATTAGCACAGTGCGCTAATGTCCATGAATCTCATTAATGCTAACCCAGACTTTTGGGTTTAGTGATAAGGTTAAAAATGGTCAAGAAATTTTAGGAAATAGAGTTATTCACTCAGGTTTTTACAGTTTGGTTTTTGTATGGATGAAATAAACAAGATAAAACTAGTTAATTAGAAAGCTTTAAAGTCTCTTGGACTTGAGTTTTGTTACCTTTGGACAGAACCAGGCTAGCTGACCAGGCTTAAATCTTCTCACCTAACTCTTGGTAAGAATGTGGATAAGCACATTTCCCAAAATATTGAGCTATTGCTTTAAGTATAAAAATCTATAATGTGATTAGCTTACCTTAGCTTAGCATTTAGGCTGGAAGCAGGTGCTTCTATATGCTAAGGTAATTGCCTTTCAGCTATAGCAGATATGAAAGTGGTTTCAATCTTCTCATCTAACATTTGACAAGAAAGAAAATGCATCTTTTCCAAAATGTGAAACTTGCTGTAAAGGCCGGGACCAGGTCAGGGCTTGGTGTAGTTAAGGTTAGGGTAAGAATCATGGCATTCATGAGCGTGTCCTTTACAGTGGCTTATACTGAGTGTGCATCTAGCAGAGCGCAGTTTGCATCTTGTTTCACTGTTAGTTAAGAGCTAATCAGGGAGCTGCAGCAGTGACGCATGATGCGCCTCTGTGTTTCTTGTCCAGTTGAGAAACTCAGCATCCCCCCACCCTGTACGCCCTCCACCAATCTAAAAGTTTACCACTGAGCCCGAGCTCTTGGCTTTATAAACCCCAGACCTCTTCACTTAAATCTGATAAGACTCCCAGCGCTATTGTGATACGATTTTCCCCCTCGGAAGTCCGTCCATGATCCCGCATTTCCCTGAGTCCTTCTCGTTCCACTTCCTGAACTGGGGTGGATTGTCTGGAATAAACTCCAATCCTCCTTAAAAGAAGAGAGCAGGGAATGGGGGAATGGGGGAAGGGGGGGAGTGGTGTGGGGGGTGGGGGGTGGAGTAAAAGCCGAGAGGATCAAGGATGCGAGGGCCAAAGTAGAGGATCCGACAGAGCAGAAAGTAGAGTTAGCAACTTTGTCTCCTGTCCTTGAATTTCTCCAGCTGTTTGTATGTGTTTTAATCCATCCATCCATCCCTGCACTTCTGTCCCCAGCCTCTGGGCAGCGCTGCCTCTCTTGTGTTGCATTTGGTTGCAGGAAGCGACGGGACTGATCCATTTGTTTGTTTTCTGAATCCAGGATTTGCAGAGATAGATTAGACAACAAAAGCATATGGAAAAGATAAAGAACACTTAGGTAATGGATTTTGGCGGCCTCTCTAGCACAGCGGCGAACTCATCCTCTTTCCATCTCTCATCTCTCCTCCTCTCTCTCTGCTCCAAATATGTTTGTTGTTCTTTTCTTTCTTTCTTTTATTTTTGCATACACTTTACAAGAAGAGAAAAGGACCCGGCTGTTTATGAGGATGGAGGGGTTAACATGAAGAAGAGCGGTTAAAAAGTAACAAATGAGTCAGAATCAGATCTTAACCTTTGGTTCAATGTGTTTTACAAGTATATGTAAAGTGGTTTTACATGTTGTGTACTATGTGGATTCACACACACACACACACACACACACACACAAACACTATCACATTCACAAGGATTCACCCCAACACAAATGTCCTACAACCCAAGCGAAGCTCCTGTATGTTTTATTTCTGTCCTATTTTTGATCTTTTGTCTTGCACCAAAAGAAAAGAAAAGAAAAGAAAAGAAAAAAAAAGAAAAGAAGGGAAAAACTATAATAAAGGCCACAGAGTAAAAATTCAAAATAAGCTCTAAACATGCCTTTTGTTTATGTATGTTCACCTACTTTTCATTGCAGACAAACCAAGTCATCTGACAGAAAAAAATGGAGTTGGTATGGATTAGAGGACGCAGTGATCGCTGTGTGTATGTGTGTGCTTATGCACTATGATGTGAATGATATATTGTGTCTTCTAAGCCCATCTAGAGCGTGAGTGCGTGACACTAGGGTAATGTAAATACCTTAACTTCTGAGTGTGTTTAGCAACCAGGGCTGTTTGCAGGATGTCGACATGCAGACGGATGATGTTGCTGGAGAAATACTGGAGCTCAGACCAGTTCTGGGTCAAGCAGGCATCATGGTGGAAGCCGCGGGTCAGGGTTATGTTGACCATGGATGGATTATGAGACAACGGGCCACTGTGCACAGACATGTAAGAGGCCCTTCACTTCCCCCTTACAGGAGCAATACACCTAGAGTGAAAGACACACAAAATGATGACAAACAGAACAGTTACTTGTGTATCTTTGTGGTAATTTTATGTCTCTTTGTGTTTTTGTGTCTGTTTGCAGCCATTTTGAACATTTAAGTGATTGTTTGTTTGTTTTGAACATTATTTTTCTGACTGCGCTGGGAATCGAACTGTAAACATTGTGGTTATGTGGTATACATTATCCCATTAGATGCCCCTTTTCTGTTGTTGTTTGTGGCTCTTTGTGCTTGTATTACATCTCTCTGTAGGCATTTTCCATTTCGTTGTTGCTGTTTTGTTTCTCTTTGTAGTTGTTTTTTTCCTTTTTGAATGACCAACCCTGCTCTACCACTTAAGTTACAGACACCGTATCTTCAGCCTTTTTCTGTCTGAAAACGCAGTTTCACACTGTGTTTTCTGAAAGTCATTTTTCCAGTTTATTTGTGTTAATTTTCACTATTTACTTCATGTGTGAAAGACTTTAATTTAAACCAGTTTTACAGTAGTTTTGATGATGAAGTCTCTACGTCTGTGCAGTTTATGTCATTAATGAAGAATCATTTCAAAACCATTCACAAAAAAACCTCGAGTTTCATTACATTAATGAAAGAACATTAGTTCTGGTGCTTGTTTACTGTGATTGAGTTTAGAGTTTAAACAATACTTGGATAATGATCATCACTAATAGATCCAACAGACTTCATTATTTTACAAGGGGATCGCGTACTTGAAAGCCACGAGCAAACACAACTGCACATATGGATGTATTATATATATATATATATATATATATACACACACACACATACACACTCACAACATGGGTGCCTTAAATAACAAGTGGCAAACAGCTTCAGTAACCCAACTCCTCTGAATTATCACCTCCTTGCTTGTGGCTGTTTATGAATACAAATTGAATTTCCACTGCAACCTTGTTTCAGTCATGGCTCATTTGATTTATTCCTTAATGAATATTTCCCCTTTCAACTCAGGAGATGGGAAAACATTTCCACACTAAATGAGACCCGGCTTTTATTGTAGCCCATTCTTTCCTACATCTAGAAGTACATTACACTTATGGTTGTGTTGCTGCTGTGGATTGAACAAGGCTGTTCCATTTTATAAAGGGCAACAAAGGAAACTGAGACAGTAAAAAATGTTTTGTACCTGCAGTTTGTAACATTTTTTTTTTACTCTAATGGCTGCACTCTGAAGTTTTTTATTCTACTGAAAGACACCAACATTTTTCTGCATTATACTGAATGTAGAAAATATATAAATTACAGACAGATTAGGAGATCTACACGCCGGGTTCAGAGATTAAACCCTCTACATTGACTGTCCACTGTGACAAAGATGCCGGTCACCACATCGCTCAACAACTGCTGCTCCACACCAGCAACATTTACCTGTTAATGTTGTGTAGATAATGTGCAATTGACTGTACACCTGCTAAATAATGCAGCGGCTTGTTTGGGGTCATAAGGAGAATTTAAATAGTATTGATAGGCTAAGCTGCCAAGGTGTAGGATGTATACAGTCAGAAAGCCCCACTCTGTATTGATCAGAGAACGAGCTTAAAGCAGAATAGCTCCCTGTTCCCGAAACAAATGAGGAGAAAACAAGCAAACAGAAGAATGGCAGCGCGCAGTGATAATTCAGAACAGGTGGAGGAAGAGAAGGTGACTGTTATGGTGCAGGAGGTGGAGGAAGAGGGATGATGTGCAAAGAGACGGAGTGAGAGTTAGACAAGGAGACGTCGGGGCCGTCTATCCATCCAGCGCATCGCCGGGGGCAACAAGAGGAGTAAAGTTGTTAACGAGTGTGTGGACAGCGGTGTCAGGCAGAGCGGAGGTCCATCAGGGAAATGAGACGCCCGGGTTCTATTATGGCCCCAGGTGCATTATGGGAGGACAAAGGGAAACTTTTGGTGGAAATAGATTATAGATAATAAAAAGGAACAGAAGAGAATACATGTGCAGTATTTATTTTATTCTGATATGTTGGTTTTTTATTTTCAATTTGTAAAGATTATCTGTTTAATTTGATCCTTTTCCATGTCTCTATTCATCTGGTTCAGAATTGTCTCTCTGGTGCTTCCTCAACATTACGAACAGCCAGCCTTAAGCATTTGCTGCATGAATCATGCTTGAATCTGTATTTATCACCAAATAAGCACAGATTATAGAGCATGGGATTTCGGTAAATTCTCATATAGTTACTGGGGCTTTTATTCACCTTAAGTGCCTTTATTTGAAACAGACAAATGCTAGAGGCAAACCTTTGTTGGCCACAGTGCACTACAGACATCCAATAAGTAAACACAACATCCTCATTTAAAGATGTTTTCTGCCTCTGTGGTTTATTCTTATCTTACACATAAAGTTGAAAAGAATATTTTGCCTGATGGAGGAGGTTTCAGGTCTGTTGATGTGAATCTTATCTATGGTTATAGGCCATTCTCCAACAGCAGATACTTCCCACTCCTAGATTTGTTCACGACAATAATTAATGTTATAAAGTCAATGTTTTATATATTTTTGATGCATTTCTTTCTTTCTAAACTCCAACCAGTTGATACAATTAATGAATAAGGAATAACCTCACTTAGTTGTATACATCTGAATAAGTGTGTCTTTCATCAAACCATCAGGACCGCTGAATGATAGAAATCTATCACTGTTTGTTTTCCCCATTGGCTGCTGCGCTCACATTTTAAACTTGTACAAGTTAAATGGATGAACACGATCTTGTACTAATGATGTTAAACCTCAGGCCCATAAGGGACAGAACAAATAACCCCAATTCCAACATATTACAGCCTACTATTACAGGGCCATACTGGTATGTTTTAGCCCATTAACTTCAAACATGTGACATGTATTTTTCCTCATATAGAGGCTTAACACATTTTAAACCTACAAGTGTATTCAAATGTATGTAATTGAAATTAGTATTAAATTAGTAATTACTAAACAGTATTATGAAGAGTATAAATGTTTTTCTTTTGCTCTTAGGAGCTTTTTAGTTTTCTAAAAACCAAATCGGTTTAATTTTGATAATTGCACACTGAAAAAAAACACATCTCTTTTAAATAAGGCCCCAAAGGAAAACATGACATACCGCAGTCAGGTCCTTTTAGTGGTTCATTAGAAAATGTGTACTGATACCGATAGGTGCACGATATAAATGTGTTTTTCTCTGATATGTATTCCACTAAAACCATGGGACATTATTTGACTCTCTTTGTGCTTGATCTGATGAAAATATTTGTGGTGGCAGAAGATTACGAGACCAACAAAGTAACATCTCATGTCTAAGGCAGATATTTTTCTTATCTAACAAACATCTTTTATACAGTGTTGTTCTGGATGCTGTCAGGAATTAACGGCACTTAAAGCTGGATGCATGACAAGTCTGCAAAAAACAACCAACTTACCAAAGATACGAGTCATGCATCCTTCAGTTGTTATGAAGAAACTTCAGATTTAATCTGTTATGATCGGTATCAATGAAGAAGAAAAACATGTTTCTCTGACCATTAGTGTGTGTAGCCTGTGAGTGTGTGTACAGTGGTGCCGGTGACCTGTGGCCTCAGGCTGTGTGCTTAGTGAGGATTGAAATGGGACAGCTTTAAAGGGGGATTAATGCAGTATGGCCGAATGAGAAAAACACTGTAGAAACAAACATATGCAGTAATTAAGAGGATAAACACAGCATAAAGGGGAAAAAAAAAAAATCATATACTATAGATTGACTTTATTTATGTGTACTCTAAATAGTGAGACGCTTCATTTCAATAATTATCATGACTTTCACCTGGAAAATGCTATTTTATATGGTTATAAACTGTTATCTTAAATGTTGGTCTTTAAAGTGTTAGGTTCTCTCTCCTTTCATCTTCAACTATGTCAAAGGATCATAAGTTCACATTTAATTTCCAATATTCTAATATATTCTAATATCTATTCTAATAGCTCAGCCTATTTTAGCCACCTCCCCTCTTAGCCTCTGATGTTCCCTCTTTGCATGATAAACAGCTTTTCAGCCCTCAGAATATGTATGTGGCCCATATTTATTCATATGTGCAGTATATGAGAGCAGACGATTCTGCTTTGGGTGTGGGAGAGGAAATATATAAATAAGAAAGTAAATAAACAGTCTAAATAAATAGCAAGAGTAATAAGGTTAACTATTTAGGTTTTTTGATATTGATATTTGCAGTGAGAGCTACAGGAGGGGGCGAAATTAATGACAGCAGACATAATGCCATTGGGATACTTGGGAGTGTGTCCAATACTTTAAGTAATAGCGTTAATGGCGAATTTGAAGGAATTTAATTTTCGACATCAAACAGCAGCGCCTTTAGAAAGCCACCTCCCTCTCGCCTCCACATGTTTGGGGCTCTGAGAGCTTCTGAACTCGCTTCCTCTCAGAAGGAGGAAGAGGAGGAAATCATCTCCAGGGTGGCGAGCATGCGGGGAAGGCAGGCGGCTAAAAACTTCCAAGCAGAACCCAAGCAGAACAGCCTCTCGACTTGCAGGGTGACGCTTGTTAGGCTCAGGCCCAGAGGAGGGAGCATGGCCAGTAAGTAAGGTTATTGGGAAATAATTAGCCTAGCCCGGGAATCAGCGGGGATAGCAAAGTCCTCTGGGGTAGAAACGCCAGTGCCCCTGGCCTCGTTTCCACAGCTAATTAACTTTGAAGAGAGCCTATTAATAAGGTTGTCTTCATAGAAAAAGCCTGAAACTGTGTGCGGAAGGAACTTTTAGGTGTGGTGGAGGCTGGATTTCAATTTATAGATGAAACACAAAGAAACACACAAGACTGTGGAAGTAATTGAAAATGAAGTGGTCTTTTTGGGTATTTCAGAGCTTTCTGGGGGAACTCTTTATACAAGTCATACACACTATTCGGAAATATCAACCTTCCCCTATGAGCGTCAGATCGCCCCATCAATTCCAAGAGAAATTTTGCTCCAGATCACTTGCTCCCCACTTCTACCTACTCGGTGGACGTCATCCCCAGGTGGCCACATGTCCCCTTACCTGTCATCCCAGAAACAGCTGGTGTTGCCACCAGGTCTGAATGTGCTAAAAAAAATCTAGCCTCAGAGCCTTAGGCTGTGGGAGAGCGACGCAGGCCTCAGCGCCTAATCACCCCCTCCCACGACAGCACTCATCAAGACAGCAGCTCCAACAAATCAATCTCCCTCTGACAGTTCATTTAGACTGAATTAATTTGGAATTAGGGGCCATTACTGCAATTGGCAGGCGTGGATATTCCCCTAACGCGGGCTGTTATCCTGCTTTGGGGATAAAGAAAAGGAGCCAGCTTTTCTTTTTTTCTGTAGGATCGACTGGATAAGGTGTTTTTCTGTGCTGATCGCAGGGCTGAGGGAGGGAGCCATTGGATTTTCAGTTTAACTAAATCATCATTGTTCTCAATCAACAGTCAGACTCTGCTGATTGTTTTTTTGTCTTTGTCTTTCTCTTGATAACAAATGGAAGTGAAATAGGTGTTTAATGAGGGTCGTTGCTCTATCGACTGTCAAATTGTTGCCGGGGGCCAATTAAAAGTCTGATAGTCTGCAATAATAGCAGAGAAAACAATGAATCGGGATAAGATACAAGACAGAATCGAAGGACTGATAAAGTACTTTTAAATTCTTTCTCTCAATGTTTAGACCAGAATAAATGACCAAAACCAATAAAATATCAATCTACAAATATAATCCACAAACAGGCCTCCATGATACACGCTTCAGTCTGACTCAGACAAACAAAAGCACTTTTACAGCCAATCACAGACACATGTAATGATTTTCTCTTTTGTTCGTTCACAGTTGAGTTTTACTTCCGTGATGTTACCATTATTTTCGGTGCAGCAGTATGACTGATCTGCGGCGGAGCTGCTGAACAGATTGACTTGGCCTCTCTCTCCTGCTGGGAGGCAGCAGCTTGAAGTTTACCCGGGGTTCACGACCCCGTGACCCAGAGGTTTGACAGAGACAGCTCAGCTCCATGGAGACGCCGCTTTGAAAAGATAAACACTCTAGCATCACACACACTCCTGCACAGAGGCACATGAAGAAACAGCCAGATTAAAGAGATCTTTAACCCGATTGTGTTTGGTGCAGAGAACGTTTCTTAGAAAATAATTTGCCTTTTTAAGAATTTTACATTTCTTAAAAAGTCTAAATCAATGTCAGGGTTGGCTGTTAACTCCATCCCTCTAAACATACTTCTCTGGTCTCCACGTAGGTTAGGCTGCAGAGGAGCTGCTGGAGATGTTCCCATGCAGAGACGTTAAGAACCAGTCGTAATCAGCAGTTTTTTAAAAGTTAATCTGGGAACTAACTAGACGAGACGGTTTGAGGTAAAGTGAATGCTGGAAAAAAGGTGTAACTGAGGATAGATTTTCTTTAATAAATGAACAGCACTGTCAAACCTGTAATTTTCGGTGTATGAAAACAATGGTGTGGTTTCTTTTAAAGCCCCATCTTTACCAGCTGCAACATTTAAGTAAATTAATGCATCAATAATTATATAACGTGGGGCGTCGTGTAGAGTAGTGGTTTAAGCAGGCGCCCCATGTGTAGAGGCTACAGTCCTCGCTGCAGTCGGCCCCGGCTCGAATCCCGCATCGGACGGCCTTTCACTGCATGTCATTCCCCCTCTCTCTGCCTCCCCGTTTCCTGTCACTCTCCACTGTGCTGTCCATTAAAGGCATAAAAGCCCAAAAAAATATACTTTACAATAATTATATAACGTGAGGGTTCAATATGTGGTGCTATTGATCAGTTTTGGTGAAAGAAACAGCTGGATGGAGACGGTTTAACTTTTGAAGCAGCAGTTTTCACTTTTCCACACTTCGCCCACTTCACAACAACAACACTTCCTGTTTCTAAGTCACATGTCGCCAATCTAACCAATTGGAGATGAGGAGGACTTCGACTGCGGTAAATCAGAGGAAAACTAGAGGGATTGATTCAGTTATTACTATATAACTGTTTTTATAGATGCACATGGGAATATTTAACCTTGTAAATAAGAAGCTAATCATTTTATACACATAAATATGTAAATAATAATCTGTATAAACAATGTAAATATATTTTTAGTAAATTAACTCAAATGTAAAAATTAATTCTTATTTAAACCTTTTATAACAATTATAATGCATAACATAATATATATTATTCTGCATAACAAGTACTTTTACTTTTGGTACTTCGAGTAGCCTATGTTTTGATGCAAACACTTTTGTACTTTCCTAAAGTAAAAATTTGAATCCAGGACTTTTACTTGTAATCGAATATTTCTACACTGTGGTATTTCCATGTTTACTTGAATGAGAACGTCTCCCATCTCTGCTCTACACTTAATGTAGCCCAACATTGACGTGGAGGTGATGGCCTCTGTCGGGTTAAAAACTCAACACACTCATCTTAATCATTTAAATAAAACAATAATTATCTCCTGCCGTTCTATTTTAGCCTCTTCTATTTTCATACATGTAGTTTTGGCACTCTGTTGTAAACATGGCCGAGGAGAGATGAGGAGGTGTACGCTGGGCGACGAGGAGGAGCTCCTCCGCCCAACCATGAGATCAGAGTAAATATTAACACTGACACACTGCTGTGGAAATACCTCAGTGACTTACAGGGGCTACGAGGACCAGGGCAGGAGGATGAGCGGGAGGAGAAGAAAGACGAGTGGACGCAGACATTAAGGTGAGCCAAAAGGTAAACGGCAGGGCACAGCACATACACATCCCTGAGTACACACACGGACACACACTGATACCTTCTTAGCCCTCCCCCATTAACACTCCAAACCGCAAAAGCCTCTAGCCCTCTGATGACAAGTTCCCTCCACACCTCCACAGAGCTCACCCAGGAAAACACAGCCAAGTCCTCAGCTGACACAACACACAGGAAAACACAGGGACTTCCATCCATTAAATTATTTCTGTGTGTTTCATCACATGAAACTCATTCTGGAGTGCACATGGGTAAATGCTTCACTTAGTACTAAACGTAGGCAGATTTAAGGATGCAGACAATTTTAAGACCCTTTCCTTTAAATATCAGGAGGGACCTAGTATTTTTTTTTTTTTTTGCACGTCTATCACTCACAGCACTTTGGTTTTTATTGTTTCAATCCTCTTTAAAAGCTGAGGGGAGGAAGTTGTGATCTGAGCTGACGATAAAAGCGCATGAGGAGGTTGTGGGGTCGAGAATGATCACATTACGAATGCATGCTAAAGCCGAGAGCAGACAGTGCGGCCCTCTATTTATTATGTTTTCAGGCCTGGGCAGAATGTTCCATCAGCCTGAGAAATATGACAGTGATTTCACCGGCACACTCTCAGGTTTCAGTGCAGGTAGGTAGAGGTGTGTGTGTGTGTGTGTGTGTGTGTGTGTGTGTGTGTGTGTGGTGGATATGCATGAAGTGTTACGTATGTATAGTGAGAGGGAAAGAAGAGGGAGAGAAAGTCGGTCGGGAGGAAGAGATGAGAGAAAGCAAAGACAGAAGAAGACAGAGGTGATGAAAGGAAGTTCATGTTACGTATTTGCAGTCAGGGTGTTACATTTCAGCACCGGACTGATAATAGAGTCAACACACTCTGCACAGGTTTAGGGGCACAATGATGTATATGAGGAATGTAAGAGTGTCAAATAAAAACTCTTCTACACCACAGACACACACACACACACATTCAAATTCAAATTACCCAATAAGCCAACAGAGTCAGCAACACACTGGCTAATCGTTGGATTTAATGTTAACAACTGTGATTCACAAGTAATTAGGGAGCACCTCAACTATGTAGGAAGAACATTTTAGTCAAGAAGTAGAGGCACAAACGTTAAGTTGAGTTGCTTTGATGCTTTAAACAAATTTCAAGTAAATGTCTGTTCTGAACAAAACCAGAAAATACAGCAGGTTTACTTGATGACATGCAGTGTGTGTTATAGTAGTTTGACTTGGTAAATACGCTTATTTCCTTTATTTGCCAAGAATTAAATGAAAGGATTATTACAACTCTCATGTCTTTATGTTAAACATACTGAGAGTAAGCAGCCAGTTAGCTTAGCTTAGCACAAAGACTGGAAACAAGGGGAAACAGCTAGCCTGGCTCTGTGCAAAAGGTAACAAATCTACCCACCGAGACCTCTAAAGCTCAGTAACTAACACATTACATCTTATTTTAATCTGTACGAAGAAGGAAGTGCGAAAACATTTGTGGTTGCCAGGCAACGAGTGGAGACCTCTCAAAGAGCCTACACGGCACATTCACCTATAAAACCAAAAAACAATGTTTGTACACTTTGTTTTTGTTTTTTATGAATTGAACAAACAATAAAGTGTTGATTTGTGAGTTTTAGAGTTGCTGGTCAGCAGATTTTCTTTTTAACCTTTAAAGTTGTTTCTGGTTATTATGCTAAGCTAAGCTAGGAATCTGCTGGCTGTACCCTTATATTCACTGTGCAGACATGAGAGTGGTACATCTGTCATCTAACTCTCAGTGGAAAGAGAATAAGCTTATTTTCCAAAATGTTGCACCATTCCTTGAAATTATGCTTATCAGGAACTATTTAACTTCAAAGCACTACAGAGACTAGTCTCTGTGGGGTACCAGTATTACACACTCTGACCATTAAATGTTAACATGAACATGTAAAAGATTAAAACAATACAATACATGTAAACGATGCAAAAGAAATGTGTGTATAAAATCTCTAAGTGTCTTTAGTATGGGATTTCCATGGCATCATTGCTACTGCACAAACAAGATTGGAAGATTATGAGCAACAGAGATGCAGACTAATCGCTGGATTTGTTGTGGGAAATGCTTGAAAATCCTGGGATTTTCTGCCGTGATTTAGTTTTAAATCCACTCTGAGACACACATGTGGTTTCACTTTCTGCCTGCACAACCAAAGGTGATCAGAGGTTCTTCAGGGCATGTGGGAATACCATTAATGAAAGACTCAAAATGAATTATTCTTAATTATTAAGAAGGCAGGTGTTTGTATTTCTGCAAAACATAAAATCACTTCTTTTTTTTTTTTTATCACATTGGAGACCAGAGACGGTGGGAAGGGGACTGAAGGGAAAACCTTTGCTGAGCCCTTTTTATTTTCCTACTCATGAACTTGAATGAATTCAAATCATGAACCATGTAGAAATCATCCCAAGGCACTTAGGGCTTTATAAAGTCTTTCAACTGAACTTTTGGTCTCGTGGTGCGAACAAACTCCCAGTGTGCTCCGTACCTGCTGCTGACTGGTGACCCTTGGGAGTGAGAGGGGGGGTGTTCGGGGAGAACAGAAGCTGGGACATGGAGGAGGGAAAGGGGAGGCACAACAAGACGGAAGATGAAAGAGATAGATGGAAGAAAGGCAGCAGAGAAAAGGGAGGAGAGGAGGTCTGACTGGGGAGGCGTGGGGAGGGTCGTGGTCCTCAGCGGAGGGAGCGCGCTCTCTGAGGTAGCAGTGTGGAACCACCCAGAGCCTTGTAATAGTTAAATCATATCAATTAACCATGGGACATCAGGGGATTAGGGGTTAATCTCTCCCTTGAGAGAGAGAAACAGTAAATTAGAAAGGAAAGAATGGGGAGAGAAAGAAGAGATCATAAACGGCTCTGTTGAAAGGGAGAAAGCTGACATGATGAATTACAGAGCATGAAAAAGCATGTTTCAGATAAATAAAGAAAGCGCCTGGAGGATGACTTCTTCTTCACTTATGTTATCAACAATGACGTGGTAAATGACTATACAGCAAATGAGCAGTGTGGCACTACATTTGCATTTCCCCAGCAGCAGTGATGGGACCAGAAGTGGCATTTAGGGATTAAAAACAACACAAAACAGGAGATAATCCCATAGCTCGGCCACACCCGCCTGGGAACTGATTTACGCCATTTTCAATTTGGATGAGGGCTTGGAAGAAGAAAAGGGGCACGAATAATTTACCCCCTTCCTTTAAAGCCTCATTGCCCCCCCATAAAATCATCCCCTTAGATTAAGAAACATCCACATGTGATTGAAAATGAAATCATATACAATAAGAGATGGTATATGTGGCAGAGGTTTGGGGGATCTATATTTGGGGAGGATTGGGGGACTGAGCTTTGGGAGTTTGAGAAGGAAGAGAGGAGCCCCTCTTTCTTTGGTGTATATGCAAAAATGGCTGAAGTAGGTAATGGAGCCGTGAGGTAAGAGGATTAAGATCAGCATTGGGTCAGGACTGATAGTGAGAAATGGGGTGATGGAAGGACAAAAGGATGAGTAGAAGAGAAAAGGGGAAGAAAGAGAGAAGAGAAAGAGAGGCAGAGAGAAAAAAGGAGATATTATTAGACAGAGGTGGTTGATTTGGTGTGAAAAGATATGAAATGGAGACCGGAGAAACTGTCCCTCTCATCCTCTGTCTTCCAGGGCCCATAGACTTTGCTTCAGACTCATAAGTGATCATATGGGATCTGTGCGTCCCTCTGATAGGGAGCAGCAGGATAATGCTTAACCTGATACGTGGATTGGCTTCGCAGACACTGGGGTGGGGGGGTGGCGGGGTGCAGGGGTCAACAGAATCTCCCCCGCCAAGGGAAGAGCTTGAAGGCTGCAGGAAGGTATGAGCAGGCTGGGAGTTCAAATGCTGAGCACTCAGGAAGCTAGAAATCTGCAGGATTGAGCTTTTAAAGGTGATAGAGAAGGATGTGGGGCTGTAGAGGCTATAGAATATATATATAGGTCTAAAATAAAGCTTTCACAAATAACTTGATATTCAGAAACAGAATATGCTTTCCTCTCGCCAACAACAGACACAATCCTGGACTCCTCCTGCCTTTTAAAGAAGTAGTTTGGCACTTATCCGGCTTTCTTGCCAAGAATTAGGAGAGAAGATACCACTCTCATGTCTGCTTAATAAATATGAAGCTGTGGCCTGGTTAGCTTAGCTTAGCATTAAGACTGAAAGCAGGGCGAAACAGCCGGGCTCTGTCAAAAGGTGACAAAGTCCGCCGACCAGCACCTCTAAAGTTCACTAATCAATTTTATTGCATTCATTTTATTCGTACAGAATTGTATTGTGAGAAGGAGATTCTGGGAAGTCACTGCTCCGCGTTTTGCCTTCAGCCAAACGAAATATCGAAATAGTGTTAGTTAATGAGCTTTAGAGGTGCTGGTAGGCAGATTTGTTTACCTTTGGACAGAGCCAAAGATCATTATCCTGCATCTAGCTTCAGATTTGACAGATATGAGAGAGGCATTGATCTTCTCACCTAGCTCAAGGTAAGAAAGTGAGTTTCTCTAAATGCTGAACTATTCCTTTCACAGCAAAGCCTTCGGAAACTGTGCGCTAAAAGACTGGAAACTGAATCAAAATGTGTGTGTCTGAAACAGCCAAAGGTGACTGAACTTTACAAACTTCTTCCTCATAAGTTTCTGCCTTAGTGGAAAGCCTAGCCTGAAAACCAGTCATCTGTGAGGGCTGAGAGGCCTCATCTAAATGTTCCCCTGACCGATGCGTCTTTCCTTTAGCCAATTTGCTGCCATCACAGGATCAGACTCGACTCTTATTTGCCAGCCAAAGAGGCTCAGCTGCACGACCCCGGCAGTAGCCTCGTGGAGCCACGTTGCCTCCTCGCACCCTCCCTGCCTCAGTCACCCCACCCCAAGTCTTAATTCAGACACTTTGAAGTATCTTGGTCTGTGGTGAGGAGCCACTCAATCAATTACGAATGAAATAATCTCCTTATGATATTTCGAGGTTTCTTCAAGTAGAGGAAGGGGGGGGGAATGCAAGAAGAGATTATGGAAGCCAAATCAGTCTCTCAGCTGCGTCTAAAGTGACAGGGGGAGAATCAGCTGAGAGGATGGTGGGAAATTAAATAAGAAAAAAAAAAAAGATTATGTCTAAGTGTGTCACCTCCAAACACGGCTGTGAAATCTCTAACCTGATCCATGAGGAGGTGGCGGTGGTGGAGTGGAGGAGCGAGACTGGATTATTGCAAGCCGCGTTAGAAAAGGACCCACGGGTTCTTAAAAAGCTTTTGCTTACCACTAAGAGAGAACACACACATATCAAACAAACATCTATGTGATGTATCTGTGTGTGACAGAACAAGCAAAGACAAAGGGAGGGATGTGTCAGCTTGCGGGGAATCTGTCTTTATCTGCTAAATGCAAAGATATGAGACATATTTCTGCTTTGACACATAAACGAACATGTAAGGAGACTCATGCACGGCCATAAACCGTTTGAATGGCAGTAAATTGTAACTCAGAATTGAATAAGGGTAAATGAGGGTATCATCCTCAAATGTTGAGGTGACACAAGGTGACATTTGTACATGTGAGAGTAAAGCAGACTCATAGGAAAATTTAAAAATTCAACCACTTCGCTTGAAAAGGTGGCCTGGCATTACCAGATAATTTCGCATTTGCAAATGGGTCGAGAACCTCTCCATTTGTTTTCAGTTTTCAAGGGATGTAATCAAAAGTTGCAGACCAAATTGTCTCTGAATGCAATCAGACAGAGCTACGACCAATCAGTGCAACAAAACATGTGACACTGCGCCGCAGGGTCAGTTGGTAAATTACACTTTTACTAAATCCTGTCGGTAGTACGACAAACACATCTTTCTTATCAATAAGTGCTGTAAGTGCAGGTGTTTGCTCTTCCTCCTTTAGAGAAAATATACTGTCTGGTTTGATTAATACTGACGCGATAGTGAATTCAACACACCTCTCCACGAAGCGGTAAACTCCGAGGCTATAAAAAGGAGGGCAGCACCAAAGTATCAAAAACTGCAGTTCTTCAAGTAGCCACTTGAGGCTGGCTCCAAAAGTGAGTCAATCCCCATTGACTCCCACTATAAAATGCCAGACTTTACAGCAGAAATACCAACCAATAGGCTTTGTTTCACCTTAAAACCATTAAATGATTGAGGACCAAAGACAAAAACAGAAGATAATGATACTGAGGAAGGGACTTTTTAGAAATATAGTACGAGGAGGAAAAACTAAGATGGATCAGAGGATGGATGAAATCAGACAAAATCACATCTCTGTTTAAGGAAAAATAGTATCATAAAATGATCTGTTTTGTAATTATTATGTAACTATTTCTTATATCTACCCTCTTCAGTGCAATTCTTCTGTGTCAAGTGTTAAGTAAAAAATCTATAAATACTTATACTCGTGCATCTGAAACATGAGAACAAACAAGGCCTACCTGCCCTACCTCCAGCCTCCCCTCTCTCCCCTCTCTCACCCCAATCAGTGCTGCTCAACCATCTTGCCTCAAGCCTTTTAGATTTTCTCCATGGCTGACTGTTGTTTCTGCTGCTGCAAGCTCAGCCATCAGCGTGCATTGATCGCTCCCCTTCATCCTCAGCATCCCCTCCGTTATACCTGACTATGGCGACTAATTCCCCCGTTCTCACCCCTCTTCATCCCAGATTGAGAAGGTCGGAGGAAAAATCAATAACAGTGCCAAGTGGGGCGGGGTCAGGGGTCAACGAGGGCCTTGACAAGTGTGTCAGGGGAAGGAAGGAGAGAGAGAGAGAGACAGAGAGAGAGAGAGAGAGAGAGAGAAAGAGAGAGAGGGGAAAAAGTCTTGTTTATGTGTGTGTGTGTGTGTGTGTGCGAGTATAAGAGTGTGTGTTGCATAAGGAGTGGTCAAGAGAAACGGAGTGACCAAAGGCCTCGTGGGTGCAAGTGTCAGGCTTGTCAGGGATCAAATTTATGACCATTGATCGGTGCTCTGTGTGTGTGTGTGTGTGTGTGTGTGTGTGTGTGTGTGTGTGTGTGTGTGTGTGTGTGTGTGTGTGTGTGTGTGTGTGTGTGTGTGTGTGTGTGTGTGTGTGTGTTACACTCAAAAAACTGCTGGGTTAAAAAATAACCTTAACCCCACTGCTGGGTAACTATGGTTCAGAACAAGTGTTGGGTTTTACCACTTAACCCAGAATGCTGTGTTGTTCATTTGACCCAACCCAGCGAGTGAAATTAACTCTAGTACTGGGTTATTTATTACCTATAAACCGGGTTATTTCCTGTCTCATTGCCTTGATACTTTTATATTTAATAATAATAATTATAATAATAATAATGTTATATATTATAATATACAATATACAAAAAGAGGCCACTGTGAATGTGCATTTGCTGGACACTTTGCTATTCTTCTGCCAAAATACGTGAATACAAATGTACATAATTCAACGCATGCAAGAGAAACTTCCAGGTGGGAAGGTAGGAAGTATCCAGGTACATTTATGAGTGTAGGTGGTGATGAATGTGGTGGCATCTGGCAGAGGTGAGGAGTCATCATATACAGACTATTTTGGCCAAACAAGCCAATAAAACAAGTGAATCCCATGAGATGTCATAGTAAAACTCCTGCCATTCATTTCATGTCTCTGTCCTTCTATCTATTGGATGTTAGCTTAGCTTAGCTTAGCATCAAGAACAGAAAAAGAAGGAAAAAACTAACTGGGCTCTGTTTCCGAGTAGCAAAAATCCTGATCACCATGAGGCTGCAAGGAAATCTGCAATGACTTCAGGAAGTCACAGTGCTTGTCCAAGATGTGCTCATAACTCCCCATAAAGTCACAAATGAATGTTTTTACATTTTGTTTTTTGTACAGAATAAACAACAAGACACAACATGCTTCTTACTGAGTTTTAAAGGGAAGAGAAATAACAGGAACTGAGGGAAGAGAGATATGGGGAACGACATGATGCAACATCCTTTAAAATCCCAAGCACAATTAAATTTTGATGGTTAAAATAAATAAAGATAACAATTGTCATCTGACATGTTCAATTACCTAGATACACTTTAAACATATTCATTATGCAGCTCTGCAGCCAAAACTGCTTTTTCCAAAAGCTCATCTGCGATAGTGTCAATTAGCACTTAGCTTAGCGATCTCCTGCTGCTGCTCAATTTGGCTGTTCATTCCCAACTGTTTAAATTCCACATCAGTAATCGGTCACTGTAATCTTCCCAGCAACACATAATCACTGGTTTTTAACGCCCATGAATTAGCTCACACTCCTCCCAGGGGATTGGGGTGTGTGTGTGTGTGTGTGTGTATGTGTTTGTGTGTGTGTGAGACAGACTTGATGACAACCATTTAATGACAGACATCCACTCCATGATACAGGTAATTATCCCTGTGGTAGTCCATTCAAAATGTAAAATAAGGGAGACAACGACAGCGGTGACACAAGGTGGGATTCACCCAAGGTTTTCCTTTCTGATATACAACTTCTGTGTCATGCTCACAAATACATTTATACAAGTGAAGGCATTATGCTGTGCTCCAGAGTTGTGCGCAGACACACACTTCTACTGTACATCCATGCCACACACACGCAGTGGAAATGGAAAAGGAAGATGAAGCCTTGAAGAAATCCATTTGCAATTTAAATGGAAATGTAATGAGCCCGTGGTGGCAGTGAATTAGCCTACTGATCAATTGATCATGTCAAGGACAAATAGGTAAACAAACATATCCATTAGCCTCCTGCTCCACCTCCTCCCTCTGCTCCCTGCTGTGGAGAAGTACTAGAGGATCACTGAGAGGTGAGAACGTGTGTGTGTGTGTGTGTGTGTGTGTGTGTGTGTGTGTGTGTGTGTGTGTGTGTGTGATGAGAAGAAGTAGGGGTGACAGCAAACACCATCTTAAGGGGAGACTCCCTAAAAAAAACCCAAAGTGCTCACTGCGAACACATAAACATATGTGTAAAGACACTGACACACACACAATTGCATACCCCACTGTGACTGTCCTGCCCAGCTCGTTACACAGACAGTTGGGCCCAGCAAGGTTCCTTTCAGAGGCGATGGAGAGAGCAGAGAAGGAGGAGGAGGAGGAGGAGGAGGAGGAGGAATGATGGGGCCTCTGAGATATAAACAAGGAGTAGGACGGAGAAACAAGGGAGAGAGAACGAGTGACGATGGTGCCAGAAGACAGCGGGCTGAAACTAGACCTGCTGCCTGGCCTCACCCCAATCTTCACTGTGTGTGTGTGTGTGTGTGTGTGTGTGTGTGTGTGTGTGTGTGTGTGTGTCTGGACAGAGAGAGGGAGCACCAATCAAACCTTATTTCAAGAGTGTTTCGACAGGGGTGTAACTGTTAATTACTGCTATAGAAACGGTTAATTTGGCTACTAAAACTATGTTTGTACCATCATTTTGTTCAACCTTAAATAACAAAGGCATCAAACTTTTTTTTTTTTGCTTTAAGTTGGAGCAAACCAAAACATTGATATTCCATAAATCATTTCGGTCCAGACTCTCCGACACATCTCTAATCAGTCAGTTACTCGTCTCTCTAATCTATCAGAAGTCTCTGAAAACTCAATCACCACAACTAATTCATCGTAATAAGAAACGGATAAGAAGCTCCTCTGGTTTGAACGCCAGTTAAAATAACTTGATTGCTGACTAATGGTTAAAGTCAACAGAAAGACGGTGAATCCTTGTGGCAGCCCAGCCGTACGAAACCTGTAACCATGTCAGTAGATTTGCAGGGACATCAGACAAACTTACATTTTTAGCTGACGACGGCACTAGATGAAAACACCAAAGTCATCAAGATGCATCATGTGGTGATCATGAATGTCTGTACGACATTTCACCGCTATCAATCCAGTGTCAAGTGGTTGACCAACCTGGATGTCTGTCATCCATCACGCCACACAGCTAGCATTGCTAAAAAACAAAAATGCCAATAATCTAATGAAAGTATGTAAAGAATTTGTTATCACTTTCGAATGAGACACATACTAATAGCTTAACTAATAAATCATTTATACTAATGCTTCTGCTTTGCCAGGTTATAAAGAGCCCCTTTTGCTGGTGACCTCCTCCCTGACATGTAATTGTACGTGTAAGTCATTCATTAATGACTGTCCTGATGGCCCATTAGAAAGTATTTATATAATGCAGCTTTACTCATCCCCCGGTCAAAGATTTATAAAGTTTTCCGTTGTTAATTTGGATAATGGTTTGAATTTCTCAGATGTCAGTTGCACACAGTCTATCCAGATGGCTCAGTAAAGATCGAGGGGATGGAGACATGGGAGAGGATGACAGCTTGAGCATTTCTATCAGGAGTTATTTCATGCAGGCTGCCTGTTCAACGAACGGAAAAAAGAGCCGCCATCTACCCTTTCAAAGCAGGACAGATATTACAGGATATTACCCTTAGCTTTTGAGGGAAAGGACACATGGAAAGGCGTTTGGAAAATTATAATATCCTAGCATATACTGCATGTTGCAGTGTAAATGATCTATATTGGTGACACACCATGCTGGGAACAGACTATTACTACTAGCTAATAGAAAATATATTGCACTTAACACCAGTCCTTCAGAAGAAGAGAGGGCCCACTTCTTCTTCTGTGTAATAAAAGCAGTGTTTTTACACAAGGAAATCTACAAACACAGATCGTTGTAAAATCTGACATGCATAACAACAAAATAAATTAAAAAAAAAAAAACTGCTGATGAGGAAACAGCAGGTTAATACAGGATGAAGAGAGGAAAAAAGACCTCCACAAAAAGAAAGTGCTTTTTAAAGAGGACCATTTGTAAAACAAGGAGTTTAAAGCCAGATTATAGGCCAACAATGACACAATCCCTTATGTTCATTCCTGTAATACGCTGTGAAGAAGAGGATTTATACTTTATTGTGGTGGAATGCATCGAGGCTGCCTTGTGTCTCCTTCTGCGTCTGCCTGCCTCTTTGGGAAACATTTTCCTCCTCCTGAGGCCAGGTGTAATCCCTGCATGGAGGAAACAGAGATGCCTCCAGCCAACTACTGATCGGCCTTATAATGATTCAAGTATTACGAGTGATACCACCAGAGGGAAAATTCTTTCAATCCAGTCTAAAGCTTTCTCTGCACCAGCTGACTCCGCAGAAGAGCCTGCTTGGTTTGGGTGTCTGGTTGTTGGATTTCTCCTCAACAACTCTGCTTGTCTCCTGGTTTGAGTTGGATTGCATTGGATTGTCTTAATTGTCTCTAATGACTAAATTGTCCCAACTACTTGCTTCATTAGCTCTGTGTTAGCTCTATTAAGAAGGAACGGAGCCGAGGAGGAGACGGTTAATTGAGGGCGTTAATAAAGGCTACATGATGAGTGCCATGCTGAAAGTGGCTGAAAGTAAAAGAAAAAGTGTTCCGCTTGTGCTTTTTGAGTACTTTGACAGATTGTTGGGGCATTTTATTCTGAAAGGATCTCAGATAAATTACATTTTAAAAAGGAAAATAAGTGCGATTTACAAAAAAAAAGGAATACCTACTAATCTCACAGAATAATGTCAGATTTAACACACTGGACAGTTGCAGGAATTATAGTTCAAATCTTCGTGTCAATATTTGTCACTAATGCAGCAGGTATCACTTAGTCTCAGCACCTATCCCTCAGCAGCTCTGACTTAAACTGTGCGCTCTCAGTCTGCTAAACCCAGATCCAGATTAGGGTCTGATTGTCCATACTGGAGCAGATAAAGTGGGATTTTCTGTGGTAAAGACAGATGTTTCAGAGGAAGTGAAGGGATTCTGGCTCCATGAAGGAGCTTTAGCTTTGTCTTCGCTGTTCAAGGTTTGGCCCCATGCACCCGTTTCTGACACTGGGATCTGGGCAGAGCAGGCCACACCCAGTGTCAATATTAGCAGAGGGCCACACCTGAGTCAAACAGCATTTGGGATACAAAATCCCTCTCACTGTCTTTATTCTGCTGATACCATCACTTATTTCATGCAGAAGAAGCTAATTAAAATGTAAATACTTACACATAAATGAATCGGTTTATGTAAATGTTCAACAGTGACCTGACATCTTACCCGGCTTCCTGCACCACGACCCTCACACAGACAGTGTTTTTCCTAAAAGACGGTTTCTCTCACCGATGCAAAATGATATTAGGACTTTGCGTCCACACTGCAACATAAACACATATCTACTAGTCATTACCTGTGAGATGTTAACACTTAGATTTTTGGGTGTTTTTGCCTCTATACAAAGTTGGACAGCAGAAAACTTTAGCAGGGACATTGCGATCACAGAATATGTTAAGTGCCTCAGTCACCAGACCACTGGGATGCCCCCTATAATCATTTCATCAAAGATCAAGCCATTGACACTGAACAACATATCCAACGAGTCCAGTAAGACACAGAAGCACTGTCATAGTCTCATGGGAGGCGCAGAAGAAGAAAAAAAACAAACAACTTATAGTAATTAATCCACATTTAGTCAAGAACATGGGCACAAAAACCCCAGTGTATTTCAGTTCAGACACAACGATGAAAGAATCTGTTTCAGAGCTTTTGCAACTTGATAGAGAGGCTCACGGCGCGTCCGGCTTCTGTAGCAGTTACAGTTAACACACATGAAGTTTTCCTCCGTGCAGGTGAACGCTTGTGTTACTCAGCTCTTCTAGGAAACTTTGACCCTCGCTGTATGATCTCTCCTATAGTTCAATCCTAGAGTGTGTGAGATTTTTTTTTCTTCTCTTGTTCGCTCTCTCCTTTTCTTTCTTATTCTCTCTTCTCTCCCATTCTCTGCCACTCTCTCCAGTTTTTCCTCCGTTTTTTTCAACACATAGGTGGATTAAGGCAGAGGGGCTTTTGTTTAGATAAAGCGAAGGATTAGGGAGAGATTTGCCCCCATAAAGTTGTGGGCTTGATGGGCCTTTTATCCCTGCATGTCCCTAAAGCTGTGTTGCCTCTGGATTAGGACTATACAATGGGGCCCCTTGTGCAGAGGGATCCGGGCCAGAGAGAGGAGAGAGAGAAGGGAGAGAAGGCAAGGAAAAGAAATGAGACAGAGGGATTGAGACAAGGGAGAAAAGAACGCAAGAAGAAAGAGAGAAGGGGATGGAAGGAGAGAAAAAGAGGGGGGGGGAATTATACAGCTTTTAGAGGAAACTGACAGGTTGAAAACTTTTAGAGGAGGGATTTGCAGAGGAGATCCTGAGATCTTGTCACCAATAAAAGGGATTTCAGGAGGATTCAGAGGCGTGGAGCTGACAATAAACCGCAAAAATTGCCGCTGTCTCTTTAAATTCATTTATCTAACATATTAGAAAATAAATAAATAAATATGAAAGCGGGTCTTACTGTGGAAGTGCTGCTAATAACGTGTCTAAGAGGTGGCTCCTGGCAAATTGCTTTGTTATTCTTGTCAAAAAGGTCTCCTGCAAGAAGTCGATTTTAAACTACACATCAAAATGATTAATTGCTGTGGGATGAACAGATGCTGAAATACCCTTGAATGGTGCCGGGGAGGCTGAGGCTCGCTGGATCTCAGACCTAATGTATTCATGAAGTTGCAGAAACATCATTAAGAGTATTAATTAGCTATTAGAGAGCAGAAATTCACCGGCTATAAGGATCGTTTTGTTCTTCGCAACTCTATCAAACAGGCTGAGACAAGAGGAGCGAGTTTATCTGTATCAATTACGCACATAGGAAAATAAAATCCATGTTTTCTGCTAAAGGAGAAGCACGAGAGGGGTTAAACCTGACAGGAAATCAATAGGGGAAAAAACACAAGTCTACTTTGACCAAGACTCTATTTCAGAAATGAGTTTAGTCACATAAAAGGAGAAAAGCATTAATAGCCCGGACGCCCGAGCCTAATTAATGTATATTTCTTTAATATTTTGAGTTGTTCGTCAACTGGAGGTCATTGTGTAGGCTACCCACCTTGTATTCAGCGGTGCATGGCAGGGTACAGGGGTAAAGGGAGCTGTTTTTTGGCGTTTAAGCCCTTCAGATGCGCTGGACAGCTCTAGTCGCTCTAAGGAGCTTTAGGTGGAGAGGCGCTGAGAAGAAACTCTTTCTCGCTTTAATTGCTTTAGAGACGGTCCTCACAAAGAGACAGTGGCCAGATTTACCTCCCGTTTAAGTTCTTATTTCCATTGGTTCACAAGTTAATCCTCTTTCTTTCTCAGACCTCGGAGAAAAACCGAGTGATAGGAGCCTACCAAGGCGACAGAACCAGGGAGGCACACGAGTTTTTCCAGGCGAGAGGAAAAGACTTTGAAGAAACACATGGAGAAAGTTTTAGGTGGCTGAGAAGAAACAAGGCAGCACGCATCAATAACACCAGCATAATAATAATAATATTAATTATTATTATTATAATAATATTAATAACAATAATATTATTATTATTAATAATAAATATACCAATAACTACAGCTAAAATTGACATATTTTGTAGCCCACCACATTCAACGATTAAGCAAATTAACATATCGAATATTTGATCCGTCTCAAATTACCAGAAGCTTTCATTATAACAGCCTTATCTCTGGTTGGTAATTATACATTTTCATTTCTTAATTTTATAGTTTCTCTATTTCAACATTAAATGCCAATGTAATAATTTAATATTGGAATATATGCCCGGAGCTTATACCTATTATTTAAATTACACTTTTTTTTCTTATTAGGAAATAAATATATGGCTTTACCCTAAACTCCTCACACCTTCACTGCGCCCCCCTCCCTCTCTCTCTTTCATACACACACACTCACACACATTTCAAGTGACCCATGTAAACTTTATGATAAATGTTCACAAACCACTGGATGTCCATAAGAAGTCAAATTGGGTTTTTTGTTTTTTTTTATGTAGCCTACGTCAAACATTAATATTCTCCTCTCCATGAAATCTTTTGTCTCCTGTTCAAATTTGTCAGAGTGAGAAACATGGTCAGAGATAAAACTGCGTTATAGGCCAAGCACTTTCCCAAAGAATCTCCCAACAAAATATGCAAGCTTTACATTAAAAGGCTACTTTGCGCTGCCCTTAATTCCCTACCTAAACGGTTTTGCTCTGGGAGAAGAAATCTTCTCTAAAAACCCTTCAAGAAGAGAAGGGCATTATTGCCCTAATCCTCTTACCCGCAGTCATTTTAAGACAGGGGTTTTTGGAGGCTGAGATGGCGTCTTGTCTTCCCTATCCCATCCCAAATCCTTCCAGGCCGGGAGAGAGTCTAAAGGCAGCACCCTGGCATCTATTAGCCATCTCTCTAAAGTCTCCCTCTTCTCCAGTGGCATGGAGAAAAAGTCGAAGAGCAAACAAACTAAAGGTTGGTTGGTTTTCTTCACAAAACGTACGGAAAGGGAAATTGGTTTCATGCACCAAGTGCACACAAGAAATGTGAGGATATGGGATTTGAGAAACAAAAAAATAAAATAAAAATCACTTTTTATAGACCTACATATTCAACACGGTTCATTTCACAATTAAAAAAAAAGTTGATGAACTCTTCGGTTAAATAAAATTAAATTCAGGGTATAATTCATTCTTTCTCACTTTTTATCAAAGCTGCAACCTTGAGGTTCAGGAGAGCCATCATGTTTGAATCAAATTACAGCTCACATTTCCAAAAAAAAAAAAAAACCCCAAAAAACAACAACAACAAAAATAAAATGCAGCCTATTATTTTAATAATATCATGAAGAAAAGCAATATCTACACATCTGCCAAAATGGATCCATTAAAAAAGCTTCACCCCTCACTTCTGCAGTTTGTTTATCAGGGAGAATAAAAAAACGTGTAGACAGACACGGAGGGATTTAGCGGACATAATGTGCTTAAATTGATCATATTTGAAAATAACTCCAGAAGTCAGTGCACCAAAGCCTGCCGCTGAACGATCAACTATCTTCTTTACGTGACTGACAGCGCGGAGAGCCAATAGAAAGCCAGCCTGGCCCCCGCGAGGCTGCCCTTAAAATCCCTCCACCGGGCTCTCGCGCACCAGCAGATGGCGGCTTCCCACGTCTGCACGAGACGCGGAGAAATCAGCACGAGGAAAGGAGACAGAGCTCTGTGCAGGTGGAGCGTGAGCGAGCGACCGGACTTGAAGTTGAAGCAACAGACTGGATGACTTTTTCACTGCCCTGACTTGTTCAATTCAAACCGGACAAAAGGACGGAGAAAAGTGGGCACTAAAAAAACCGACACGCAGCAGCTGCACGAGCAGAAGAGAAAGCTGAAGCCTGAAGAAGTTGAGGAGCTTGGATTCTCTGTGCCGTCTGCGAGGAAGTGGCAGAAAAGACACAAGAGGTAAAAACTCCTTTACAATCTCTGTTCAGTATTTGTGCTTTTTAAAACTGTGTCAAAAACGCTTGTCTGTTCATGTAGTAAAAACCTGTCCCTCAGTCACTCTGACATAATTTGAGGTTGTGGTTTGTTTACCCACAGGGTGCTGTGGTGATTTGGTACATGTTATTCTAGTAACTGTGACAAATGTTGCCTGGATTTATTTTGTCATTTGGTGAGGAAAAACAGTTTGGAAATTTATGTTTTATTAAATGTGGATAGTCTTATGTGCACCCAAAATGTATGATTGGAGAGCTGAAATTCATAACGACAACATTATTAATAATTGGTTAAATTAAATAAAATAAATAAATAAAAAAAAGCTTGTAATAAGTTAACCCTTACCAAGAACCTCCTTGTTTTGCGCGAGCTCAGTGACACCCAAAATAAAATAGTTCGTTCCAGGACCGTGGTCTCTTCTGAAAGGGAACACTTTGGAGTTTACCATTAGAAAGGACATAATCACTGTGAAGTGACACCGAATCAAATTTACAGAGAAACATAACGTGAGGTTTTTTCTTCCTCTTATTAAAACGTTGTGTGCTGTATACACACAAAATGTGACAAAAATAATCAGCTTCTGTGCCAGTGACATTGGATTCTCTTTAACAGACTTGATAAATGTTGTAAATAAAATAAAATCCCTTTAAATTTCAACTCGGGTTCTGCATAACAAATATCCTTCATAATAACATGTCAGAGAAAAATCAAAGATGCTCCTCGCCCTCTGACAGTTTACACTAGTGACACAGCAAAGAGCAGATTGTCAGGTCGACTCCTGCCCCTCAGGGCTGTTAGCAAATAACATTTTTCCTAATTTAGTCGGATCAAAGAGTTGAACTGTACATGCCAATTTACATAATGACGGTCTGATAATCGAAGCATTGAGCAGGGCTGCCAGGAGGGCCCAGAGCCTGGAGCAGATCGAGGCTTATGAATGACAATAACAGCACTGACGGGCTCACAGTGATGAGCTATTGTGCTGAATTTGATATGGGCAGGAGGATACAGGCTATAACCAGAGATGTAGTGGTACATATGAAGCTGGTAATCCTGAGAAGGCAGGCTTAAAGCTCAAAAGTTTAACTGCACAGCAAGACTAAAAACATCCAGATGGGCTACATTTCTTTGCAGCGTTATTACATGCTGCAAAAAGTGAGAATAAAATCAATTGTAGACGTTTAAATCTCTCAAACTTCTATCAGTGATCCAGGCAGGCAGGTGTAAACAAATAAAAATATGTTGAGAAACATCATGGGGTGTGTTTTTCCCTCATCAATTTTGTGTGATTTGAGCCTTAATCAGATTAAAATGTACACCTTTAATTTAAAAGAAAACATGAAGAAACAACAAAAAAAAAAATCATTAGTCTATTACCAGAACACACGCACAGGTGCCTGCGCGCGAACACACGCGCACACGCGGGAACTCCAACCCAGAGCTAACCACCCAGTCCCACTGTACGTCCGTCCGTGTCAGCGTTGATGATAAATGGAGGGCCTCGCAGTCGAAACCTATTTGCACTTCCATTAGACGGGGAGCCAAATGGGGATCAACATGCATATTTTTACCCGCGGAGAAGCCATACATCTCAGCCAAAACGTTGCCCCGGGGCGATGGGATAAGAGGCCGCCAGAGAGGGGAAGGGGAGGGGGGAGACGGGGAGGGGGGCCCATTCAACTCAAATACTTGGGGGAGTAAAGTAAATGTTTAGCGAAGCACCTTCTGTCCCGGCGAATTAAACTATTCCCCACTGCCCTCTGATCACATTCATCAGCCGCCGCAGCCACTTAATAGGCTGGGAATGGGCACTGCGGGCATACACACACACACACACACACACACACACACACACACACACACACACACACACACACACACACACACACACACACACACACACACACACACACACACACACGCTCGGTCTATGCACTGCACTGACAAACTGAGAAATGGACAGAAAAAAGCGCCTTTTACAAGAACGACCACCCACATTTCTGTTTTATAAAATAGCCAAGGTTTTGTAATAGGCCTGTAATCATAATAATATTAATATTAATATTGACAATAATAATAATAATACTAATAATAATAATAGCCTACGGAAATGAAATGCTTAAATTTCAATTTTACAAGAATTATGAAGTTATAATCCAAAGATGCCAACCAGTGATAATGTTACGTTAAAGAGTCCAACCTCAGTTAAATTAACATAAATTAATTTTCTAATTAGCCTACAACTAATATCCTGTCTAATTTCAGAGCATGGATAAAATTTATCTGGAATTACATCAAATGCTGATTTCTTGTTGATAATTACCCTAATGTGTTGACATTTACAGTTTAGGTCCATACACACTAAAATTGTTGGAAATTGATCAAATTAAATAAAACCAAAACTAGTAAAACCTTAAACTTCTGTCTAAAAATATTTTACAAGTTATCTGTTCTGAATCCAAGAAGTCAGACAGTTCCCTGGATACTGTACCTGTCATACAGCAGAAAGATTTATATCTTTTCCCTGTGGTCTCTCTGTAATAGTTATAATAACTGTTTGGGCCTCCGAGATCTCCCCTCCTGCAGCCTCCTCCGTACTAATACATATCTAATCGTGTCCTCAAGCGTTTCATCTATGAAAATCTCGGCCGTGAAGGAGAACTACAAAATAGAGTTTTGGAAAGTGCTAGCCCACCTTTTGAAAGACTCTGACATGGATGTTTCCTTTAAGAAATGAATCTGTTCGTATCAGTATAAAAGCTTTAAATATTTCGGCCTATTATAGTAACAAAAACTAAAGAATATTAAATTGCAAACGTCGCTTTTAAATGTTGCAACACAATTGTTTTTTAATGTGAAAAGACCGTCACTATAATCGAACAGCACTGAAAATAGCATTTCCGTAATCATAGCCCATTAAAAATAATCCTGGTATCCGGTTGCAGGTTTTGCCACCGAGACCCGGAACAAATCTCCTTATATCATTTTCCAACACATTTCATCAAAGCCTTGATCTGTCAAAGCGACGTTTTCAATGGGGATTTGGCTTCTCCAGAATCACAGCAACGTGAATAAATTCATGAATAAGGCATCCGTTTCGGTTCATTATGGGAACGACTGATAATTACCCCAATTAAAAGTCTTTTGTATAATTAATGGAATGAACACAGTGATAATTGGATGTTAATGGATAACACTTTTGTCTGAGTGGGCACATTAAAATCTGTTGGCCCTTCAGCGCGTGGACCTGCAGTCATTAACCAAAAACAGAAAGCTCGTGTGTGTCATATCACTGGACCACCTATTAATAGATTGTCTTTGAATGCGTTTCTTGTATCTCATAAAAAAAACGGGGAGTGGGTTGAAGATCACATGTTCAATAGCGTCACACCGCATCCATCAGTTGCCACGCGCCCTTGAATAAAAACCCTGAACTCCCGCCTTCTCGTATCTGCAACTCACAACCATTCTCTCCTCTGTTCCGCAGGTAGCGACCTCTCAACATGCAGCACTACGGGGTGAACGGCTACTCTCTGCACGCCATGAACTCCCTCAGCGCCATGTACAACCTGCACCAGCAGGCAGCGCAACAGGCACAGCACGCGCCCGACTACCGGCCGTCCGTGCACGCGCTTACACTGGCCGAGAGACTAGCTGGTAATTGAGTGCATGCTCTCTCTCTCCCTCTCTCTCTCTCTTGCACATACACACACACACCTTCTGTACGGACATACACAACAGACTCAGAAGCTTTAACCCTGCATGCATCTTTATTTGTAAAGCCTGACTAAATCATGTGCATGTTTAATATTTGGACATTCACGATGCAAATAAAGTAGGCTTCCCTGATCCCATTCGCCCAGTAAAATAAAACTTGCCGTGTGTTTTCCCTTCCAACGGCTGCGCATTTCAAGACATCATCCTGGAGGCTCGCTACGGCTCTCAGCACCGCAAACAGCGCCGGAGCCGCACGGCCTTCACAGCGCAGCAACTGGAAGCGCTGGAGAAGACTTTCCAGAAGACCCACTATCCAGATGTGGTGATGAGGGAGCGGCTGGCTATGTGTACCAATCTGCCCGAGGCCCGCGTGCAGGTAGGCCTGTCCTGAAGAGAAATCACTGTGCAGAAGACGAAATGCGCCAATATGGATTTGTTTGTCAATAGTGAATTCAGAGGAGCTTTATTAAGCTTAATTTTGGTTTTATGCATGAGCCTTTTATTACAGCATTTCTCTCATTTTAATGTGAGATTTTGTATTGTCATGGGGACTAATAAAGTTTTATCTAGTATTTGTACCAACCTAAATTCGCAGGGGTGGACTGATCTATGTTTCTGGTATGAGATTTTTTTAATTAGAGGTAAAGAAGTGATGAGATGAATCAAAATAATAGAAAAAGAAAAAAAGGATTTGCCTACTTTAACTGTGATCTGCATTAATTATAAAAACCCTCAGCTTTACACAATTTGAGCTGAAGATACTGACTGCATTATTATAAATACAGAAATAAGAAAAAAAACCCATACATATACTTTTAGGGGGTGTTCTTTTTGCTTCTCTCATACTCAGTGAAGCTTCTCATTTAGGCTTGCACAAAGGAAATGCAGGTTATTCATCTGAATACAATAAATTCAAAAATATAGTGTCAATTTAAATACTATTAACATTTGCTTTTAAACTTTAAGATAATTCTTTTTTACTTTTGGTGCTTTTCATATGCCATTTAATTATTTGATGCCAACTCAAATCAGCCATTTGGTGTCCATTGAAGTCTCTGCTACAGGTTTCATCCACTGCTGCACATCTTTTCTGCTTGTTCTGCCTCTAACTCGCTCTTCTCTCCTCTGCCATCAGGTTTGGTTTAAGAACCGCAGAGCCAAGTTCCGCAAGAAGCAACGGAGCCTCCAGAAGGAGCAGCTTCAAAAGCAGAAGGAGGCATCAGGCGAAGGAGGAAGTGAGAAGGAGGATGCACCTCCCTCCACCACCATCCTTCCTGACACCCAGCTGCCTCCTTCATCCTCCTCCTCCTCTTCATCCTCTCTGGAGACAGAAGGTCCTGTGGTCCGTCCTGTACCGCTGGACATGGAGCTGAACGTCACGTCGGCAGAACATTCAGGCAGCGAGTCGGCGACGGAGGATAATGATAACACAGATAAGGAGGATGAGAGTAAATCTCAAAGAGAGGAGATAAAGTGTGAGAGAGCAGTGACACCTGGGGACGTGTCCCCCTGCAAAAGACTCAGCCCTAAACCAGGTAAGAACCTAGGGTGCTTTATTTTGACTAAGAGCTGAATTCCTTTCTTTATCTTTCACAAACATGTGAAACAGATAGCATCCTACATCTGCAACACTCTACTCATCAGCTGACTAATAATTACATTTATGTACTAACAACTTAATCCCCTCTTCTCCCTGTCCAGACTCTCCCCTGGTCTCTCCATCCGTGACCCCCTCCTCCTCCAGCAGTGGCCTGGCCAGCAGCGGGCCTCTCTCTCAGAGCCACTCTTACTCTTCCTCTCCTCTCAGCCTGTTTCGTCTGCAGGAGCAGTTCCGCCAGCACATGGCCGCCACCAACAACCTGGTGCACTACCCTGCTTTTGACCTCGCGGCCCCGTCTTCACTCCCCTACCTGGGAATGAATGTTAACATGCCCCCTGCGCCGCTTGGCTCTCTGCCCTGTCAGTCCTACTACCAGTCCCTGTCCCACCATGCCCAGCAGGTGTGGAACAGCCCGCTGCTTCAGGCGTCGGCTGCCGGCAGCCTCACCAGCCACAACAGCAAGACCACAAGCATCGAAAACCTGCGTCTGAGGGCCAAACAACACGCTGCCTCACTGGGACTGGACACAATGTCTAACTGAGAATCAGATTGTATGGAGGACAATGTAAACTAGGCCACAGCCTCGGCCTACAAATCATCCCATCCAACTGTGTGTCTATGTGACTGTGATAGGTCTTTAGGGGCTGTATACTGACCCCTACTTGAGCAGATGGGCACACGACATGCAGAGATGTCCAAAAATAAAACATGCCAACATGCACTGGACCTACAGAACTCCATTCAACAGCTTTTAAAGACAAACCACACCTCCACGGCTTGTTTGACTCCTGTTAGCTTCTGTTGCAGCTCAAGGTCCAAAAGAACATCCTTGGGAAAACAAAACCCATAAGATACTCAACATCGCTAGAAAAAGATGCAGCGGATCAAGTGAATGTCCCAACTCAAAGGACAACAAATGTATTCCAGACTCAAGATGACGTTTCCAACAGACATGTAAAGTTGGACCTTCCTAACATCTGAAATACTTAAAAAAAAAAAAAAAAAAAAGAATCACTAAAGATGATGTGAACAGCTGATGATGGATGCACTCAGTTTAAAAAGAAAATGCAAACAATGTTTACAAGAATAATGTGAAGAAATGAGGCACTTTTAGAGGAATTAGGCTCAGTTAGCCAGCAGGAAAAAAAAGATCCCGTTCGTGCAGCAAAGAGACCATTTCTGTCAAAGGACCATTGACATTTCAATTAAGAAACGTGGTTATGTACATAGCATGTACTACATAACAGCACATAAATAAAAATAAACCCAAGCCATGTTGTCCTCAACAGCATAATTAAACGTGACTAATTTACCAGTTTAATGGCCAGTAATATGCCACTTTGTACAGAGGCTGGCTTGATAATGAGAAAATGATTTCAGTGACTAAATTCTCAAAGCTTTTAATTACATTTTGCCCTGGGCTGAGGGAGCTGGGGCAAATGCAATTATGAACATGCATACCATTTAAAGCAGCCTTTATAAATTCAAAAGGTCTGTACACTAACGTTCAATTAAGGTAGCAGCATGACTGACATCAATTGGAAATCATTTTGTATTCAATGTAAATCAATTTCCATTGAATACACAATGATATGCTAAACACATTTGGACTATTGGATAAATACTGTCTTGACTCATATTTTCTCAGCAGTTATTCTTGCCTTAATATTCTCTTGAGGAAACATGCAGCTTTTCATTGAAAGTCAGGCGGACTGTTAGCACTTGGTGAGGAGAATCACACACGTCTCTGATGTTTTCTGTTCATGTGTTCTGGCAAGTAAAGTCTTCATATGAAAAAAAATGCACATTATTTTAATATGTAAAATATAAAAAAGTTTATCTATTAATGTTTACTGGTAGGGTAATTGTAAAGTTCCTATTATGTTGTATAATTGATAATGGACTCTGTCTCGGATAAAATTTCTTTAGCTGTCAGATTGTAAGATTGTATTTGCTGAGCTCACCGACAGCCCCGTCTCCCCCTCCTCTCTTGGTTGTCTGTGTACCGATTCTGGGTTGAATTAATATTTTAAGTGTGTTCAGTTTCTTCTCTGGGTTTGACCTAAAATAAGCAGTGGAACAAATTTGGATAGTTGGAAAACTGCCACCTTCTGTAGTTTGCAATCAATCCAGACTGAAGTCAAAGAAGGTGAAAAGATTTCAGTGAATAATTGAGCCGAGTTCTCTGTGTACTGCTGTCTTGACTCTATTTGAGTTCTGTTGTCGCTCTTATTCTAATGCCGTCTCCCCGACTGTCTCTGTCAAACTACTTGGTCCAGTGGTAGATAGATTTCTATTGTTGGAGGAGAAAGTGATCGGACCATCAGCAGTGTTGTTTTCCTTTACTCCTCCCTAACAATGTAGACTTGAACTAGTGTTGTTGTAAAATAATCATCAAATAAAAACATTGCTTGAAGATCTTTACAATCAAGACTTCTCTATCTGTGCTGAATATTGGGTAATGACCACACTTTGACATGGGTGGTGTGCTACAGTTAGTCCATTAAACTGCATGAATTTAGAAATACAACAAGTAGATATAAGGTTTAGGATCTTGCATTTTAATGGTGTAATCTTTCAGTGAGTATTAAACAAACTAGAAAATGTATTGATCGAGTGCACAAAAAGAAAGTTAGTTCAATCTCTGACTTTGGCCAGTGTAAAATATAAATAAAAGGCAAGAAAAATATAATGCAAGTTATATACTTAAAGTGATATCAGTCCAGTGTCAGTCCATCCTTCCTTCTGTCAGAAATTAAACTAAGGGAGAAAAAGTGATTTGAGAGGAAAAAGAAACAGCAAGGTGAAGAAAAGCATCAAGAGAATGAAGCGGTGAGAAGAAGGTCAAATTGAAAGAACAACAAACATACAAGTAAAATATATGAGAATCTGCAGGGAGACAAAGAGTAGGGCAGCAAAAGGGACAGAAAAAGAACAACGTAATCTGAAAAATCTGAAAAATAAAAAGCTGCGTGGAGACATAAGCCATCCCCAATGAATAAGCAGGCCATTATCCTGAAGAATGACGGCCTGGGGCGGTGATTATGCTGCTATTATATCTTTAACAGCATGGTTTGTCAAAACGCACAGACCCCCAACCCAACCGTGCTCCTACACACACTCAAACACATGCACACACACACACGCACACACGCACACACACACACACACACACACACACACACACACACACACACACACACACACACACACACGCACACACGCACACATGCACGCAAACACACACACACACACACGCACACGCATACGCACACACACACACACACACACACACACACACACACACTTGGGGAAACTGGGCATCTCTTCCACATCCTCCAAAATGTGCCCTTGCTCTTCCCACAGTAAACTTCACATGTATCGCCCTGTCTGTGTGACATTGCTCTGCTCTTAATTGAATCGGCCTTTAACATATATTTTCCCTTCAGTGTGTGTAAATAACAAATCCACCTCGGCGGCTGCACCGAGCCATATTTCCAACCGTTATGAATGGCTGCTTTCCAAAAAATCGGATAGAAGGGGATAATGATCTCACCAGATTAGCAGCGTTAATATGGGTGTAACACCTCACCCTAACCTTGTTGTGTTTTATTACACCACATACATATGTGTGTCCTCGGCCAAGGGCATCCCGATTGTGTGACTGATAAGATTGTGGTGTGGATATGCAGCCGGAGTGAATGTCCTTGTTATCCAGGAGAGGGATCTGTGCACGGCAGGATTTCCTCCCATGGGGCTCTGGACCGGAGAACATAACACAATACTCTTGTTCCAAATGTTCTCTTTTTTCTTAACACCCATCCCCCCCAAACACACACACACAAACACACAAACACACTCACACACGCCCCGAGGGTTGAACAAGGATTGCTAGATTGTACTGCTGCAGGGTCAAGTGTGTTGAGCCCTTGGTGCTGGATCAGGTGCTTCCATCTCTAACACTCAGGGCTGTATATTCACCACTAACGCCATAACCACCTATTTATGGGCACACACACATCTCCATCTACTTTCCTTTAAGGAAGTGGTGACGTGTGCATGTGTGTGTGTGTGTGTGTGTGTGTGTGTGTGTGTGTGTGTGTGTGAAAACCTTTAATGGAAATGATGCCACGGTACGAACCCGATACTTTAAAACTCAGACATTTTTTCAAGAGTCCTTAACTTCACAAAAACGTATTTCATAAAAGTAACTTGTAAACATGTAGTCAAATTATTGCAGTGTTCTTTTTTTCTCTTTGCCACAGAGTTAAGACTGCGATAGAAACGTCAGCTTTACATTTTCACACACATCCAAACAAGAGTTTTGTATTTGACCCACACTAGTTTGCTGTATCTTTTGCTTTGACTCTCCTTTTCTCACACATGCACGCGCACGCACACGCGCACGCGCACGCACGCACGCACGCACACACACACACACACACACACACACACACACACACACACACACACACACACACACACACACACACACACACAGCCCCCCAGAGCAAGCCCCCCACACAAAAATCACAGTGTACCATTCAATCAGTGCGTTTTTCTCCCTCTTCTCCATGGTTCTCTTAAAGGTTTTAACCATGGCGAGAATGAAAAGTGCCAGCGTTAGAAACCTCGGCCCATTGAGGAGGTGACAGGGTCTGCCAGAATATGATCCTAATCCTATTTCCAGCATTCTTTTAGCCCACTGGCATTGCCATTTCGCCGCATATTCTCTGAGCTGTCAGGCCCAGGGAAATCCCTCTAATAGTGCATTGCCCAGATACACATCAAAGCCCTCCTGGAAACCACCAGCGGGAACTTAAGGGTGAGCGAAGCACAAGTATAATCAGGCTCACAGCTGCACATATAGTACACATGCACAAAAAGCTAAAACTTGGTTGGACGCTATAATTCACACAGAAATTTAACTCATACATGATGCTTGAAGGTGTCAAAACTTTTCTAAAAAATCTGACATGACAACAATCCCTGGCCTTTTTCCCCTGAGGTGTTTTACACTGACTTTTATCTTGATATGTTAATTCATTACGAGAGGAAGACGGAGCGGAGATGGTTGGTTATACAGATGGAAAAACAAAGAAAGGAGTGATATCAAGAGGCAAACAACAGGTGGCTAAACTGTGTATCCTGGGCCACCCTCCTTTAGTTCCACTTCATCTTCCATTTTCTTCTTGTCCTTTTTTTCTTAAACACTCTGACTGCCATCTCGCCCCTCCCCGGGTAATCTTCTTAGAGAGAAGAAAACCCCCATTCTCTCTCTTCTTAATCTGTCTGCAGCCTAAACCTACGGTTGCATTTCCAATGCGGGCCTCACTAAACCGAACGGGAGTGCTCTCAGCCAGTTCATGGAGTATGGAGTCTGTCGGTGAAAGCTTAGCTCGCACGCCGAAAACATGTCTGGTGTACGATGCTTGTTGGAAGCAATTTAAAAGGAGATTCTTTAGTTCTGAGGGGAAACACTTTTAGCAGTTTGTTGCAACAAAAAGTAGAGTAAATTTCTCACATGGTATCATTAAATGTTATTTAAAGCAACCATGTGGGACGCCCCTCTTCTCAGGCCGGTCCCACTGTATGTCCATGTGAAATACACATTAGGAGCGGGTGATATGGATAAAATCCTGTATCAAAGATTAGGTTATTCTAGCGGCATATAGTATATTTTCTGGGAAATGAATGGGGAACATCTTTATGGAAATATTAAGCAAAGAAGAACAAGTAATCAGTAAAAATTAAATACCTGACAAGATGCTTCATTATGTTAATACTAGTGGTGAAAAGTAACTAAGTACATTTAGTCAAGTATTGCACTTATATGTTACTTTTTTCTTACTTAAATTTTTCCTTTTTCCAACATTCATGGGTCCAGATTATACTTTTTTACTCCACTGCATGACAACTGTAGTTACTTTTGAGATTAGGATTTTACATTTAAAAACAAACATTGATGAGTTTATAAAACACAACATTGCTAAGATTGAACACAGTGGTTCCAAACGGTTTTGAAAAAAATAAACAAGTGATTTCCCATTTCCAATTATTGAATATTTCACTAAAAAAGTCAAAAAATGTATACAATTTTGAATAGCAGAAATTTGGGTATTCTTCTTTCCTCTCCCATTAATTATCTCATGACCCCTAAGATTTATCTTGTGACCCTTTGGAGGGGCCTGCCCCATGGACCCTTAGGTTGGGAACCATGTGACTAAACTGCCGGACTGTACAGTATATACAGAAGTTAAACCTATCTCAAGCTCAAACAGCTACAACAGTAAAATGCTTCTTGCACACTGATGGATCATTATTAACAATTTGATAGTTTCACCAGTACATCAGTTACTGGGGCCACTGGAATTTAGGACTTTTACTTTTAATAGAGTATTTTCAATTTAATATATTTTACTTCCTCCACCACTGGTTCATGCAAAAAAAAAGAAAAAAAAGAAATGACCCGTATTGAGAGTGAAAGAGTTGACTGGTTGACTTGCAGGTTTGTCCACAATGGTTTAAAGCAAAAACCACAGATGTTAAAGAGATTCTTACCTCAGCATTAATAGCAGAGAAAAAAACTGCCAGTTGACAAATCAGAAATTGTCATGCAGTCCAACCCCACGACTTAATGTAAGAAGTATCATGAAAATCATGACAGAATATAAATTGGCCTCTAGAGGACAGTACGAGATCTAGGTGATCCATCTCCTCAGTCTGTCATTGTGCTGTAATATCAGTTTGAGTGAAAATGATCCTGTCACTACTGTCAATAGACAACTGGATAACAGAAACAGAAATCTGCTTTGTTTTTTTTATGAACAACTGTAATCTGGAATTTAAAAAAACAAAAAACATATAGCATTTTCTATGCGGCCTGTGGCTGAGCCCAGCAGAGAGCATGTCCTGCTGGGCTCAGTCTACACAGCGCCTCTGTGACAAAGACCCCCGCTGGTGAAATCCTCTCTCCCGCCACCAACTGGGACACACGTCTGATCTTCAACCCCTGGGCTGGAAAAAAAACAAAAACCCGCCACAGCCGGAACAGCAGCATCTGCTTTAAATACACAGACTAGAACTACGACACCGTTTGCCTCCAGGTGTGCATTTACTAACCATAAAGACACCTTAATGTTCATCTCGAACCACTGAAGACACAAAACTGAATCATTAACTCTAGAAGTGGCAGGTTCTCAGCCTGTTTAGACAACTCCAATGACTCCTGTACGTCCTCTAAGTTTCAGTCACTTTCTGCTTCTGCTGACATTTAACAACCTACTGTAGGTTCAATTTTAACATATAGAGTTCATTACTAAAGGGTACAAGATCATTCATTCAGTAGCTTGTGTCGTATGAGGTGAAAATATATGACAATGATGGTGTTTTGCATCTTTATTGACAAAAAAAACGCAACATTTAAATTGTATTTGAAAACACAACAGAAGCACGGTTGTGTAGTTAAATCCATAATATTCATCTTTCTAATACACAGCATACGTCTCCCTAACACAGGCTTACACACAAGGACACAAATGCATAGCGCTTCATTGGCTAATTCAATAATAAAGCGGGCAGCCAGTCGAGTCTATAGACAGGCAGAATAGAGAGTAAGTCATCTCTAACAGTCTGCCGTCTCCTGAGTGTTAAAACATGTAAATTTATGTAAGAGCCCATAGGAAACACATATTTACAATACGTTTAGGTAATCACAAGATGCGCGAAGAGGCATTCAGGGCCCTGGAGACGAAAGCAGTCAATACAAAAATAGTTTTTATGTGTCATTAATTCCCTCTGCATTCCCCGATACATCCCCCTTTTACCGCAGTAATACAGTAATCACTCACAATCGCACAGAAAATTATCTGCACTCATCTGTGGAATAAAAAAGCGGAGGGGCAAAACAGGGCGAGACGTCCCATTTTAGCTCTCTGCTGCCTCTTTAATGTTCATCTGGCAGCCGCATGGCTGCCGTCCATCCCTGCATGCGGATGGGAGCCAGCTCCTGCACTTGGAGCAGCTTAATGACAGTGGGATATGGTTGGTGGACTCGTTAGACACACACATACACACTCGCGCACACACACACCTTTTTCACGCTACATTGCCTGGGCAGGACAACATAAAGGGTCATCGGCGGTGTGATAGAAAAAGAGGCACCTCTGCGCTCACATTAGGTTGTGATGAGAGGAAACGTTTCACCTCTGGGTGATGTCAATGCAAAATGGAGTCAATCCAGCTATAATAATGAAACTTGCACAGATTCAGATGTGAGAAGCCAAATGGTCAAATAAGTCATTACCTGCCTGTTCATTACGGCCTCCTTCCACACAGCCACATATCGCATTATTAGGCAAAGCCATCAAACCTGATGAATAACCATAGAACAAACCAAACCCATTTTCACTGGAGAGTTAAAGAGGGCAGGTAATTCTGACAGGAATTTGTGTCTCAGTAATGTGATTCCACAACCTGAAACATTCATCTCTATGTGTCCAACAGAGAGGAGGACATCCTGTATGTACTGGAGTTCCTGTAACCTTTCCAGACATATGCTCAGTGTCCTCTAGTGGCCACAGAATATACAGGATACTTTGACTCTTGAGCTGCTGTTGCCACCTATGGGGCAAAAATAAAACTGCAAGTAAAATACACATCCAGTCCGCAGTACATTATGTTGTGTTGAAAAATGTTCTCAAATAATTCAAGAATCCCAAACTGAGATGTGGCATTCCTGTTAGCTTACAAGTCTCCATAACAAACTGTAGCTCAGCGCTGTCCAGTGTGTCCACAGTTACATCCATCAAGTGGTTACTTCGTTTACTCCAGTGTTGAAAAAAAGTCAGCAGTTAAGTCCATCAACTGTGCTCCAACAGGTAGTTTGTAAATGTAGATATGTATTAATCTGGCAGCAGAGAGTCATTCAATACCCGAGAGACCAGAAGTCCACAAGCTTTTAGATAAACTTGGTCATCAGTCCGAAGTCTACGTCAGCCTCCTTAGCTTGCACATGTAGATAGGCCCAAAGTTGGCGGCTAAATGTGGGATGACCATCTCACCCAGGTGGAGGTCAGGAGCGAAGTGAAAGGTTTTCCTAAACATGTGTGTGAAGGGCTGTAGATCAACAACCTGGAGGTGGATATGAATAGGAAGGGGGGGGGGGGGGGGGGGGGGGGGGGGTCAACGAAAAGGTCAGTTGATTTGGTGTGGTTTGGGTTTCCGGAGTCTTAATCAAGAAGACAAAGCAAAAACATCAAGGGAAAAATCCTTGAAATCCAGGAATGTAATAAATAACAAAAACACGAAGGCAAATAGGAACATGCAATACAAACTGCTGCACTGGAAGTGTATTTGGAGATGTGAGGATGCAGCAGCTCGCACTGCGGCTCCAGAGATGACTGGTTGTTCAATGAGCGCTGTTGTCCTGGGGTGACAGCTCTTTAGTAATGTACCAATAGTTCAGCCGTCCAACACATTTCGAAATACATTAAATTTTCTTTTGGAATATTTTGTCTCAGAGTTGAAATATAATTTGCTGCCAGTTTGTCTGAAGGCAAAGCTGAATACATATTAAATACACATTTTATTGGACAGTTTAAAAACAATGCTGTGTCTGTTCAAATATGTACAGATACTGTATATCTCCATAGTTCAATGAAAATAATTATATAAAAAGGAAAATGGTCAGAGGCAGTGGGGTTTATATATTTTAGAAACTGAAAGTTGCTGTTTATCCAAATCAAGCCCACCACGCCCCCTAGTGGCCCAGAGCACTAGTGCAGCAATTCTTTTTACACACGTTTTCCCTATTTGTATGTTTTTTTGGTGTTCGTTGCATTTCTGGTTTCCCTTAATGTTTGTGCTTTCCCGATCGTATTTGCTTTGTTTTAGGGCCATCCATAAATTTCCAACATTTCAGAAGTCACATTCCTATTAATAATCCACTACTCTGAAGTGCGTCTCTACTATACAGCTTTTTGTTGATACTGACAGTGCGTGTGTCTGACTCACCTCAAGGTGGATGCCGTGCTTCTCTCGAGCCAAGTGGATGGCCTGTTCCACCACACTCAGGTTCTGGATTTGAGAGAGTGTGCAGGTGGAGTACATGATCTCCCCACCGGGACAAGTCGCTTCGATTCCTGCCCTGCAGGATAGAGAGAGGGTTTGTTCGTTTCATATACAATAATCACGTTCACTTGTAGCTTTACAGTGGAATCCTTTAGTGTATCTAGTGATGTACTGTAGTAACGCCACTTACACCATCTTTAATACTCACAGCAGCAGTGCCAGCTGTACTTGTGGCAGCCTCCGTCTCTCTCCAGTCCTGGTCTTACTGAAAATATTGTTGTCGTCCTCCGTGAGAGAATGTCTGTCTGTAGTGCAGGGAACGTCAACAAGGACCTGAACACAGAGAATAAAGGAGGAGGTGGAGAAAGTGGTAGGATTTGGATAAATATGGCATTAATTCAAACGCTGCTAATCTGTAATTTTTTCTGAAAATGGATTAACATGATTATGTGTCTTACTCTGTCAAAACTGTTCCTTTCGATATCCCCCCACCTGGTGCCGTCAAAGGAGGTGATGCGTATGTTCTCATCAGTCAAAAACTCTTTAGGAACATAGCTTTGTAGGACCTTTCTCAGTCGCAACGTCCGAGACACTGAGGTGTCATTTACACACAAAAACCCTTCGACATAAACACAAGTGGTGAATAGTTAGTAACAACTGCCAACAGAGCAACAAAACTACTATTCACAAACAGAGAACAGGAAAGAAAGATTTTGGCATGGGCCAAGTGGGCAAAATAGAAACGTGAGAGCAGTCCACTTACTGATAGCCTGGGTCTGAAGTAAAGCCAGGGTCTTGCCTCCTGGAGCAGCACAGAGGTCAAGCACATTGTGACCTTCCTGAACATTCAAAGCGAGACAAGGCAGCACAGATGCCGCGTCCAGCAGGTAGTAACCCAGCAACCTGTACGTGTCTGGTCTTAAGAGAACAAGAGGGAATTGAGAGTCAAAACACTCATTTGGAAGTAAACATTTTGACTCACAGCTGCAATAAGTACAGATATCAAAATGTTTCAGATTCTGAATTTTTGTCCATTAAGTTGAATAAGATCACCTCGCAGGCTTGAATCTTGTGATATCCCCTCTTGGAAACACGACACACTTGATGTTAGGACTAAGTTGTGGGGGAGATAGCTGCTGACCGTCACTGTCAGGTTTCTTCACGGGAACATCACTGGATTCCTCCTCAGATACTTGTTCCAAGCATGGCTGAGCTGCAGAAGTGATGAACAATATAGAATTAAGGAGAGAGATTTGTTTCCCTGCAGTTACATTTTCTCAGTGAATTCTGACATAAAATTACATCCGTCATATTCAAGAATAAGTCACTGTGAACATAAATGTGTCTTTTACTGCTCTGAAAGATGAAAACTCTAAATGTCTGACATTCACTATCAAAACTTGAAAGCACAGCGCTTTCTCTACCAGGGTGAACTAATAAGCCAACATTGGCAGGTTTACTGTGAACTCTGGAAATGCACGCCCACCCTCTGTATCTGCGTCGTTGATGAAGTCTCTGCATCCTTTTTCTTGGAGATCTGCCAGAACAGCATCATGGGAGAAATTGTTGAGCAGGGCTCCATATTTTCTCTCTGACAGCAAGGCGACTCGAACTGATGGCCACATCTTCCCCAGCTGGACACTGTAGGTGGCATCAAAGTGCTGCAGGGCCAGACTGGTAGGGGGGTACTTGGGATGCGTAGCAGCCTGATCAAAAAGAGGAGAGGTAAATACACCGATTTTAAATGTTTTAAGTAAAGTAAAACACTTACAATTAGGGGCACGATTATAGAGGATTAGTTTTATGTTCCTCAATGAAAAATAAATAAAAATTAAATGAAACAGCAGACACATCATGAAGTTTATTTCTGTCTTACAGTTGAAAATTTAATGAATACATAGCGCCATTTATTACATTTACACAGTGGGCGATACTGTCATGCATCAACACAGCTGTTAATTATTTACATTTCAGGAGCATACATGGGTGCACACAGTTATTGTGAAAAGTCAAGGACATTTTGTAGAGACATTTACTGCATGTAGCTAGTAATTCTTGACAGATAAAGATCTTTTAAACCTTTGACTGTGTCCAATTTTCACTGATAACGAGAGTTATCAACAGCTTAATGTTTTCCTGTGTTGACAACTTACCCATTTTTCTTTCACTCGGTTTCGCTTGGGCGTCAAACTCCTTAAATCTTTTACTTTTCTCAAGAGAAATCTGGTGTCCATGAGCAGCGCCATCGTGCCGTGCGACAGTTTTTAAGTCCGACTTCGCTCGGACGGAAAAAAGAAACGTTCCGGATGCATGAACTATTCGAATGGGCGGGTCTTACACACAAGCTAGGTCGATGATTGGACCAAAGCAACGTCAATAATCACTTTTTCCTCAATAGGAAGCTTTATCCGGTTATCCTTCTAGTTAATTCCTGTGTGTGACCGACCTCACGTCCTCAACGAAAAACGGGGCTGCTGCTGAGCTGGGACTTCTGTCCTCCGTTGGGATTTTGTGGTGAATTTCAAAGCCGTAATCATGGTTTTCGAGAGGAAAATGCTCACGCACGGCGACCCCGACGACGAGGTAGTGGAAAAACATCGATATAGTATATATATATAGTCGTTTGCTGTAAGAGTATTTGTCTAAGTTACCCAACAAGTTAGCACATTAACGTTAGCCCGACTCTGCTGTTAGTTTGGTGGTGTACGAGTTCAGTGTCAGCTCTTTTAAAGACGTTTAAGTTTTATTTGACGTATCAAATGTGGACAGCAGCTGAAATTGTAACAACTGTACACGAGTTTAAATTATAAGAAAGATGTGACTTGTTATTATGATGACTGGTCCAGGTACCCCCTTTCTGTTACATGTAATGCCTGCGATTTGTTCCTGTTAACTTGGGTTTTCATTACTTAGTTAACGTGGCTTTAACACGACAAGTAGCCCTAAAATGTAATGTGTGTTGACTATATTATGTTATTGTAATTTTAGCATCATTAAACTCTTAATTTTCAGACTAAACTAATAAAATGTCTACTGGTATTATTGGCACTGACCAGGAGGAAGATGCACCTGCCGAGGAGGAAGTGGAAGAGGAAGAGGAGGAAGAAGAGGAAGATATGGTGGTAAGTTTGTGTTTTATATATTTCATTAACCTTCATTGTGTCCGAATATTAACTCACCTGTCATCACACACAAAGCTCTCCTAGGAAACACTACAAAAATATGGACAACATAAAAGACTAAATATAAACCAGTAGACAGTAATGAAAAGCTATTTTAAAAGTCACCTTCTCATTGTTCAACTGCTGCAATACATGATGATAAAGTATGTACTGTGCAGCTTAATCGTATGGTGTCCATCACACATATAAGCACTTTTTTTTTTTTTTACTGTAGTTATTTGACCTATGCAGCCATGTTCAAGCTCAAGATTGTACTTTAAGTCCTGGCCCAATTCCCCCAATATATCACATTTCTCTCATGTCCCTCTCAGGACCCTCTAGAAACAATACGAGCCAAGTGTGAGCAGTCTGAACACTGTGTGCACTACAAGGAGCGTTTGGAGGTCTGTGAAGCCAGGGTCAGCTCCAGGTCCAACACAGTGGAGGACTGCACAGAGGAGCTCTTTGACTTCCTACATGCACGGGACCATTGTGTAAGTGTGCGACACAAAGAGTGGAAATGGAGGAAAACATACATGCGCCCTTCTTTATTCTGCATATGAAGGACAAGAATGCATATGACTTGTTTTGTGAAGAGCTCAATCTTTGCCCTATTTGTCTAACAATGATAATGTGAATTGTGTTCTTTCTCATTATAGGTATCACACAAGCTGTTCCACAATGTGAAATGACCTGCCTGCCCAGTTCTCACTATTTGCAGCTGTAGAATCTCTTTAACTGCTAAAGTAATAATAATCAGGACAGTTCTGAAGTCTGTTGTCGTCTCCTGTGTATTAATGTAAATTAGCTTCCTTGGGTTCCAGGACTAAATACACCCCACCCTTTTTGTAGACAGTGCATGCTTGTAAAAAGGATCAGAAGCAGTTTGTAAATTGTGAATCACTGCTTGTATGGGTGATGGGCACATCTGTCTTAAAAGGCTGTGAAAATACAGGCTCAGAATTTCACAATGTGGTTACATCATATGCAATAGCAAGTATTCTGCTCCAGTAATGGAGTTTACCTCAGGTTTGATCATGGATTCATTGCTCTGACCAGAAAAATTAAAGGTTTTCATTAGTTTCCAGTTTGTCTGAATTGCTCCTTTTATTTATTTTTTACACTCACCTGTGCTAAAGAAGTGAGTGACTGTATATCTACTATACCAGGCTGCCAAATCAATGAAGGCTGTTTTCTTGATCTTTTTCTATGCGAAAGAGGCTGGGTGATATGGACAAAATTAATATTGGAGTAATTCCAGAAGTGCATGTTATGTTTGATCCTGTCATGATATTTAGTGTCAGTTTTAGTAGACTAGTGATTACAGTATCTCAAAATGACAAATTATGGTTAACCAGACCTGTTGGGACAGACTTGTAGCCCAATTCAGGCAAAGATACCTTTATAGTTGACATTCGTTCAGACAACCTAAGTGTTCCTACGACATAAAATATGTAGTGTATGCACATCTCCATATTGCATCAGGTGCGTCAGCAATAAGGAACTCACACTGAATGGATGCTCGCACTACTTAATGACTGCCAAAATTGGATAGATTTTATTTTCCATTTCTAAGTAAAGCAAAGAGCAATCTTTGTTTTGAGTTCACAAAGCTAAGTGTTTTCATCTGTTACTTTTCCATGAACTAGAACTTAAGGCAACAATAAAAGAATAGTCAACACAATTTTATGTTGACTAAAACTTTATTTGAATACATGCTAAGAATCATAATAAATAGAATTTAAAAAAATCAAGGCATTATAAAAAATAAGCTCTCACACAACAAAAGTTACAGTAATGAACACATGGTGGCAGTGTGACCTCATGTACTGCAAGTTAAAACAGGAACCATGAGGTAGAAGGTGAATGTAGATTTCTGTGACTGCAGACATGTAATAAAACCATATTATCCCCAAAATAATAATAAAAAAAACTCATGCACACAGTGCATAACATTACAGATGATGGAGAGGCATTCTGCTTCTCACCAGGAGTTTTCTTTGTTGCAAACAAAATCGTCCATGGAAGCCTGAAGACAGTGGTAGAGACAAAGTCATTTTACGAGATCCAATAATAAATGAATGCGTCTTAAAGGATTTGCTACAACATGTAATATAGGGATAATGTCTTGATTGTGTTGTTGTGACTCTACAGGAATACTAGAATTATGTGTTGTATTCAATGCACTCTAAACACTTTAATGTGAGTACTGTAATTTGGTACATGAATGATGATAAAAAGTAGACTTACTATACTAACCTGCATGAGCAGCCTCTCCTTCCTCAGTTTCTTATAGAAGAGGAGAACATCTGGATCCGAACGCACCACACGGGGTTCAAAGTCCATGACCCTCAGACCCTCCAGGCTCCGAGCTCGAGACAAGGCTACGTAGGCCTGTCCGCTCTCAAAGACACGTGCCAGAGAGATCTCCACGCAGTCCAGTGTCATTCCCTAAAAGAAATGATGGAAGACTTTACGGGTCAGAACAAACCAACATATGAAAACCATTTTACAACCCAGAATTCATTGGAATTTTGTAGTTCATGTTGCAGCTGGATGGATGTTCTAGTATCCATGAAACAGGAACCCCTGACTCTTGTATTCACACCTCATTAGTTTATCAATTTAATACTATGTCACACATTAAACTAATTGTGTGTGTGAGTTTGAAGTTAAAACCAGTCACCTACTGCACATCAAACACAAGATTGATCTGTATTGCACAACTTATTTTGAAGATTCATGGCCAATACACCCCCCCCCGTGTTCTCCTGTATTCTTTTATATCAAATCATTTCCTCTGGAGGGATGCAGGTGTGGGATTTCGTTTTTATGTCCCTATGCCTCAGTGCCTCTGCTGCAGATCAAACACTGGTGACACATTGGTTGTGACCAATGAACTCAATTACCCAGAGGGCCCCGTTTCCTCTCTATAACCAATTTCATAGTCCGAGGTCAGGATATAGGAGTTTGCTGTGAGAGCCCAGTGGGAGCCGTTGGTGCGGCAGCTGGGTGGTGATGACACAGTTACAGCTCATTTGTGGATAACACTCATACTGGGTTAGTGTTCAGGGTATCTGACCAAGCCTCTGTAGCAATTTCCGTACCAAATGTTATTGCTGCACCTAGCCTCACCTACTCCGAGTTTCTCTGGAGTAATAATCTTGAAACTGAACTTTTTCTTCCAATACTATTATCTGCCTTTATTTTACAGCACACAGAGATATGACAGGGGAAGAGGAGAGTTGAATCTGGGAAGTTTCGATTACATGGCTACGTCTTAAACCCCTGGACAAAAAAAACAATTAAAAATTTGACCTGGTGATGGCACTAAATGAAACGTCACAGAATGATGAAAGTTATAACAGTTCACCTTGAGGGGAACATGAATGTCTGTTCCAAATTTCATGATGATTCAATAGTTGAGATATTACACTTAAAAGCACAGAGTCAGCCTCCTGCTGGAACGTCATCACAATTCATCCACTGAATTAACTTATAATAGAAGCCATCAATGTCTGGACACAATGGTTGTTGCAGAGTGGTGCACCACTGGACCAACAGACATTTCTATCCCACACGCCGCTAACGTGGCTAAAAAGATGTAGTGACTTAATGCTTGTATGTTTTCTGTTCTCACTACTGTGCTGCTGAAATAAATACATTTGAAATCTGTCTTTAACTGCTGATTGTTTTCATATGAAAATAGTCTATATTTATGACATCACTCTCATCTTAACCTTGCAATAATGTGGAGAAGAATGATTGCACTTCAAGGCAAGCTTAGACACTGCACTCAAACTGTCAGCCATTTTTAGCTGTCTGGAAGCGACTACTAAACTAAAACTGCCATTCATCAAGTGAGTCATTCATTCAAGAGAGACCCACACAAAACACTGGTGTTCCATGGCAACACTGAGCAACGTCTTCATCAAAGAGAAAGAAAGGTCATCAGCATTTTTCTTTTAGACATTTGTACACAAGATGTATCCAACCTGCTGCGTGACTGAACTTGAGCTCACCTGGCTCTTGTGGATGGAGATGGCCCAGGCAAGTTTGAGCGGCAACTGCTGTCGACTCAGATGGATCCCACCACCGGACTTGAACACCCAGCGCTCCATCTTCAGCACCTCTGTAGCGCCGCACAGGAAACGCACACGTGGGAGTCCTGAGCGAGTCAAGTGAGTAGAAGAAAGTTACCACCAGTAAAGTAACTTGCCATTTATTTTTTTGTTTCAGCCTGACCTGCCTATTCAACATAAAACACAGACAAGTTGTCCTACAATTAATAATCCTCCAGTGATGTTTTTCCTGTTAATGGAGGGGGACAGCGCCAGTGCAGCTCTGAATTGTAAGTGCTAAACAGAAATCAGCATTTAGAGAGATGGAGAGTCATTTTCTGGGAGTAATTTTGTGGCAGGTAATTTTCCAGCATTAAGACTGATAGAGAGTAATTTCCTGGTGGGGGTTTATGCGTGACTTTGGACTGAATAAGGTCATGGTTAACAGCAAGGGTTGTTGACAACAATTCTGCAATCTTGTAACAGCAGTTACCCACATAGGATACATGAACATAAGAAATGGCTGGTCGAACAAAAATGGTTCCTGTATTTGAATTCCTCCTACAAACTCAAACCGCATCATTAACAAAAAAAAGATAGCGTTACAGAAATGGACACTGTTTGACAAGTGATCAAAAAAAGAAACAAAAAAATAAAGACAGCCCAGACCCCTGACAGAACAGCCGAAAAATTCCACTTTGCGAGAAAGTATTTTCCTAAATATCAAACATAGAGTTCAGTGTAAAGACTGATACCACTCATGAATGAACAAGTACATATGAAGCTTGAATCAGGGACAGTTAGCTTAGCATAAAGACTGAGAAGAGCGTGGCTCTGTCAAAAAAGATTCAACAACCTGGCCAAAAAATGCTCTTTCAGTTCAATTTCTGTTTGTGCACTGATTAAATATATTGATTAAACAAATGATATAAATCAGTAAATTCCAGAGTTAATGGTAGACAGATTTCTCAACTTTGGACAGAGCTAAGATAGCGGCTCCCACCTGTATCCTGTTTTTATGCTAAGCTAAGCTAAGATAACTGTCTCTCGGCCCTGGCTTGATAAGTAAAGACATGAGTGGTATCAATTTTCTCATCTAACTCTTGGCAGGAGGAAGGAATAGGTGTCAAACCATTCTTTTACGCAACCCTTTGCAGTTCTCTTGTCAAACCGGATATGAATTTTGGCGTCTCTGAGCAGAATAATAATTAAATACTTGCCATGTTTTCCAGAATCAAAAGCCACAACAACCCCTCGTGCTCCATTCACCAGACCTCGAGCAACATCCAGGTTCTTTGTCAGCATGACCTTCAAAGTACAAATTTCAGGAAATATTTCAGAGCATGTCTTCACTCAAACGAGTGCAGAGCTCGACACATATCAAAAGTGCAGTATTGCAAGCCAAACTTCAGTAGGTACAGAGATTATGGAATTACACTCTACAGTCGTACCTGAGCTCCCACTTTGAGTTGGATCAGCCTGCTGACGGGGCTGTGAGCGTCTATAGTCTTCACCAGGGCCGGGTCGCTGTCAAGTGCCTCAAACACACGTACTGACCCTAAGGGACAGGGACAGATCCATTAAACAGGTAGATAATAATAATGATGATGATAATAATAATAATTATTATAATAACAATAATGTGCAGACAGACTGTTTCATATATAAAATATGATTGGAAAACGCAAATATTCATGTGAAGAACCTAAAAATATCTGAGTGTCAAACCACAAACATGAAAATAAATAAATAAATAAATAAATAAATAAAATCTGAACAAACATTTTAACGGCCGCCTAACTCAAACACACTGCCCTGATGTTCCTGTGGCTTACAATATAAAAGTAACCCAGAACAGGAAATAACATGAGTTTGAAAACAAATGGCATCAAGCGGACACTGAAAACACATTGAGAGGAAACAGTTTTCGACACGGTTAAAACACATGATTCGAGCCACGGGTATCAGTTTAGCCAATTTTCACCTGGTTCCAAGCCAAACAATTTGAAAACATTTTTTTTTTTTTGCAATTGAACGGAAGAATTCAGACCTGGCAGCTGCTGGAGTTTGCTCTCGTTTGTGACCTCCACGTCATCCTTGTGTGTGCACAGCCTGGTTGCTAGAATACCGTCCCTCTCGATGTGATGGTAGGCGCTTTCCATTAGCTTAGCTGTAACTTCCTCCGTCACCCTGGGTGGTGTTAATTAAGACAAACTTTATGTAGAACAGAAAATCACCTGGAGTGCCTGTAAGAGCTGTTAATGCTTTTATGCATATTTTACCATTTAAGAATAAATGGATAATGCATTATTCTGCACATTCGGTAAAAAAGATTTTAAAAAATAATTGTGCCCTGTGATCACATTAGCTGAAAAATGGACAGTGCCCTTTATTTTACCTGCCCAACCTCACTGCCTGCAGCAGGGAGATGAACGACTGGTCCGTTTGCCTTCGTACTTCCGTTAGCTCCATGTTGACCTGGATGACCTTACGCCAACTCCTTGCCTGAAGGTTCAGAGGAAAAGGTTTTTTTTCTCCCCAATAACATCCATTAATGATCTTCAGGAAATAAGCAGAGACTCTACAAAACAGATCTGAACTCATGACTGCAACACAAACATAAAAAGTCTAAATGACTCAGAACAGTTATGAGTCACTCTTATGTATTCAGACCAACCTCTCGGCATATACACCGAAATAACGGAAAAATAGGAACACATTTAATATCCCAATGCATTTTCTATATCCTGTCTTTTTTCATTTTCATTTATTTCAAAAGGAGTACACAAAATATTAGATTTCCCATTACCAACTACACTCAATATAAAGCACAGAGTTGAATGAATGCCTCTCAGACAGTTTCTTTATGAGCTTTTTTAAAAAACCTCTTTTCCCTCTGGGTTAGTTGTATCGATCGAAGAGTTGTTACAATTTTCTAGCATTTCAGTGTAAATGCCCAAATCACCCTTATAACCCATCATCTCACTGACGCACAGTAGCACTAACAAAACGGAAATCACATAGGAAGCATCAAGTTCCAAGATGGTCTGACCTGGAAGCAGAAGCTAGCCTTCTCCTTCCCTTTAGAAACCGGAGGCAGCTGAAGGAAGTCGCCACACACGATCAGCTGGATGCCTCCAAACGGCTCAGTGGACCTCCTCACCGACCTGTGCGGTGCAGCGAGAAGTTGAACATCACTGAAGATGAATATAGTGATTATAGCGGCCTGAAAATGAATTTACATTGCCTTTTCCCCCTGATAAACAGTCTATGACACAAAAAATATTAAATTTACTATCACATAAGACAAAGAAAATCAGCAAATGAGAAGCTGAAACTGATGAAAATTTGCAATTTAAAAATTTTTTAAAAAGTGTCTCTCCTACATGATGACCTCTGCAAGAGGAGATACACGTTTTTTCCATGCATAATATTTTCGTATTACAAGGCTCAGACCAAGTGTTCAGTTCATCTATTTTTTCCAAACAGACGGACAGAAAATAAAACACAGTTTTAGCAGCTGAGGGAAAGAGGGGCAGCTACAGTAAGTTTGACTTATTATTATAATCATATCTACTATCTGCAACAATATAAGATCACACTCAGCAGAACGCCACTGAGCTTCAATAAAACTCAGGATTTTATCTGTTGTAACTGGAACTATAAACTGTAACACAAAATAAATTTGAATTAATTTCAACACTGTTGATGTGATATTCTTCCTGCTGGTTGTATAACCGTGTCAGGAAACTTCAGAGGGACGCCTTGTGTGAACTGATATTGAAGAGGAGTGTGTGAAATCTCAATGTCCCCAAGGTGTGTTTGGAAACACATCCTGTAACATCGCATCATCCAGAGTATGAGTTAGTTATTACAGACTTTCAAAACTTAAATGGAACTTTCAAGTTTTCTACTCAGCTTTGCAATAAATACTTTTAAACTTCCAGAACTTCAGTCAACCTTTCAATGAGTAGTCCAACCGTTTCATGACTTTCAAATCATTTTAAATTATCAATGAGTAGGTGTTTACCCAACATCAACTACTTTCATAAATTAAATTATATTAAAATCCCCAGTGACAAATTTATTGGTATATTGTGTCAAGAATTATTAAACAAGCTTTGCAGAAAAAAAACTGAGGCATTTTACCATCACTGTGCACTGATGAAAACCTTTGTTTGGTTCAGGTCATCTGTTATTTATATCTATGGATTCTACTCTAATGTCTCATAATTTAACAGCTGCAGCCACTGAGGAAGCATCATGATAAACAGACACAGTGGCTAAACCCAAACACATAAGCAAGAGTATTGTCTAACTAAAGTGTATGTAAACATATTTTCTGACATAATATAATATCATGAAGTGAGTGTTTTTTTTACAATGATACTAAACTTGACCATGTTCAGCTTTGAATCTCTCCTCACCTTGCAACGGACTCAAGCTTGTCAAAGAACTGGGCCTCCACCATGGAGATCTCATCGATGATGAGGTGTCGACAGCTGGTCCAGTGCTGCAGCACCCCGGGCCTCTGAGCCAGCTCAATACACTGCTCCAGTGGGGCAGAGCCCGAGCCAACACCTGGAGAGAGCACAGGTACAGAAGAGGGGAAACACAGATGATCAGAGGGGACACAAATGAATAACACATGCAAATACTCAATTCATACCCTCTCTTATATATTGATATTTAATCAAAAAGCACCTCCTCCTCCGTTATACCTAAGACTCAATCTGAAATACGCCATCACACAGATATTGTAACAGAGTCAGAGTCCGCAGCTCTGCCATAAAAAAGGGGAGCACAAAAGAAATAGAAAACAAGATTAAAAGACTTTGTTCTTTGTACTGAAAACACTCGTCTTCCTGAAACATTTTAGTTCATCCACAGAGACTTTTTAACTATTTTGACTTCATTCATATTTCAAACAAAATGCAAAACATTCACTGTTTCCAGTTCCTCGAGTCTGGCTTTGGTTTTGGACTGTTGGACACATAAAACAGGCAATCTGATGACTAAAAGATTAATCATGAAATGACTCAGAAGATGAACTGATAATGAATTTTAGAATGGCTCTTGGCTGAAACCAGCAAACTGACCAATTATTTGGACAATCTTCACTGAAACCGGGGACAAAATAACCTGTGCACATCCCCACACCACTAATTATGTGCTAAAAAGAAACACTTGTGCAAAATCTCTTTCATTGCTTCCGAGGCACAATAACTGACCTGCAAAACTGTGTAACGTTGTTCCTCCAATGTGACATGCAGCCACTCCTGTACTGGCTGTAGCAAAGGTGCTCTTTGGAGGAAGCGATCCCATGATTCTCTTGAGTAAGAAAGACTTTCCTGTTCCTGAAAAACAAAGTTAAATGAACTTTGAATAGACAATTTCACACAAATACAATAGTGTGTGCGCTCACGTCTGCTGAGAAAACACCAAAAATGTGTCATGAAAGCAGATTTACACCAGGCTGGCTTAAGGAAATGTTGATATGAATGAAAAGATGAAATGCCTCCAGACGACATCAGTCAAATATTATGTTGTGCCCCAAAGTATCTCTGTTAGACATCTAGTTATTGTTCAGAAAATGTCAGCTTACTGTCAGACACTTACCGGCACTTCCAGTGAAGAAGACGTTCCTGCCGCTGAGCACCGCACTGAGAACAGCAGCCTGTTCTTTATTGAGTTTACGAGATGGCAGAGACAGGATGGGCTTCTTAGTCGGGTTTGTCTTCACCTGAAAAAGGCAACACGAAGTCGGTGACACATTTTCAAGGGCAACATATGTGATGTTCAGTGTGGACATGGTGTGGCATTAAATGTTCATATGTAGGATAGAGTTAGACTATATAATTGATCCAAGACAATAACTGTCAGAACTAAGACAGTGAGTGATATTCAGTGCCTGTGTGTGTGTGTGTGTGTGTGTGTGTGTGTGTGTGTGTGTGTGTGTGTGTGTGTGTGTGTGTGTGTGTGTGTGTGTGCATAACTCACTGGACTAAAGTTGCTGTCACTCCTTGACCTCTTGACTTGCTGTCCTGTTCTTGCCGCGGTCGTGTTGTTGGTGCGGTCTGTCAGTCCTTTGGGAGCCGCTTTACTTCTCAGCTCATTGACCTTCTGGATGTCCTTTTGCTGCAGGGGGCTGATGGCCTCGAAGCTGCGGGGCAGACCGGCCTTCAGCTTCTCTCTGTCGCTCAGGGGCTTGCTGCTCCGCCAGGCCTGGTGTTTGATGCTCAGGGTTTTGAGGAAGAGGCTCAGCTGGTCAGGGGGGCAATTGGAGATGAGCACCTGGATGTTTTCAGGGAGCAGTTTGACGGTGCATTTACCCTCTCTGGCGAACTTGGTGAAAAGTTTGAATTCTTTCAGATGGTAACTCTGCGGGACTTTCCCGTCGTGGACCCGGAGGATAATCTCCTGGAACTCATTCCGGCCCAGAATAACGGAGGCTTTCCGGATGACCTGCCTCCGGGTGGCTTGGCCGGAGGCGTTGAGCTGCTCCATCGCCACACAGCACTGCAGCTGGGCCCCGTCCTCTCCGGCGAACATGGCAGCAGCAGCTCTGCCAAATATAAGGGTTCATATTAATGAATGAACGAACAGCAGTTGGCTCGTGCAGCGTCAGATAATCGTTCAAACAAAGCAACACAATGCGACAAGGCATGAAATAGGAATCGATACTTTGTTTTCACAGACTGAACTGAAGCAATGTAAGACACATTCATTAAACAACACGAACATCGCACATCGTGGTCTCGCTATAGATCACAATGTGACATTTTAACTGGACTTCATGATCTGAAACTTTAAATGTAGTTACACAGAAAACTTTAACCCAGATCTTACCTTTGTTTTTTTTTAAATAAAATGGTCTTCCCTCTGTCTGTGCAGCTGCTCCGTCTCCGGACGCGAAACAACCGATTTTCAAATTGTCAGTGCGTGAAATCAGCCAATGGCAGTGCGACGCTCCCGGCCAATCAGAGGGAGGAGATTTAAAGAAGCACCCAATGAGAGACGAGAAGTGGCGCCCCCGCATCTTCCTGACCAATCGAATAGATTATAGCTGATGACGTCAAATCTGTGAGAACTACACATGGCTATCCGGAAGTGGCTGCAAAGTTTACGGTTTCTCAACAGTAAATGTGCTAAGCTTTGCGTATATACACAGTCAAACAGCCTGTCTATGATTCTGATCTTAAATACAGACAAAGGCTGGTTTTCTTTAAATTATTGTAAACAAGTTATTACCGTTATTGATGTATTAATGTTTACGTCACATTGACGCATAATAATAAATCCTAATGTAGTCTATTTGTTGATTATATATTGTATTATTTATCGGAATCTTCAAAGTTATTAAAGTTATCAAATAAACGTAACGGATTAAAAAATATTCTACAATAGGCCTATCACCCTCCTAAATTCTAGTAGTAATATAAAGCAGCATCAAATTTAAATGCATAAGTAAAAGTACAAATACCTCAAAATGGTACTTTACTTCTCATCACTGAAAACAAACCAACTCTCAGACCATCGATAAATGGTGCTGGTGGTGCAGTTGCAGTAACTCCTCAAAAAATGCTGAACTTAAAGGAAAGAAGGTGTCCAGCTCTTCGCTTGATTCATTTTTCTCAATATTCTTTCTCCAGCCAAACTCTGCACCAAAACACTAATGATGAAATATCCAAGGCGTGGGACTCAAAATTTATCTTTAGACTGTTAAAATTTACTTGGTGAAAATATGACTTGAATATGTTTTTCTCATTCAAGTCTGAGGTTTACAGCCCTGTCGTCCCTTCTCAGCTGTGCACATGGATATTAGTGATGGAGGTTATGATGTCTAATGAGCAATAAACAAATAATTCAATATCATCAAGTGAGTTATCGTATATTGCAAATGCTTCATATAAAAACCCTGTAATGACTCACTAACTGGTAGGTGCTGCAGCAGCAGGCGCGAGGAGAGAGAAAAATGGAAAAATGTCCTCATGCTTGCAAACCTCATCCCCACCTGTGAGGAGAAGCAGCAAATTTTGCTACTTTGTGTGTGTGGCACAAATTTAAATGCACCCTGGAAATAATATGAAGCAATACTGTTTGTTTCAAGTCACTTAGAATCTTATTTATTCCCTATTTTATAGGGACTAAAAATTGTGAAACATTTCATGTCATGATTGCCATAAGTACTTGTTCTGTCTGTTTTCTAAATTAAAAACAGTAATTGTGATTCCTGAATTTAAAAAACTGATTCTATTTGTATGAAAAGATTCGACAACAATGCATGGCATTCAATTCACTCTACTGTGTAGTTAAAGAAACATTTCACCTTTTAAACATATCTCAAAGTTCTGTGCAGTTTCCACCATCCAGCAGATATTTGGATGGTGACCAAGGGTTGGATTCATTCATTCATTTGTTACTGAAAAAACAATCACATTCTGTTCTCGTGCCCTGAGGTAAAATAGGAAACAATAACGACCCAATGGAGATGCAGTGATAGGTGGATATTGTCAGATGAAATGATTCTATTATAGCACTTTAGGAAAGATAATATTGTTCAAAACCACGATGACATCTTAAAGATGCATAAATGGATTTTTGGCCACTAGGGGGAAGATGAACTCAAGAAGATACTGCTAAAAATAGTAAAAATCTTTATCAGTAATGTGTTAGCAAGCATTTGCATACACCCCGAGCAGACACAACATGGAGTTCCTTCAGCCACTATCGGCTGACTTCAGCACTAATGTAACGCAGATTTTAAAGATTTGTTCTGGGTCACTACATAGCCTTATTAGATGGAGTCGATGTGCTTCCATTTTAACATTAAAATGTGAAATTGTTGGCCCCAATATATTCCCTATATTCAAATGTGATTATGTCCATTGAACTAGCAGTGATGACCTTACTGCAGCCGAAATGTTAATCGGGGTTCTTCAAAGGAAGACCTTCGACCTTGATCATAACATTTCCGATAGAATGAGAGGAGATTTTTAAAGCATTAAAAAGTTTCCATCTTGGGGATTATTCATGAGGTTTGAACATTCCTGTTATGAAACACAACACACTCTGCGTCAGGCTGTATCAGTTCAGCTGGTTAATATTTGAATAGTAATCTGATGTGGTTTGTTCTCCTGCGGGCTGTGGATTCCAGCATGGGGGTTTTAAGTCAACTGTGCTTGTAGGATCTGTACTTGTGGTACATTTATAGTAAACACTGGCCTCTGATGTTACTGCAGATATTCTGGCACATGTGGTGAAGATGAGCACGAACATCACACGGCTCTGTCGAAACCACAACAACTTTTAATACTCTGTATTCCAGATAAACAGAAAACTGAACAGCAGCAACAGTGATTTCCCAGCACTGTGTGAAAATGGAAAGATACATCCAATGAGGCAATATTTAAAAGCCTTAAGTAATAAATGCAGAGTGTTCTTTAAAAAAGCATTTTGTGCTCACAGAGCCAATTTCCCTCAGCAGTGAGATGCATTATAGAGCACATTTTCATTAAAGCTGAGTGTGTTGGTGGGTCTTATATATTGAGATGGCACGGGAGGACACGATTTGCAATTTTGGTCTGACCTTACTCTCATCATTAGCTGGACAAATGGTGGATATTGGCTCCTCTCACCTCCCACAATCCCACACTGACCTCATTGATGACCTATGGGAAATGTGTTGATATCAAATTATGAAGCAGGTAACAATGACTCACAAGATAAATGGGAGTTTTTTATATTGAGTATTGTGGTTGTTGATGTACATAATTTTGCTGTTGCCCACATTGTATATTTGATTACAATGCTGGCACATCCGACACAAGCTAATAAAGGTCTCACTCCGCCCCTGAACACAAACTCAAAGGGCAAATGTGCTGAAATTGTGTTATATGAGAGGAACATTTGCATTATTTCTTTCTCAGTTTTCTCTTTTCTTCCTCCTTCCCGTCTCTTCTTTCCTCTCGCGGAGCCTTTGCCATGATGTGTTTCTGTACAGTAACAGAGCTGCAGACCTTTCTTGTATCCTGTCAAAGTAAAGGGCACATCCACCGTACCATTCCCCCATCCATCCGCACAACCGCGCCCGCTAAATAATGTTTTGACTGCAGAGCCACTTGAAGGTGCAGAGCCTCTTCCAAGCCGAGCAGCCAATTACGTGTTCCTCTTTAATATGCAGTCTAAGGTGGGAAAGAGCAGCTACAGCTTCCCCCCCGATTTTAGTTTAACGCCTCTGCTGAATGTAGTTTGTGTGTGGCAGCTTTATTTAAACCCTTCATGTTCTCATTGAGGGTCAAGAGAATAAAAAGATTTGTTAAGTAAATCGAATGCAGCAGTCCTCGTCTGGCTCATATCATGGAGGAAGTCCTGCCTTCCCTTTTGTTTAAGTGCGAGAGACGTGCTCCTTCGTTAATGCTCTCTGTTTGTTTTGAGTTACAGGTGGTTAGTGGATGCAGGTGGTTCAGCATGATTTACTGTACATAATGGCAACACGCATAAAAATACACTTTCCAGAATAGAACAAAAAAGAGGTCTGTGTGCCCTCATAGCCCTGAGGAACATGCTTTAATTAATTAAAAATGCTTGTGGGAGTCTTGTGCAAGGAAATGTTGCTTATATATTAAAAGAGAAATAGGATACGGTCTGGGGACTATTGTAATATATATATATTATAATACTACTTTTGTGGAGTGTACGGACTTGATATATGGTGAAGAAGAGGAGGGAATGCTCTCTGGTGTTAACCCTCCCTGCTGAACATTGTGTGTGAGCTCACCAGACAATAACTGTGTGAAATTAATTCATAAAATGTTTTTATAATTAAATTTCAATTAAGCTAAGTTCCATCAGGGATTGTGTGAAAAGATATATTTTGTGGGGGTGGACCATGAAGGCGTAGTGTTATGAAATAGTTCAAATTAGCTTCACTCAACAAGCCACATTAAAATGCTGTTTACTTTTAATGCCTCAGTAATAATGTTAAAAACATTACACTGGAGGATTATTTCAACTGTTCAAATATTTTGTTGGCAATACTTTTACAGAGAAAACCGACAGAGTTTTCATTCCATGACTTGTAAGAGAGTATTTTCTTACATGAAGGTATGTTTACTTTAAATAAAGTAAAGCATCTGAGTACTTCTTCTACCACTGCTGGTTTATCTCAAATACAATAAAATAACAACAATAAATAAATATAATGAGGAGAAAGCTTTTATTTCAGTGACTGATTTCCACTTCTGGTTTTAAAGTTTTAGAACCGGAGCATGTGGTGTCTCCATAAGGCTTTTACGTTGTGGAAGTGGAGGTTTGTCTATATTTTTCTTCATTATATAAACTGACTTACAATTTTCCGCATGTTCTGTAAAAACTGGCAGCATACAGTGCAGAGTGTACGACACAAACCCAGCATATGTAAAAAGAAACTATGTAAAGCGGACTTATATTGAAGATTAGCAGACATTGTGTTACAACAACCCAAATGAAAATTCAAACCAGGTTTTGCATATATTTCCATCCATAGAGCTGCATCTTTTTCTGTATGCAATAAACCCTGCACACTGCTTTGATATGGAAACCTAAAGAATATAGTATCTCCTCAGAAGAGCAAAGGCTCATTATTTCTAGACCGGAACAATATAGCTTATGACTCACCCTGTTATATCTGAGAACGCAAATGCAGACTGTGACATTGAGTCCACTGCAACAACAACCCAATCCTTTACTGAACATCTCAGACTTTATCTGGCAATTAGTTCTTTCGAGGAAAAGGACCTGCATTGAAAGGGATAGAAGAAAGGTACAGGCTGCCAGAGAGAGATTTCCTTTCATCATAAGAACAAAAAATACAAGACAAGCAGCAGGTGCCACGTGATATATTTAGTAGACATTTGCTACATCAGCTAAAAATGTGATCCAAACCAGACTGAAACAATGTCAATCATGTGAATTTATACTCATGGACTAAAACAAACGATCTTTACTTTACCATTTGCCAAGAGTTAGATGAGAAAAACAGTAAATATGAAGTTACCACCAGCAGCCGGTTAGCTTAGCACAAAGACTGTAAACGGGGGAAATGGCAGGTAGCTTTGATCTGTCCACCTACTAGCACCTGTGGGGTCTTGGTTTCCCTGTTGACAGTCAACTTCAGACTCCAGGAAGTTACTGTGCCTGACCAAGAAATAGTCCGGCACATAACTCTCTGTGAACCTTATTGAAGGACTCTTGTAATGGGCCACATTTAACCTGGACCCCAGGAAACTGGCAAATAACAGTGGTTGAATTAAGATAATTGTGGGAACTTGATTATTCTGGAAAAACATTTTGTCATTTTGTGAGTAAAGTTACTCATCTTTTCAGTTTAAAAGTAGCAATACCACACTGTAAGTATCCCGTATAACACAGGATCGTTGGGTATTGAAAAATTAAAAGCACTTTTCCCTTTCTGAATCATTGAGATATGATTTATCTCTATTTTTGTGCACAGAACTGTTAATATAAGATGGTGTCGTCCTCACTTAGCTTATACATGCACATAGTTGAAGGAGCTTTAGCACATCCAGATGTAGCTACAGCTTCATGCCAGTAAACGGCAAAGCCATTCCTCTTAGCGATGTTGGTTAGGGAGGTGGGAGTCGTAGTAAAGAAGGAATCTGTTAAATGTTGGTGCACCAAATACATAAACACTGATAGTGGTTATATTAGATAAGTTACATACAATAATACATTTAGTCGCTGGATATCGGTATGGTCCCTGCTCTCCCTACCAAATTCTATGCCTTTGAATATAATGTGCTTGTGAGCTTTGGAGGTGCTGGTAGGCAGATGAACCTTTGGTTAGAGCTGGGCCATTTTCTCCTGTTTCCAGTCTTCCCCCAGTTTGTGCTGACCAGCTGCTGGCTGTGGTTTCCTGCGTTAACAGTCATGAGAGTGGCAGTGGTATCAATCTTCTCAAGCAAGAAAGCAAATATGTTTTTCCCCAAATGTTAAACTTGGTGCCTTGAATAGATATAAACTTCATTTCAGATATTGAGAGGTGGTTAAATGTCCCTTGCATGAACCCACTACACCCTGATGGTGACGCTTGCACATTTGAAGGACAGTTGGACCCACATGCAGACAACAAAAGGGGATTTATGGGAAAAGGTGATTTAATAACAAAAGATGACTTACAAAACAAGAGTCCAAAAAAACAGGTAGAAACAAAAACCAAGAAATCCTAAAACACAGGGAACACTGGAGCACGACAGACTGGAAACTTCTCAAAGGGAAACCAGAGCAAACCTGGAGAACAAACTGGATCGCAACATGAAGACAACAAGACGACGACAGACAGACTGACAAAGACAAGTGGGAGCACAGAGACTAAACAGACACCAGGGAGGCAAGGGTGATTGAACACAGGTGAAACACATTAGGGCTGGGCAGACAATAAACAAGGAGGGAAACACGAGACAAAGACAGGAAGTGAAAACAAACAAGGACACACAAGGGACTATACTACAAAATAAAACAGGAAATGCCAAAATCCAAATCAAAAGTCCAAACCAAGAAGAGTTCAAACATAAAGAGTCCATCAGGGCAAACCATGACAGAGGGGGGCAACTAATTTAAAAGTCTTATTGAGGTGAGGAGCTGGAATTTGCTGAAATATTGTGACTGTCTGCCCAGTAAATATATATGTGTAAAACAGAGGAAGGGTCTTTAGATCATGAAAATAATGACAAATGGGAAACATGAATGTCTTAATGACCTATTTGCATTTGTCTTTGCATCCTATTTAATGACAATTCGGTTTTTGAAAGTAATCTGTGGAGTTTGTTTTTTTAAACACTTGTAATATTGAAGAGCAGTGTTTTTAAGAGTGGTGCCCCTTTCTTATTATTGTGTGCAGACAGCAATAACTTAAGAAATAAAGTAATGTGCCAACAAAGGCAGTGGAAAAGAATATTAAGATGCAAACAGTCGTAAACAATGAAGGTTTCAAATGCATTGAGAAATCATTTCTGCAAATGTTTTATGAGGAAAGAAATATATTTATATTTGGCCTGGAGGATACATGCAGTGTGTTACACAGTCACAATGTCAGCACACTGACATTTTCATATTCAAACAGTGCACACACAGATTCTGCATTCACCTCCAGCCCTGCTCTCTTTGTAAATTTTGACTGTGAGCAGCAGAGATTCCTCTGAGAACCTACATCTTTTACTTATGAGCAGCGTGAAGGTGATTTATAGGTTTCGTGGTTCACATAGTTAAAAAGTTGATCTCTGCCATTTGGGGAGTCCAACATATGCAGCTTGTGTAGAGACAGTCACCTTTCCCCTAATTTTCATTTCAGGTCTCACAGTTGGAGGTCATTAAGTCCACAGAGCTGTTGCACCACTGACTGATCACACTGCACTGTTTGGAGTGAGGGAAATACCTCCTGAGGGTCATATTTTCATGCATTGCTTTCTTCTTCTACCATCACACCCATACAAGGCTTTCCCCTGCATAGACGCTGCTGGGTGTGCCAGGCCTTTAAATGGTGTCATGGACAACTTCCCCCTGGCAGACAGACAGGCAAACAGACAGACAGACAGACAGACAGACAGAGGGAGCCTGGTGGCACACGGGGAGGCTTCTCATTAACGCTGACATCCCAGTGAAGCAGCTGGAGGTGATTCAAAAGTTGGAGTATGGATTAAGATTGTGTTTAACTCTCTAGTTTATTCTCTTGCTTTCTTCATTTTGTTTTACCCTTGACTAATCCTATGTAATGTCCGATCTTAAAGTTTCATCTCTCAAAAACAAAGTTATAACTGTTCTGAGCAAACCATCACGGCAGCGCCATGGAAACACATCTACTGTGATAATTGCCTGCTCCTTTCATTTGGTGATTTAGGCTTGTAGAGCTTAAAAAATCGGCCGTGATAAATATATGATATACTCATTAAACAATACATAAGTGCTGGTGACTGACAAACCAACTAAAAACAAGAAAATTAGTTCATTATAATCCGTATGTTAAAACCATGTCTTTTTACACAGTTAATTAACTGTGACTTAGTGATATAATAAATTGCAATACTGGCCGTATATAGTGTTTTCTGTTCTCTCCTCCTGATGGGCTGCTGATGACAGATGTCACTGACATGTTCAGCAGCTGGTAATAAGTCAGAGGTGCTGGTAGTGATGACACTGTCTACAGCAATGAGGCAGCTGAGTTGTCAGCAGGCAGAAAAACCATTGAAAAACAATCGTGAGACGTTTAAAACAATTTCAAATTTTTAACTGACTGTAAGAGGGGAACCAAACAGAAGACATCATCCCAGAGAAAAGAGAAGTCGAAAACACAACTGCAGCATCACCTCTCTGAAGTTTGTGTCTCTGATGTTTTTCACAGTCCAAATAGTTTAATTAGTGGAGTCACATGGCTCCTTGGCAGCGTTGTCGGCAGGGATGATGATGACACAGGGGAACGATGACAGATAAGCGACTTATTTTTCTATCAATTAATTAGTTTGGCAGTGGCACCGTATCTCTGCCCCTCTGTCGTTACTCGCTCGCTCTGTTTAACAGATGACTCCAACTGCTTTTAATTGGCTTGTGAAAATGATTCAGTTCACATCCATTTTTTCCAGTTAGGAAGTCTGTTTAATACCTTTGTGATGTGGCTTAGTAGCTACTCATGAGCTGTAGGCTGTAATTGGGAGAAGAGTGATCTTTTCTGGGGAGGTATTGATAATGTAGCTTTCATCATTTGAAAGGATCAGAGTTGACTCAGCTCATTAGAAAGTATCACATGTGTGTGTGTTGTGTGTTGATTAGACAAACACCACTTGTGACTGTATGTTTGAAATGACAGTGACTGACCAGTATAAGTTAAAATTCACCTTCAGATCAGTAACTGAAATGTCTGATAAAGGAGTTATATTTGTCATAATACTAATTTTTAGTTTCAAAAACAACACACCCTTTCATCGACTTTACAGGAACCGTTACAGGAACTTCACTTTCTTACAGGGAGTTAGATGAGAAGCTTGATACAACTCTTACATCTGTCTGAAGTGAAGCCAGCAAACAGGTAGCTTAGATCAGTGGTTCTCAAAGTTGGGTCCGGGGACCCCCAGGGGTCCTTGAGGGTGTTCCTGTGGGTCCCCAGCAAAAAGGGGAAGCATTTATTTTCAATACAATTCCATCCATAAGTAACACAATGACAGAATGTTTGACTCTTTTGGTCATGGGTTTCAAACAATTTCTATATTAAAACATCCAAATGCAACAATCTTATCAGATGAGGTCTGTGGTCTAATCTTTGTTTAGTTTACTTTAGTTTGAGAACCACCGGTTTAGCTTTACAGGCGCAAATAACTTTAGTTCCTTTGGCCTCCAACACTGCATTTTGTTGTGCATTGATCTACCTTTCATTGTGATAGCTCACACACTGTCTGTGTGTGTGTGTGTGCGTGCGTGCGTGTGTGTCTTTGTGTACTTGTATGGCCATCTTTGTGAGGACCAGTTTGAGTTTTATACATTGGGATGACACCTTTGGAAAGTGAGGACATTTTGTCTGGTTCTCAGCAACGCATTGTTGAAGTGAAATAAATGCACAAGAGTAAAAAAGAGAAAGTAAACACACCACTCTCACCAATTACCTCCATAGTGTTGATACGCTTTTATAAAACTCATAATATTGTTTTCATTTCACACAATGAAAGATGATGTGACTTATTCCAGTTACTATATTATTATATTATAGAGATATGAAATCTAATACTCAGCGCTGATGTGGCAGGTTTTAAATTCAGTTTTATTAATCTTCCTGGTTTCACCGAACTTGTGAAAATTCTGTACATAATGTGATTTCGTCTTCTCACAGTCTTCTGCCACTTGGGATTGTGGGAAACTGATACTATAAGACACTGTAATGAGATTAACATTAAATGTTGGAGGACAGACGAGGTGAGATGACTGATTTTCATATTAATAATACCTGAGTGGGCAGCGGATCGTCTGTGTTGTGTGTGTGGAGGTGAAGCTACAGGTACAAGCTGCTGTCTCACAGAAAAGTCCATCATGACACTGAAAACAATGTCACATTTTAAACGTTTAAATGTATTTGTCATTTTGTATTGTTTCCTCTAAGACATGTAGCTATTGTCTGAGATGTTTTTTCAAGGTAAAACTAAATATCAGGAAAAGAAATGAGGCAAGAATTGTTCATTGTAGATGGGCAAAACCTTTTTATCAAGCAGCTCCCAGCAGATTAAGTTTTTTCTTTAAAAAATAATTTTGTGAGTATTGTATTGGTGTATTGTCTTTAGACTAAATCAAATTTTAAAAAATCACCACGCAGTTCATTGGATGAGGAGCAACACACTGCAAATCATTTCAAACTGGTTCAACTTAAAAATGAAACTTCTCCTGGGAGATCACTGAACTCCCGTCTAATAATCACAATAAAGTCACTGTATGAGTTTTGAAAATGTAAAACCAGGTGATTTAAGTTGACTGAACAAGAGAAAACAAGTTCAGTTCACCAACTTAAGATATTAAGTAGAAACAAAAATGGTTTAGTCATGCTGCTAAATACAGACAGATTTCCTTTACATTCTTCTCAGTTTGAAGAGTCTGTTTGTTGCAGCTGTGCCTCGACCTGTCACAGCCACTTTGTGCAACAGTCAGTGCACAGACAACATGGCTGCTCCCAGTGACTTTGTTAAGTTGTAAATGTATGAACTGAAACTAGCCTTCCTTGTTGTTCACATTGTTTTCATTAGCAGGAAAAGAAACAACCATTACTTAAATGAGCATTAATCAAAAGGACGATTCAGGTTTATTTCATTCAGCCTGCCATACATCCCATAATTGTGACTATGAAATTCAGGGAAACAAGGACTTGTGCAAAACAGCATATATCAAGGCACAGTGGGGCATTTAAATTGAGGGGGTGAGTGCAAAGTTATCACAGCTCATAGAGTCACAGCAGCCACATTCAGTGGAAAAACACCAGGTTGAAATAAACTGGAATCATCCTCTAAAGAAACACACATGAATATGAATATTTTCTTCAAACTTTAAAATGTAGAATTAAAATCATCACTGAAATGATAAACTATTCATGTGTCA